>NC_143486.1:31753054-32114304 GCF_027475165.1 Benincasa hispida | reverse complement strand
ATTTAGCCCAGATGATGAAATACTTGTGAGGCCTTTCTTTGCTGATCCAAATGAGAGCCCAGTTCTTTTACCCCAAAATTACTTTGATTTGGTAGAAAACTTAGCTATTAAACGCCCACGATTTTCCAGCTGGTACTTTACACATGGTTTGAACTACTGCTCTTTGTCTGATGGAAAAATGAAAGGAAAAACCTTTTTCTGATGGGTGATTAATGCAAAATTAATTTTCTCTCTCTCTTTTGCTCTCTGATTCTCTCGTTCCCTGCCTTCTGAATTTCTTACACTTTCTTCTAACCCTAATGTCTTCTTGTTTGATCTATGTGACTGCTTTGAGTAAACGATGGAAGAATCATGCAATCGTGTAGACGATGGAAGAAGAAAATGGAGAACGATCATGCAATCATATAGACGATGGAAGAAGGAAATGGAGAACGACCATTCAATCGTGTAGACGATAAGAAGAAAAAGGAAGGAGATGCACAAAGATATACGTGGTTCGGCTTATTGAAGCCTACGTCCACGGGAAGGAGAGAGTTTTATTAAGAGCTAAGTCACAGATTCTTTCTTTTTACATATTTTCAAGTTCTTGAAGCTATGTATGTTGTATCTACAAAATTTGTAAATGATGAGTATTTATACTAATTTCTTATACAAGTAGTTACAATAACTAACTGTAAAAGTTAAAGAAATGTGAAATAGTTCTTGAATGTTGAATTTTGAGCTTATATTCTTCATCCTCTAACACCTTATGGCGGCCAAAAGCTTCGGTGAATCGCGCTTCCACCAACCCTTCAATTTCTGTTACTTTGGCCGACAAACTAGTCATCTTCTCCTCCAATTTGATCACTCTAGTTTCCATTTTCCCCACCATTCCAAGACCAACCGCTCTGATAACGAAGTTGATAGACCTTGGCCTCAACTTTATTTATCAATAACAGAGAAGGATTTCAAGAGCCTCCCAATATCTCCACAATTCTCTAAGAGAACCAATACAATATGACTGTCCAAGATGCCTCTCCCCTCAAGACACTAGTATAAAAGGAGAGTAACTATAACAAATATAACAGACTTATGCCCCTCTTGACTAACAAGATTTCTATAGGGGCCCACTATATAACTAACCTTATCCTTTCCTATTCTTCCTGCTATAAACCTTCAGCAATGGGGTCTATCATTTTACCCTCGACATACACTGTCTAAAGGATTTGCATAATGTCAAGAGGGGATGCATTTTGCTGTCTGAACTATTATTGAACTTCTCACCAAAAATCACGCCTCCACTGAGAGAAAAAGCTCTAAAGCTGGCAGGCCAGTGGAAGGCTAAGATGTCCATGCCAGTTGAGAAACATGAGGAGGTGGTGACATTCTTGCTACTTGTAGCTAATTTTCGGTTGGCCTCAGATTTTAATGCAGATGAACTACAAATTCTTCTGAATTCTGTTTCACAATATAAACAAGCATTTGAGCTATCCCAAACACCTGGTATTGGAGATAGATTGTCTGGTATACTGCCCTTTTATCACTATCTTTTTTTCCTTATCAATTATTACAAATTGTTGGCAAAATAGTTTCGTAGGTATAGTTTTACTGGTTAATGCCGTGTTGGAATGCTTTGAATATGTTTCCACTTATAAATATCTTTTCTTTCTTTTATTGGTTGATTCCATAACAGCTTTTATCTTGCAATAAATTACATATGTTTAAGACCTAAGGAAGTTATGTTGTCACTGATCCTGCTGTCTTCACAGTATATCGAATTGATAATGCTATCTAGTTATTAAAATCAAATACCAATTCATGCTGGTCGGTTTTTAAATGTCTAATCTATCACTATTTCTTACTATGGTTTTCATCTTAGCTAAATTTCAAAACAAAAATAAGTTTTACCCGGGCTTGGTTTTTAAAAAAATATTGATTGAAATCAAAGCAAGAAATTTGAAGGGGAAATGTGTTTGTTTAGAGACCTATCTTCAAAAATTAAACACTAAAATCAAATGGTTATCAAACGAGATCTTGGTTTTCAAATTTTGACTTGGTTTTTGAAAACATGTTTAAATAGTAGGAATTAATGCAAGAAATGTGAATGTTGTAGGCAGAACTTTGAATTAGTGTTTTGTAAGCTTAATTTTAAAAAAGACAAAACAAAAAATAAAATGACTATTAACTATTTGCTTATTATTTCTTGTTTTCTCTCGTTGCTGTTACTTGAAGAGACGAGAAGGCTGAGATGAAACAACCATCGACAGCAACATCCGTCGAATAACGTGGCACCTCAACCGGCGCATAAGAAACGCAGGTTTTAAAATGGGATCATAACCTATGCCTGCTGAGGTATGCTTTGCAAATAATTTAATTTTATTGTTTTAGTTGGTTGGTTCTTTTGTAAATGCATTTTGGAGTACTGTATAGATTTTGTGTCAAGATAGAAACATTAATGCTTATTCGACCACTCAGTTGTAAATATATTGTTGTACAAAAAGAAGAATTATAGGTATGCAGAGAACTTCTTGTATTTTTTGCTTCCTACATATGTCGAAATGGGATCATATTGCTTCTCCTTGATTGCAAGTTCTTCTTCATGTTTTCATGAAGCAATGCTCTTATCGGTTCAATGCTCTTCTGCTTGATCTCACAATCCAATTCCATCTCTTTACTAACCTTTAATTTTCATTACTCTAGTAATGAACACGTGAAAATGTCAAATTTTTAATTTAAAGTTTTAAAATAGTATTTAATGGTCTAAAAATACCTTCAATGCAAATTTTAGTCGAACTTTTGTTTCTTCTCTTTATTTCAAAACTCTCGTCACTCCTCTATATTTGAAAATTATAATTTTTTTTTTTTTTTTTTTGCCTCCAAAATGTTTATTTGTTCTTGGTAATTTTTTTCGTGTTAACATTTTCTAAACTATATTTTATAAATTTACTTATAATTTTATAAAAGAATTCAAAAACTTGATTCTTATTCGTTTTACTAAATTTTTTTACCTTTAAAGTTTTTTTTATTCTTTTCTCAAAACTTGGATAGTAAGAATTTATCTTTTAAGATTCTATATAAATGTGTTTTCTTAGACATGTGTCGCACTCATAAGTGATAAGAATTCACCACTTCAATATTTTTAAATTTATCTTACCTTCAAATGTTTGTCTCTTTAGAGTTTTTGTTCTTTTTTTTTTTTCTAAATTTGGATCGTATGAGACCATTTTTTAAAGATGGTAAATAAACACATTCTTTATTATCATACATCCATCTCACTCTATAAGTGAAAGAATGTATCGGTTCGATATATAATTAATCACCTCCCACCCAAACAGTCGCAATCCATTTATGTCAATTGTATCTATCATGCCTTATCTTGAAGAGTTACATCTCGTAAACATCAATGGCACCTTTTAGATTCAACAGACACCTCCCTCATAGCACCTTATGAGACTGATATCTTTTTCTTTTGACACCTCCCTCATATCTATCATGTCCCTCAGCCAACACCTTAAGTTGTAATTCTTTTAATCTTAGTTCTTCGCGACCTTTTCCTAACAATAATATCTGTGAACCGATGTCTGCCTGTAAGGATTCAATCTATCTTAGATACATCCTTACTTTCTCATCTTTCTTGTTGAGGTCTTCTGCCCGTCTTTCGAAATTGTCTTCTTCATTCTTGAGATTCTTTAAATGCTCTTTAATTGATTTTTCCACATCATCTTATTGCTCTTTCCTTCAATGCAATCGCCTTCTCCCATCGGTCAACCTATTCGTATTACGTCTAAATAATCTCCTGGGTGGAATTGAAGTGCGTCTCCAAATCTTTCCATTGAAGACTAGAGAGGACAAAGCAGACTCTAAATACAACTGTTCCTGTGCTTTGCAGAAAAAGATGATGTTCTTTGGAAGGAAAAAAAAACATATAATTCACAACTCTTGAATACAAATATTGTCCACCGATATATTAGAGTAGAAGCAAAAGGAAGAACAAGAATAAATGTAAAAAAAAAAACAGTTTTGTGTTCTATTATTTCAATTTCCTGAATGGTCCGAGGATTTTAAAAATTGGAATAAAGAAATGCATGTAAAGTGCACCTATAATGGTA
This sequence comes from Benincasa hispida, assembly GCF_027475165.1. Lineage (NCBI taxonomy): Eukaryota > Viridiplantae > Streptophyta > Magnoliopsida > Cucurbitales > Cucurbitaceae > Benincasa > Benincasa hispida. The sequence continues at coordinate 32,110,216 of NC_143486.1, read as the reverse complement.
AAATTTTGATCTATTTATCAAATAGATGTGTATCAATAATTAATGCGTTAATCTCAATTAGATAGTAAATTTTTGTTTTTGAATTCAAATGACATTTAAAATTCTTATTATTTTTCTGATTTTTTGTTATTTTGATTTTAGTTTTTTTAGTTATTTACTCTTTGCTTTTTAGTAAGGGCCTTTAGTCTTTTGATTAGAGTAGGGGTCCCGAGAGAGCGGAGTGTACCACCCTGCCATAGTCGTGAGTCTGTTTTAAAGGTATAGGTTTGGGAAAATGGGGTTTTAACCTAGTAGGGGTGTGAGGGCACAAATGGAGAGTTTTTTGGTAGGAGACTACTTGCGAAGGCTTCGTAGGAAAGAAGCCTTAGACCAGGTTTGATTTCATTTTCCCAGGTTTTTTTATTGCAACTAAGAGTGGCAGTAAGGGTGACTTATCTGTCAACTTTTCCACTATCACCCCTAAAAAACCAAACTCTGCCTTACGTAAAGTTCCCAAAGTATGCTTAACCTCGGGATTTAAAATCACTACTTATACACCTGGTATTGGCCATAATTTACAAGAATATTTTGTAGTCTTAGTATGAGAGGGAAGGGTTAAGGATTTATCCATGTTAGGTGAATCACTAAATTCTTTCCATACCGCCCTCTCTCGAAGCAGTATTTCCCTCAGCTGCATATTCAGTTTATTCCAAACTAACATATCATTTTTCTCGTGAACCAAACCTTTATCCCGCTAATTGCCCTATAGATCAACAATTATGAATATAATAGTGTCTGAGCTAATAATCGAATTGGCTTAAATAGTCATGGTCTTGCCACTATGTCGTAGAAAGAAGGTTAACCTCACCCCAGGTAATCACCGCTTTCTTCCCATCAAGTCAAAGAGTAAGATCTTGTTTTCAAGTTAACCTTACATGGAGCTACCTGCCAACAAGACAAGGATTCAATCTTTATTTAGTGGGATAAAAAAGGAGACTATTGGCACTACATGCTAAGAAACTTGCAATCGTAACTAACACAAGAACTTTTAGACAACTGGAGTTTGAATCGAGGGATCTTCAGCTCCGAGGAGGGCGTATGGTCTTGCCATTTGACCTCTCTTCCCGTTGACTAGGAATGCTCAGTGACAACCTCTCAATTGTCACCGTTTGGCCTCTCTTGCTACCACGGTAGCACCTAGGTGGATTGTCGTGCTACCATTCCTTTAAGATACCTTTCGGCTTCAGTCAAAACTCTTCCCCCTTCATTTTTATAGATATTAAAGTTTGTACGATAACTCCACTTTGAGTATGGAATTCACTTTGTTGGTTGAGTTGAGTTATTGTAGACAAATTTATAAAGGAAAGACAATCGCTCGCAGGTGGGGCATAGCTTCTATTGCTGGTTTGTCTACCCCTTTCTCACTTAGAATTTAGGACTTTTCCTCGGTTTGGAATTGCAAGAATCAATATTGTTAAGAAGACAGATGAGAGAGTGCTTTACCAAGGGGGAGGAGCTCTCTTCCAGATTCAATTACCAGAAGAAGATTGTCATAAGATGCTTCTACGCATGAGACTAACTAGAGTTCATGTTTTCCTGCATGAGACAAAGGAAGCCAGTTTTTTTACTCGGTGGGAAGGTAAATGTTGGACTTTTTCTCCCTCTCAAAAGAAGGTTTATTTCAGCTATATATAGAAAAATAACAATTACATTCGGCGAAGCCTCACATCTTGTTCCTGTTGTGTTGCCTTAGACCGGGGAAGATTAGTTTCTGGTGGAAAACAAAGCTATTGATCCAGTAAAGAAAACTCAACATGTTAATTCTAGCATCTTTCGGATCCATTGTATTTAGGATTCCTGGCTTCCAAACTCATAATAAACGGCTAGGAACAAGAAGAGGGTCAGTAGTCTTCTTCGTTGCAGGTCCTTCTCCTTCCGCTGAGATAGGCTTTTTTTTTATTGCCTCGACACAAAATCATGAAGAAGCTAGAATAACTCAGAAAGAGATTGGCACCTAGCCATTGTGAACGTCTATTGTCTTTGTAGAGCAATAATACGATCTTGGACTGGCCCCCTTCGCATGACCTAGAAAGAAAAATCAGTCTGTGCTACTATAAGGCCTCTAAACTCCTTCCTCAGGACCCCCGACTTCCATAGGTCCTTGGTTCGACCTCTTAATGAGAATTGAGGTCCTTGTGTGGGCGTCTCATCCCCGAGACTTGCTTGCTCTGTATGAAGTGCCCTGTGGTTCCTCGAGTGCCAGGCACGAAGAGGAATGCCATCAACTAGTCCTTTGCTTTAAACAGCTGAGCTACCTGAACCACTTTCCTAAAGTCTATTTTCTTCAAAGAATACGTCCCACCTTACCACTTGACTAGTAAGGAAAAAGCCCTTTACTCAAATAAATAGTTAGGGCTTTCTTTTTTCGCTTGTTCGTCAAGCTTTCGAGCAGTTCTTTCAACTACCGCCTAATCTCCCAAGATGCTAAAAAACTGAGAGCCGCCTAGGGACTGGACAATCGGAGATTGATTACAGAGGTTGAAACCACTGAACTTGTTTATGCTCCCGAGTGCTTTTTCTATAAAAAAAGATTGAGTAGGAAAAACGTCGAATTGGCTTGAATCAAGATTTCCTCGGCTTATTAGGCACATGAGGAACCGGCCTAACATCTTTTCAATTGCTAATGTTAACTATATTGTTGTAAGTGTAAAACATAGTACTGAAACTGAGTGAAAACCCTATAATCCCGCCATGGAAGAGGTTTAGAGATTAGAAGATGGAAGAGAATGGTGAATGAAAATGGCAAATATTATTATTATTATTTTCTTCTTCCGTCTTCTTTTCGATTTTCACCTTCTTCACTCTTATTGTTGTTGTTGTTGTTATTATTATTATTATTATTATTATTATTATTATTATTTCTTTTTCTCCTTCTTCTCTCCCTTTCACCTAATTCCTAGGTTTCTCAAGAATCCATGTTTTATATTTTCTCAAGGATATTCTCCAAATATTTTTTCAATTTATTTATGAAAAATTATTTCAAATGGTAAAACTGTTAAAAATATTTACAAGATATAGCAAAATTTTAGAACTATCAATGATAAACGGTGATAAACACGGATAGATTTCTATCAGTGTCTATCATCACCTATCATTGATAGTTTTAAAATTTTGCTATATTTTGTAAATATTTTGATTTGCTTTTCTATATTTAAAAATGGCCCTTTATTTTTATCTTATCCTATTTTATTGGTTATTATTAACCATTGGTTACTCAATCTCAATGCATTGGATTCTTAATTTTTTATCTTATTTAATATGAAATTTCTAATAAATGACTTTTGAGTTTTAATGAATTTTAAACATGAAATTGTAGATTGTAGTTTAAGATTTCTAACATTCGAGCAAAGCTTTTAATTACTTCGTTCCTTTTAAATTTGAATATATATAGAGAGAGAGTATCTAATTTAGTATCACTACTATGGTCTCATTCAATTTTCAATTTAAGTTTGAAATTCTTAATAGTACTACAAATTGCTTGAATTGAAAACTTTAGACATCAACTTGAATAGGTTGGAATTTGGATTTTCAAAAGAAATTCAATTTCAAAATAAAATTCAATTTTGCTTGAGTTTAGAATTTTACGAGTATTTTCCAATCTCGATTTAATCTAAAATGTCTTCAAATTTCAAACTTTGTTACATTTTGAATTTCTTAATAAACTTCACTTTAATTTGATTTCCAAAATAAAACTTTAGTTTAATTTAAATTTAAAATTTTTAAGTGAATTTGAACGTTTTCTTTGAATGATTTGCATCACTCATAACACTTAAATTTACATTTTATTTCCAAAATGTGAATTAGTATATATGATGCAGATCTTCACAAATCCTATGATGGAGTTAATATTACTCTACAGGTAAATCTTGTCCAAGGGAATCCAAATATAAATTGAGGAACATTGTTACTCACAAAATACAATTATACTTTGTTCTTAAAATAATAGTGAAATTTGATGAGACATATTTTTAACTTAAAATTTTACCGAGTATTTTAAAACAAAATTAACTATAAGGTAATAATTCTATATAGGTTGAGGTACTTAAATTGATCATAAAAGAATACCTTTACCTGGGAATTATTCATATAGTCAATTTTTATTAGTTTTTGTTTTTATAAATTTGGATAGCATACATAAAATGTTTTCAATAGGTGTTGTAGAGTACTAATACATTCCCTACGCTCAACGACACCCAAACCTAATTTTGAAAAAGTAGACCGTTTTCTTATTCTTTTAAAATGAGTGACCAACCACTCCCCACAATGGTTGGTGGCAAGTCCAAATCTTTCACCTCAAAAGAGACCCTCGGGGAAGGACGTCGGACCCTCCATGTATGTTGTGACATAATCATTTGTATTTTTTTCCCTAGTAAATGCTATACTATGATCATGATGGTAGGGTGAATTTTAAATTTTGAATCTCTGTTTAACTCTGGTACCCTCCAATTTCTCGACCTTTAGTCTTTCAAGATTGAGTTTAACAATGAAAAGAAAAAAATCCGATGTTTGACATCTCCTTCGACTCCAATTGACTTCACATAAAAAAAAATATATAAAGAACCTTCTGGTTTTGATCACCTCAAAGTAATAGTCATTTGACATTAAAAATAAAATAAATAAATAAATAAATAAAAAAATAAAAAACCTTATTTTGTGAAGCAGAGTATGGCCAAAAGAACCACAATCTTGTTCCTTCATGCATGTAAAAGAATACGAAAGGTTGCCTGACAACGAAAAAAACATCATCTTAATCAAACCTACAAATGAAAGATGCAATCAAGATCACGATAAAAATAAGAGTTTCTAAAATGTGAAAGTTGTTATCGTAAGTAAGAGTATACGCTGCATATTTCTTCTAGCCCGTATGAGCTTAAAAATTAAACTATGTTATGATTTGAACCCTTTCAAATAAAAAAGATATGTAAACTAGATCATGACGTGATCCATGAAGACAACTTTAAGTTCAGTCATCACTTCCTAAAAAATATCCCTTTCCCTAAACTAGATCATGAAGTGATCCATTTTTTATTGGTTGTATGATTATCCTAAATTCCTTTGGAATTAGGGCTTGATCACCCATCAAAGATGAAACATGGAGGTACGAGAATCATCTTTCGGTCATTTTCATTAGTTGGACAACTGCCTTCAAAAAAATCATATGGAATAGAGGTTGGTTGTGATGGATACAAGAAGAACCATCCCAAATTTTATTAGTTTGGATGACCACCTTCATCTGAATTAGGCAATCTGGATTAAAGGTTAATGTCCTACAAAAAAAAAAGAAAAGAAAAGAAAGATAATGAATGGACATTGATAAACCTTAAACCATATATAAAAAAATAAAAAAAATAAAAAAAGTAAGTGATATTGATAAGGTTTTATCCTGTTTCCTTTTCGGGACTTGTGTGATTGTTGAATAAGAAATTTTGAACAATAGTAAATTATCACGTCATTTCCTAAATCAATGACAAAACAAAAACAACAAACATGGCATTTAAAATGTGAAGACTTCTTATCGTAAGTGTATAAACTGCATGTTTCTCCTAACCAAAATGAGCTTAAAAAGTGAACGCCTATCAATTCGGAAAAAAATTTGAACTACGTTATAACTTGATCCCCTTCAAATAAAAAGAGTACATAGGCAGTCTATAGGAAACTTTAAGTTTAGTCACTCCCTTAAAAAAACTCCCTTTCCCTAATGTGGGGTCTGTTTGAAATACATTTTCAAGTTTTAATTGAAGTATTCGGCAACCACTCAAAATAGTTTTTGAAATATATTTTCAACAATTTTTATCAAAAGTGTTTAAATAAAAATGAGTTTTCTAAAAAACATTTATTTTTCAAGTTAATCCAAACGGGCCTAGGTCATTAGGTCATGACTTTGATCCATTTTTGCAGGACTGTATGACTATGTTTAGAATTAGGGCTTATTACCCTTATCTAAGATGAGACATGGAGGTAAAGATGATCATTTTCAAATCATTTAAATTAGTTGAACAACTGCCTTAAAAAAAAGAGAGACAAAAAAAAGGTGAGGGACATCGATAAGGTTTTGTCCAAAATGTTTCTCTGTGGGTCCTTAGTGATTATTGAATGACAAAATTAAATCACATTATTAATGACAATATAAAAATTACAAACGTGGGATAAGGTTAAGACCACGATGATGAAACTAAGAACTTTTGAAATAGGAAGACTCTTATCGTAGGAGTATAAACTGCATGTTTCTCATAGTCCACATGAGTATAAAATAATTACGTTATGACTTGATGCCTTTCGAATATAAAAAGGTATGTAGGTAACTTAAAGGAAACCGTAAATTTAGTCACTCCCTTAAAAATCTTCTTTTCCCTAAACGAGGTCATAACATGATCCATTTGAAATTATAAATGAAAATATCTTCATTTTATCTCTTTAATTATTTTTAAATTTTATGTCTAATATCTATTAAAAATTATATTCACTCAATTTTTTATCTTTCGCCCTATGAAATTATGTTTCAAATCTTTTTAACTGCATCTAATCCAACACATATCATATTCATTATAAATTAATTAAATGAAACATAGATATAGTTTTGATTATCATCTACTCCACTACCTTTAATTTTAATATTATATATTAAATTACCAAAGAAATTTAACAAAAAAATAGTGATTTTTTTTTAACAAATTATGTTTAAATGATTTTAAACCATGTGCATTCTACGTGTTCTCTGACTAGTAATTAAAAATAAAAGGTAAAATATGTATGTATATATAAGATCATATTATTCCTTTGAAAGAAATTGTTGGGCGTGAATATTAAGTTTAAAATGTTGATATCAACAAATATGTTGAGGTCCCAATTTTATATAAAAGTCGATGTCGATAGACATTTCTATAAAAATGGTAAGAACAAAAAAAAATAAAGTCCTCAATTTTTAGTATTAACATTAGTGACATTTTGTTATTTTTCTTAAAAATAATCGAATGTAATGATATAGTAGAATTATCGATTTATTCCTTAGGTCGACGTGAAATATATTGAGAATAAAGTGTAGAAGTTTAAAACTCTATAGAAAGTAAACCTACAGCATTCCCAATGAGTAGGATATCATCCACATATAACACTAAGAAAGCTACTGAACTGTTGATAATTTTCTTGTAAACACAAGATTCATCAACATTCTGATCAAAGTCATAAGATTATTTGACCGTAGTATCAAATCTTATATTCTAAGATCGAGATATTTGTTTCAATCCATGAATGAATCGATTAAGCTTGCAAACTTTTTGCTCCTGGCCTTGTTCAATGAATCCCTCTAGTTGACTCATGTAGATAGTCTCCTCAATATTACCATTCAAAAAGGCAGTTTTGACGTACATTTTTCATATCTCATGGACATAATATGTGGCAGTTGACAAGAGAATACAGATAGATTTAAGCATGGCAACAGGTGAGAAAGTTTCTTCATAGTCCACTCCCTCAACCTCAGTATAATCCTTGGCCACTAATCTAGCCTTAAAGGTTTGCACCTTACCATCTACACATCTCTTTCTCTTGTAGATCCACTTGCAACATATAGGTTTTACCTCATCAAGTTGATCTATAAGATCCCAGACAAAATTGAAGTACATAGACTGCATTTCTAGATTCATTGCTTTAATCCATTCATTTTTATCCACATCAACCATTTTCTGTTTGTAGGTCAATGAATTCTCAATGTCATCATTTGGTATGATGACTTGAGTTTGTGTTAAATCCAAATAGCAAGTAGGTTGGGTAATAACCTTCCCACTATATCGAGGCTCCCTCAATTCTTGAGAAGGATGTGTTTGACTAGATGAAGCAACATCAACAACTCTTGTTGAAGTGCTTACTTCTTCAACAACTCTTATTGAAGTTTCAATAGTCTCATCAGAAAGCTCATTTAATACAATTTTACTTCTTGGTTTATGCTCCCTAATGTGGTCTTCCCCCAAGAAAGTTGCATTTGTTGATACAAATACTTTATTCTCTTTTGGATCACAAAAGAGACCACCTCTTATTTCTTTGAAGTAGCCTATAGAGAGGCATAACTTTGAATATGGTTCCAATTTCTTTGGGTTAGCCACTAGCACATGGGTCGAACATCCACAAGTTTTGAGATGTCGTAAACTACTTTTAAGACCTCTCCATAATTCAAAAATTGTTTTAGAAACAATTTTTTATGAAACTTGATTCAAAAGATAAGCTACAGTCTCCACTGCATAATCCTAAAACAAGTTAGGTAAAGAAACATAACTTATCATCGACCAAACCATATCTAACAAGGTTCTATTTCTCCTCTATGATACACCATTTTATGATGGCGTACCACATACTAAGAGTTGAGATTAGGGTTGGTAAAAATCCTCAGTTTGACCTTGTTACTAAGGTTCTATTTCTTCCTAAGCGTCACAACACTAGTCTGGAATTCAACTTGAGCATAATGCTATGTTGCTCACAGCGTTGCAACACTATTGTCGAGCGTCACAATGTTGGGCCTTCTGTACTACAGCATCAAGGATAGCATTGGAACGTTGTCCCTTTACGCTCTAGCATAGAACTCATATCTCTACTTCGTTCTGAGTCCATTTTTGCTCCTTTTGGTACCGATCTTCTTAGTAACCCTTGCATCTCGATTGACACAGACTTTCAAACTTAATTGTATAAATCAAATGCCCAAAACAACGGGTCCTTACTATCACACCCCTCCCCGAGTCCACTTCCTGAGCTCGAGGAGAGGCGTGAGGGACTACAGATACCACCCTTTTATGATACCTACTGTCCATCTGAACCTCTTTACTCTCAGTAAACTTTAAGTCAAGGAGATATACAACAACTGATTAATTTGGCCCATTTTAAATACAATAATGTATGTTTATACAACTCCTACAAAGTTTACATCAACAACTCTAAAACCCCGAAACTGTGGCTTGTGGTAGACCTTGATCTTAGCAGCATCCTGGAACTCCTTACCTTTCGCTACCTGGGAAAAAAACATGAAAGAAAAGAATGAGCTTCACAAAGTTTTGTGAGTGGTAAACAACTGCTAGAATCTATTTCAACTCATAAATAACAAGCATATCATATATACAAGGTTAATACTCAAACATCAGCCTTGAATGAGTTTGATCTCTTGCTACACACACGGTAGATAGTTAACTGATACTAATCATAAACACTTATTCTCTTGCGTTCCCTTTGTTCCCTAAGTCTCCTATGTGCAAATAACTCCCCGTTTATGGGCCTAGAAGCTAAACCCGTCGATTCTCTAACCATCCTATACGAGGTCCCTCCCACAAGCTCAGGAACTAGACCTCTCGATCCCCTAACCATCCTGTGAGATTTCACTTGAGGCTCAGAAACTAGGTCTATTGACCCCCTGACTATCTCGATCACATAATCTCATTCTCAATCTAATTACTCATTCATAACATAATCATTTACATATACTCTTAAAAGATATGTTTTAAGACTTACAAGAATTAACCACTCATCTTGGTAAGGTAAGAACCTTTCTCTAGAAGTTTCTTGGTCTTCTCGGGCTCCTCTTTTGAACCCTAAATTCTATATTCAATTTAAAGCTCAGATTACTCATAGTTCTAAGCCTTATCTCGAGATACTTCCTTCTACAAACATACTCTGAAGTGTCTCAGGAAGCTTACCTTAGAATATTAGCTTAGAACTTCTCGTGGTTTGGTCGGAATTCTCAAAAAATCAAGACTGGTCCAAGTTTACCCCATAGCTCGACCCTTCTATATTTTCCTCACTCTCCAGCCCGATTCCTTGGAGCTTCTTCTTCGACAACCCAACCCTGAAAACTAAACTCTCAGAGCTTTCAGGTGGCTTTAGAATCACTCAAAACGCATGAGAGTTATAGGAGAACTCCTCGTCCCAAGTTGATTCTACTTCTAGATTTCACTGTTCGACAGCATCTCCTCCTCATGGAACTTCATGATCAATGCATGGTTTTGCTACCAATGAATGCCCTTCATGATCAACGCATGGTCTGCTCCAAATCTACCTTCTAACACTCTTACGCTCTTTGAAGAGGATTTAGCTTATGAATTGAAGAGACAAGCTGTGATGGTATTTATAGGCTAAAGGAACTGATCCTTCTCATCTTTACTAAGCCTCAACGCAAGACACCTCTTACTTTGGAGTGTTTGCACCATGCTTCGCCACCACCTACTTCCTTTGCCATTCACCTACTCTCATGCCACTCACCTGTTTGAGTTGTCTTCCTCATGCATAAAACTTCTTTGCATGAAACTCTATTCGTCCAGCTTCTACTAATCTCAAGATTTAACCTTCTCTCGGTATATCCATTTGTCCGGATGAGCTCATCAGTCTTGCGTAATGCAAGCCTCAGCACCGCTCCATCGTTTAGTCCATCGTGCAGCTCCTGCACATCATCGCTTAGCTCCATCGTGTAATGAGTCTTTTGTTGTCGCTTAACATTCATTTCTCTCACTGTCTCTCGCTGTAATCATCTAGTGCCTACATCCATCACATAGCACTAACACTCGATCGTGTAGCTCGATCCTTTATAAACTCTCGCTCTCAACGATCTCACGCATAGCCTATCGCATAGTTGTTACGCCTATCGTTTAGCTCCATCGTGTAGCGCTGACGCCTTATCGTCTAACGCATATGCCTATCGTCTAACTGCGTCTGCTTATCGTGCAACACTCATTGTCTAGCGCTCTATCTACAGTTCATCGTGTAGCGTCATCGTGTAGTCTATCATCCAGCGCCCACTCATTGTCTAACGTCTACGCTCATCGTCTAGCATCCGATCAACGCTTAACACTATCGTATACTGCTATCGTCTAGCGCTATCGTTTAGTTTCCAAGCTTATCCTCTAGCGCTATCGTTTAGCTTCTATGCTTATCGTCTAACGCTTGCACTGCTCATATAGTGCCTTTGCCTATCGCGTATCACTCTACATCGTTTAGCGCCACCTGATGCTACACGATCGTCTAGCGCATCACTCAGCACTGCCCAAAGCTATACGATCGTCTGCCTAGCGCTTTGCGCTCAAGCTTCTCTCGCTCTCTCCATTCTCTCTCACGCAGCCTCAACGTATAAGCAACTCTTGACAACGCCTCCTACCAACACCTCGACCACCCATCCATTCAACCTCACAAGCTCTCGCATAGTTGCCTTTGACTTCATATAACACTTAACCTCATCCCATGCGTTCAATGTTTCCTAACACCCAATGTATGATTTCTTTTGACTTTACATTTAGCCAAAATTCTACTAGTTACAGCTTATCTCAAAGCTACTCAAGGAAAATCCATTCAACACTTAGAAATTTCCTTCTCTTCCACATAGGATTTAGCTCATAGTTAGTTAATTCCCTTAATTATCTGCTTAAGTAGGAAAATTGAGATCCGGGTTTCTGATGATAAAAATTTAGTAATGCATATTTGTGATGCATATCTTAGGTTATGCATTTGTTCTCATGCATCGGTGGTCATGCGCTGGAATGGAAAGTATGTGTTAATCTCTTATGCATGACCATGCATTCCTATCACAAGTTTTCTTGCACTCTCGCCAAGTATAACAAGATCGTAAGTTCCTCGGGTGATCCGAGATCGAACTCAGGGACTTGTAGCTAAATGTTATGCGGTAATGTGTTTGGGGTGAAGAATAAAAGAATGTTGAGGGTTATGAGCTATGCACTACTCCTACTCCTAACTATCAGATTAAGCGATGGAAGTATAACAAAGAGGTAGAGACGCAACAACTATTAACGCGTTGTAAAATGCATGGAGAAATAGATAAAATGGCGAGGATGTCTTCACTGCAACACTAAGCTTGGCCGCAAGGGTAACCCCAGCCAACGCAAGCTATGCGATCATGCTATACACACTTGACGAAGAAGCATGTAATGAATATGCGATAGTGTTGCAAGGCCTTACTTCTAAGTCTCTATTCTTGCTCACGTGCTCTCACACATAAGCAAGATGACCGCATACCACCATGTCCTACTTAAAGGGTGCATACGCTGTGTAGTAGCAAATGGAACTTATTCCTAAGTTCCCCATTCTTGCTTATGCGATCCAATCCGCTTTCTCGAGTCTAGATTTGGTTTTTAGACTACTCTCCCAAGTATGCCTAAGTGATGAATGATGCGCTCATAAGACAAGGTAATCACATAAACATGGTTGACGTAAGATTATTCCTATCTCTAGTGAACACTTGCTTACGTTACTTAATGCGATCAACTACTTACCCTCTCGAGCAGTTGGTTGTTGTTGATTATACTCATAGACAAGCATTGCATCCGCTTATAGACAAGCGTTGCTACAGCTTCACACTAAACAAATCAAGTTTTCTCATAACACTCACGCAACGCACACCTCCCGGTGGTTTGCTACATGCTTCATGTTCCTATGCCGCATGATTAAGTATGCGATACTCTAACAGTCTTACCTAGTGATGCAATGAAAGTAAAGAATGCTCAGTAAATGAAGATGGAGATGGAATCAAAGGAGAATATAGAAATGCATCAATCACAAAATGTATTAATCTCTTAAGCCACAATGTAATACAATACAAAGATAGAAGAGAAATGGATGGCCAGAAGCAAGACAGGTGTGTGTCAAGACTGCCGGTGGTGCCATGGATGGGTGGTGGAGTAGACTCTCTCAAGCTCTAACTCCAGCGAAGACTCCGGTCGTCACTCGGAATGGTTGAGGGGATGAAGAACTCTCAAGACTATCTTCTCACGCTTTGTTCTGGATCACAAGATCCACCCGAAGGTAGAAACTTGGATGATTTGAAGTTCTGCTCAGCGGCTTCTATTTATAGAGCTCGATCACCGACAGCATTAATGGTCCTTCTCTGAAATTCTGTAGCCAATGGCATGATGGACGTGATGGACCTGCTCTGAATCTCTACTGCTAATGGTGTGGTAGGTGAAATGTCAACATCACCTTTTGATACTCCCAAGGTATGCATTTATGCTTGGTTTCCAGAGTATCAATGCATTCCACCACTTTTGCGATCATCCCTCTATTATGGTTATTATTCTGTAGCCGCAATCTCTCTACGATGACTGCATTCGCTTGACAGCTGCAACTTCTATGTGATGGACGCATGCGGTTGATGGCCGCAACATCCATGCGTCGAACGTATACGTTCGCCTCTGCAATGGAGAGATTCCCCGCATGCGGTCGTCTTTGCGATAGCCTAGCTTCCGCGTATGCGACCGCTTCCTACGTTAGCTAAGATTCTTAATGTCGATCGATGTAAGTTCGTTTTCTCATGAATTCTTAATATAATCACCGCATCTTCTACTTAACAACCCTCATAATTCTAAATAAAAGGCCTATAATGACGTACATTTCTACCCGTCATCAGTTTCACCCTTACAACTTTAATCGAATTAAAGCAATAATCAAAGTGCCAAAATTTGAAACATCTATTCAACAAATCCCAACATTCATAATGTAGAAGAACACCCACCAAAAAACTCTAATATTCATCTCAAATTGAAAAAAACAAATCACATAACCTGGCTCTAATACCAAAAGATCGGCATGCAATTGAAATTCAATTTGAAAAACACTGAAAAATAGAGAAGCAAACATACATGATAAATACAAGAAACCTTAGCATGCTTTCCACTGAGAATGTAAAGAATAGAAAACCCACCCTTTCTTCATATTAATCCCCTCTATGGAACACGAACTACAACTTTTCTGGTTTCAACAAGAAAGTCTTACCTTGAATTGACAAGAGCACGATCTCAGCAAAAACAAATTCTTGAGGACATGACCACTCAATCACCTTATTATTCTCATGATACAAGAAATTATGGATGTGTGGGCTCCAGAAAAATCTTTTTAGAAAAAGGCATTGCAAGAGAAGAAGAGGGATGAGTTGTGAGTGAATTTTGTTATTGTTGTTCTGTCTTTTTCTCTTATTTCACTTTGTTTTTCACAAAACATATATGTAACAGGAGAGTGAAGGAGAGGGAATTACGATACCTCCCTCTCACGATCAACAAGATTAATTCCCTGTCATTGGGAGTTATAGAATATTATATTATTAAAAATATAATATTTATATTATGTGGTTAATTAACTTATTAACAAACTGTCGTTAGGGGTTCGCGACGTGTAGCGGTCGACTTTGGTTCCCATGAGAAAGAAAATGGAGTCGCCACCAGACTTGATTTATAGAGCGTGATTGGGCACCCAAAAACATACTAAAATGGTCTGCATGTAAGAAAACAATGGTTCGGGGTCTTTCTGTGTGGGGAAGGTGTTAGCACCCCACAACACTCGTTCAAAATAACGAAATTTCATTTTTTTTCTTATGCTAAATTAAAGAAAGTAGCCTTTAAAAAAGGAAAATTTATGTTGATCAATTATTAGACTTTTCCATGGTTTAAGGAAAATTAAGAAAAGCATTTTGCTAGTCCTTTCCCTTTTAAGGATACAAATTCAGTAACAAAATGAACATAAGAGAAAGGGAAGAAAAATGGATTTAGAGGAAAAAAAAATCAAATCTTGACCTTCCAAGAATTCGAATATCTCACTCTAAAATCTCAACAATATCAACCCTCCAAAAATTGTGAATTCCGTTCTTGATGAGATTTTTTTTTTCAAAAAGAAAAACAAAAAGCATAATCTCTTTTTTTGTTTTTTTTACGAGCGATGCAAAAATAGTGTACAAAAGTCACGTGAATTTAAGCATATACTATGAAATAAACAACGGCGATATTAAAAACGAAAAACTCCTCAAGATTCATGCCAATCTATTATATTCAACCAAATTTATGAAGAAGAAAAAATTAATGAACTAAATATGCAATGAAAACAAAATAACGATATTACGAACAGAATTTATTTCATGCTCATAATCTATCAAACGGGCATTATGCAAAACCTAGACCATGACAAATGATGGAATAAAACAAGATCAAATTACAAGGAAAAAAAAAAAAAAGGAGAAAATCACTTCAAGCCTTACCTTTCTATTGCTTGACAAAATATGAGACCTTTCTTTTAGAATTGTGGAGCGACTATGATGGTTGAAGGGGTCTTTGGGCGTGTAGGTTTAAGGGAAAAAATTATGATTGAAAAAAAAGCAAGATTTTTTTTTTTTTTTTAATGAAAACTAAGAAAGCACGTGTAAGAAAAACACAAAACTCATAGGGGTTTTCTCTCACTCCGTCTAAGGGTGTTCAAATAACCTGACAGCTGGAACAACCCTATTCAACCCAAAATGTAAGGATCGAGTTGGATTAGGTTAAAGTTTTTCTACTTTTATTGGATTGTGGGTTGGCTAAAAAAAATGGGTTGACCCAACCCAACCCGAATTATGTATGTATCTTAGTTTAAAGTTTGATTACTTTATATTAATTAATTTGTGAATTCTAATATTTTGCTTTTAAAATTATTATCATATTTGTCTTTATTTAAAGTTTGCAAATAAATATCATAGATATTTGATATTTAGCATTTAAATTTTATTAGATTTTAGTTGTTAGTCATATTGTATAAAAATTTATATATTTTTAATTAAAATAAAAAAAAATAAGTTATAACCCAATAACCCAACCCAAATTTTAAAGATTGAATTGGAGAATTTATTTGGATTGTTTGAGTTGCCAACCTAATAAAAATACCCTCAATCAACTCAGGCACACTCCTACCTCTACCTCTTTTTACACTCTATTTATAGGTTAAAGGAGTAACTAGCTAAAAAGGGGGAAATAAAGGGTAAAATATCAAAATTATAAATTTCTAAAAGTAGACACACACTCCACTTTTTAATCACTCTTTTTTTCCTTTTTTTTTAGTAAAAGATAAAATAAAAATCAAGATTTGGCATTAAAATCATATCCACTTCCTACCAAAAACAAAAACGGTTGTGAAATTGAGGAGATGGGTATAGAGAAAATATAATATAATAGTATATTTATATAATAATAATAAATAAATAAATAAATAAAATAACTAAAATTATAAAATTGGATAATATGTAAATTGAAGTGAAATTCTCATTAATGTATATATAATTTTAAGATCCATCAAATGCCACTAGAATGTGGACTTACATGGACACCAAGCATGAATAACTAGCACACGGACAACATGAATGGTGATACATGGCCTTTGGGATACTAAGCAATGGATATCTATTTTCTATTATAATATTCATAATACTCCCCTTAGATGTCCATATATACATATATGAAATATGTCTCGTTAAAACCTTACTAGAAAAACTCTAGTGAAGGAAAAAAAGTCAATATTTCATATAATACATACTCCTAATTTTTAAATAAGTTTGTCAGGCTATCTTTCGATCAAATTTGTTGTATAGTGATGTCGTCATTTTCTTCAAGATCATGAGTGTAGAAAAGCTTCGGTGAAATATGTTTTGTTACATCTCCTTTAATATACCCTCTTTTGATTTGGGCTATGCAAACTGTGTTGTTTTCGTATAATATTGTTGGAAGGTTTTTATTAGAAGACAAACCACACATTTCATGAATTTATTGAGTCATTGACCTTAGCCATACATATTCTGTACTAGCCTCGTGAATTGCAAGAATTTCAACATGATTTGAGGAAGTGACGGTTATAGTCTGTTTCATCGATCGCCAAGATATAGCAGTTCCTCCATATGTCACTATAAGAAAATTGACATTTTTCGAATGTAAAAACCTTCGAAAAAAACATTTAATAGACCTTCAATACATCTTCTTTCAAAGGTTATCTCAACCTTTGAAAAGTATCGAAATAGATCCCATCAAAAAAAACTTTTTCAAAGGTTTATTAACCTTCGAAAAGTATTATTTTTCAAATATCATATATTTTCGATAATTATCAAATTATTTATCGATAATTATCTATTATCAAATGGTATTTTTTTTAAGGCTTTCATTATTTTTAAAGGCTTATCATGTTATTTTCAAAAATTTTAAAACCTTCCTAAAAACTTATCAAAAAATTTTAAAGGTTTTCATTACAAAAGTTTTATTTGTAAGAGAATAAAAAATTATTTATGAGAAAAGAATATAAATAATTTCCATATAGATAAAATAAAAGAAAAAAATATTTTATCGAAAAGGATCCTATAAATTTGTAGGATCAATCTTGATAAGATGTTGCACCATTTAAATTAGTGGTCTATTCGTATTCCTTTATATATTTAATAATAAAAAAAAACTCTTCACTAAAAATTAATCAAAGATATAATTTGTATATAGAAACAGACTTCTCATGGAGAAAAATTTTTAATATTCAATTTGTAATCCGTGTAGTCTAACATATATATGTTAAGTGTATTTTATGTCCATAATTTTTTTAAATAGATTTTGAAAACAAAGAAAATAACAATTTATTATTTAAAAAATGGACTATTTTAAACGTTGGTTTTGAAAATCGTTTTTGAATATGAATATATCAAACACATTTTAATTATTTTTATTTATTTTTTTTTTTTTTTATGAAAACATAAAAAACGAAAACGAATCGAGAGTCTTAATTTTTAAAAACCCAACAAATTTCATTTTTTCCCCAAAGTTCGGGTCTCATCGGTACGAAAACTCCCCAAATCCTTAATCCCTCAAATTTGTCCTATATTTGTCTGTTCCACTTACACTACCGCGACTTCATCGTCGGTCGTCGGCACACCATGTACCAATTTTCTTTCTCCTTTTGTCTTCTCTATTTCGACGTTGGGCAGATTTCAATTCGAAATATTGTCAAATCCCACCTATTTTAATTGGAAATTTGTTTGATTACAACAAGATTTCAAATCATTTTGGTTTTGAGATCCTAAATGTTTTTAGTCATTCCAAACACTAGAAATTATTTCAAATCCCCCAAATTCAGTGGTTCCAAACAGGGGTTCAACGCTAGCAATCGTACGATCACTCAGCTTTGGGTTTCTGAAATAATCAACCATTCATGTGAATTTCAAGATGGTTTGTATCCAAATTATTGTAGCTTAGTTCTAAGTCTTCATAGCCGAATGATTTTGATTGTATGTGCCAAGAACTTGTGATTATGTTTGTAGTTCATATGGATTTTCAATAATTGGCCTGCCTCAAATTTGTTGTTTCAGCTTGCCATCTTCGATTTCACTCTCTGTTTTCACTGATGCGTTTAGGTTGGTACATGTGAAACAATGGCTTGGGATGGAACTATCTCATCAAGTGATTTTTACAAGGCTGCTTGTGCTTTTATTCATAGATGGAAACTGATCAACTCTGATTTTCCTTCATGGTTGTGGGTTCCATATCAGAAACTACGGTGGATTAGTTCTGATGATAAGGTGAAGTTTGTTCTTCTTCGGTTAAGATATCACTGGTTTCACTTTGCTGAGAGTTGAGGATATTGTTGTTTCTTGACATATAGGTTTAACTACTTACTTTAATCCCTATATTTTTTGTTTTGATTCATTTTGGTTCTTGTATTTTCATAATGTTCATTTTGGTCCAGAACTAAAAAAAAAAAAAAAAAAAAAAAAAACCATTGTGATCCCTTAAAAATGAGAACTAAGGACCAAAATGTTCACTTTTTAAAATTATATGGACCAAAATGAACCCAAGTTAAAAGTATAATGATCATAATAAATATTTTGAAAGTAAAGGAACCAAAACCAAAAGTACAAGAACTAAAGTAATATTTAAACCTAACACATTTATATATATACACACACGTACATGGATGCATGTATAAATGCCTTTTTAAATGCTACTAGGTGGAAGGATACTTATCTTTGGAGAAAATATGCCTTCTGAGACCACTAGAGGTCTGCTTCTTCCATTTCTGTGGCCCCCTTATTGTTTTCCTTCTGCAATACAATTGTTCTTCATTGCTTCGTTTATTATGCTTTCTACAGAATGAGCAGGAGAAAGGAGAGTGTTTAGAGGAAATAGATACTGTTGGGGCTGGCAATTGCAACGAGTCTCTTGATGAAGCTACATTAGTATGTGCTTTTTGTTATTGATGTTCTTGTTTGCGGGAACCATACTTCTTTCTTTGTGTGATATCTGTTGTATTTGTTAACCAAACTCTCCCTTTTTTCTCAAGGTTCCATCCCCAAGTGATCATCAAGAAGTACATTACTATGATTTTCACATTATACACTCTGCATCATATAGTGTTCCAGTGCTATACTTTCGAGCTTACTGTTGTGGTATGCAATTCTGAAAGTGTCCTAACAAATGACAAAGTTCATTGTTCCATTATACCTTTAAGATTAAGCTTTAAAATTCTTTTTATTGGATGCCTAGGAATCTTGCAAATAAATACAGTGATGTGTAATGAAATGTAATGTTTGGTTATTTATCCATAACTGTATGAGCTTGCTAATTCCTGTAGTTATTCTCAAAATGTGATTTAGTATGACTTGTGTTTCAAATTATGCTATAATATGGTGGTTACTTACGAGAGATTGATTTATGCGTTTGAATTCTGTTCCTAATATGGAGTATTTAAGCCCATTCAGTATACTAATTTTGTAAAGTGTACAGATGGACAACCTCTGATGTTTGAAGAAATTAAAAAGGACCTTCCATCACAGTCTGCAGATACACTATTGAATTCAAAATGGACATTTATTACTCAGGAGGTATAAGTTTTCTTAGTCTCCTTTGTTTTCACATTTTACTATTCAAACCACATAAATATTTGTAAATTACTTAGAGGGGGTGGATACGGCCCTTGTGAGATTTAGTCCCTTGTTCGCCTTCATGTTTCTTTGTGGGTTTTGATTTCGAAGATCTTTTGTAACTATGTTGTAGGGGTTTTCTTGCACAGTTGGAGTCTCTTCCTCTCTTCCTGTAGAGGGTGGTTTCTTTTTTGTGAGATTTAGTCCCTTGTTCGCCTTCGTGTTTCTTTGTGGGTTTTGATTTCGAAGATCTTTTGTAACTATGTTGTAGGGGTTTTCTTGCACAGTTGGAGTCTCTTCCTATAGAGGGTGGTTTCTTTTTTGTGGATTTAGTTTTTCTGTATGCCCGTGTATTCTTTCATTTTTTCCAATGAAAGTTGTTTCATAAAAATAACAATAGTAATAAATAAATATTTGAAAATAAGAATGCAGGATGCTTTTTTTTCTTCACTGCGTCGAGTTTGAAAAATGGAAGTTCTTGAAATTTGTCATATAACTAGTTTTGGGTATGGATTAATCTCAGGAGCATCCATATTTAAACAGACCATGGTTCAAATTACATCCGTGTGGAACCAGTGAATGGATGAAGCTACTCTTCCTTAGTAGTGATGCTTCCTTGTTCAAGAATGAAATAGCTATTGAAAGATATGTTGCCTCATGGCTCTCAGTTGTGGGGCAAGTAGTTGGCTTGAGGATTCCCATGGAAATGTTGAATGATGGCAGTGGCAGTCAATTGTGATTCTGGAGTTTCTCACATTTCAGCTTTCTGTAAGTTTCAAAAGTGCTTTTAGGTCATAAAGGCCACATCTCAAAATTTGTATAGTGTTTCAGATGAATTACAAATTTGATCTATATGATTTAGAGAAAGTTAGAGTTTAGTCCCTATGATTTTAAAGGTTAGAATTGAATCCCTATCATTTGATAAAACCTCATAAATAGTTCATTTCATTTCATAAAATTTTCATAGATAATCCCTACATTAAAGATTATTTGTGAAGGTTTTATGCGAACTAAATTCTAATTATAAACCATAAGGACGAAGTTCTAACTTTTTTCATAGCAAATTTGCAAATTAACCTTCACTATATAATCTGATTTTGGAGAAGTTTAAAATACTAGAAGATTGTTTTTAGAAATGTGCAATTTTAAGAAGCGTTCGTTGAAAAAATGTCTGAATTTGTTATTTTTAGCAAGGATGACTCATGTTAAGGGCATTTGTTCATGATATAGTTACTGATAGTGGTAATTGGTTTTGGTTCCTAGAATCGCATGCTCAAATTAGAGAAGCCTGCCAAGTTCAACTCAATCATTTGTGTGCACTTATCTCGAGGTTAGAGGTTCGATCCTCCATTTTTACAATGGTTGTATTGAAATAATTGTTCATCGTCATATATATTGTCATTTTTTTGAGTCTTACTAATATATATATGGAAATAATGGAAATACTTGAGTCTGTTTATGTAAATTTAGGTGATTAAATGAATGTGTAAAGACGAACAATGTTCATTCTAAGAGTCTGCGAGTCTCCTTAATTTCACGACAAAGGATTTAAAGATTTAAGGTTAAATTATAAGATTAGTTCTTGAAATTCGAAAGCTGTGTTTTCTACTTTAAAAAAAGTTTAAGAATTTCGAAGTTATGTTTTATGTGTATCTAAACTTTTTCTTTTAAATGTATCTAAACTTTAAACAATGTATAAAATGTCACTAAATATATGTAATAGATTCTAAGTGTTAATTAATTGTTTAAAACATTAATCTCTCGGCTTAAATAGATTATTGGTTAAGAATCACTTCTAGTTCTTAAGAGTTTGTTTGGTAAGCAACTCAGATTCTGATTTATATTTTCAAATTTCATGAGTTCAACACATATGTGTTATTCAGTTTTCGAAAGTTTTCGAAAACTGTTTCCGAATTCTATGATTTAAATCATGTAAATTCTGAATTTATCTTTTCAGTGTATCTAGATTTTGAATTTAAAATTTTAAAATGTAGAATTATATTAAAAATGATTAAAACAATAATAATTGTATTATCTTATGTTTAAACTTAATTATTTTTGTTAAACTTAAAATGTGTAATATATTATATATATTATATGATATTACAAAATAATGATTATACAAAAATTTTAACATAAAACAAGTTCAGAAATTAATTAGTAATGGTTTATATTCAACATCGTATTCAATAATTAACTAAATATATTTTCAATTCTATTTTGAAAATTTGTTTAAATTGGAATTTAATTTTTTAATATGCAAACACATATTTGAGAACATGAGATACAATTTTGTTATCATTGAATCTTTTATTTTTAATTTTCTATTTTCAGATTGCCTACCAAACAAGTACTAAACTTTCATAAAAATAATAATTTAGTTCTTGAACTTTCAATTTTATAATAATTTGTCTCTGAACTTTATTACGTAACAATTATATCTTTGTACTTTAAAATTTGAAACAATTTAGTCTCTATTGTAGAAATTAGTATTGAGATTTAAGGAAATTTCTTGCATAAATAAATCGATAAACTAATTAGAGATTCGATATTTTTAAAAATACAAAGCCTATGTCATGAATTAACAAAAATTGACATCTAATTTTAATAAATTTATTTATGTTAGGGACTAAATTGTTATGAATTTAAAAGTGCAAGAACTAAATTATTACAAAATTGAAAGTACTAGACTAAATTGTTACACATCAAAGTTCAAAGATTAAATTGTTACTTCATAAAAGTTGAGGAATCAAAAGTATTTTTTAACCTAGACTCTTAAATGTGCTACTGGTCTTATTAGAAAAAATGGAATTGCATCAACAACTTTTTTCCTTAAAATGTTATTAAGAAAAAAAAAACAAAAATTATTCAATACCATCCTTCATCCTTCGGCCATCTTCTTGGTCACCATTGTCACCATTGTTCATTGATTATCTTTAGGTGCATTTAGAATGCACTTTTTAAGTGATTAATATTTTTTTAAAAAAAAGTTATTTTGAAAAAAAATTAGAATATTTGACAACCAATCAAAATAGTTGTTGAAATGTGTTTTCAATTATTTTTATTAAGTGTTTAAATAAAAATAAACTTTTTGAAAAATATTCTTTTTTCCTCGAGTCAATCCAAATGGATAATCCATTTCAAATGAGCCACCATTAATATTATGAAGTTCCAGATTATTATCTCTCTAACTTATTAAATAGAATCAAAATCTTCAATCTCATCATCTATTTCATCGTTTCTTATTTGAGAACACACTTCATCATTTTTTACTTTAACAATATCTACCTTTAAATTTAAAATTTTGAAATTTTGAAAGATTCAGAATTTTTTTAAAAAAAAAGTGAGAAAGATAAAGATTTCAATCTTAAAAAAATATATATATATATTTTTGAGATATTATTAAATATAGAAAAATAAACAAAAATATTTATAAATATAGCAAACTCTTACTGTCTATTTGGAATAGACTGCGATAGACTACTAATATGTTCAAGATAGATAAATATAATAGTTTATCGCAGTTTATCACAGATAACTATGATACTTTGCTATAATTTATAAATATAATAGCAGATTTATTATTTAAAATAATTTTTCGCCTTTTTAATTATTAACCGCAAATTTGTTAAGCTTCGATGGAAAAAAAATCTGAAAATAAATCTCCATTACAAAATAAAGGGTATAGTGTCTAAGTTTGGGTAAATAAGGAAAAAAAATCAAACGAAATTTCTTCCATATTTCAGTAGATTTATTTTTTAAAAGTTTTCAAAGAATGAAGGAATAAATTTAGTCATGTATCTCAATTTCTAAAAAAAATAAATAAATAATAATAATAATAATTGAGATAGATCCTGAGTTCTTAGTGCATACTAGAGACAAAGATTGGAGGGCTTAGAGCAACATTTACGGTAAGTTTTATGTTTTAAAACTTTGTTTAGATAATCAGTTAAGGCTGTGTATTACTTTACAAACCTTAGAAAATCTATGTATGTATGTATATGTATGTATGTTGGAATTTATTTTAGTTCATAAATTTCATTACTTGAGTTTATTTCTCCTTGTAAGTATAGTTGTTTATAAGTTCTTTTTTCTTTTGTTATGTTTATGTATTATTTTAACAAATAAATTCAGTTGAATATGGTTAGTTTGTAACCCAATATGGTTTAGTTTTATTTGATTTAGTGCATGAGGTTAAAATTTTTATTTGATTTGGATCTGGGGTGTTTATGGCACTTTTTCGGTTCGATCAAATTCTCACATTGTACATGATATTCTTGTAACTTGTAACAATATGTGTATCATTAACAAATTTATTGTAGCCCTCGGTAAAGAATTTGCTCTTAAAGATCTTCAAGAAATACCCTATTTTCTAGGCATTCAAGTCCATAAAGATGAGACTGAGATTTTCTTAAATGACAGATTAAATTTGAATGATATTAAGTTGTACAATACACCAGTAGTGATAGGGAGATAATATACCAGAAATGATGGAGAAGCAATGGACAATCCTATAATTTATCGAAGTGGAATTGGAGCTCTACAATATGTTACTCATATGAGGCCAGAAATCTCATACATAATCAAAAAACTCAGTCAATTTCTATAACATCTATCAGTTGCACAATGGAAGGCGGTGAAAAGAGTATTGAGATATTTAAAGGGAAGATTATAGGCTACTCAGATGCAGATTGGGGACGCGATCCTGATGATAGGCGATCAATTTTAGCTTATTATGTTTTCATTGGGAATGTTTTGGTGTCATGGTGCTCAAAGAAACAGCATGTTGTAGCACGCTCCAGTACTGAGACAAACTATTGATCCCTTGCACATATAATAGTAGAGATTAGTTGGGTTCAAGCATTACTTCAAGGAATTGGTTGTAAAAATTCAGACATACCTGTAATTTGGGTGTGATATTATAAAATCAGTGTTCTCTCCTTAGGAGTTAATTCAGTTTTCCATTCAATTACCAGTTTTCCCATTCTTCTTGCCCTGGTCGATACCTGGTTACCCTCATATGAAGCCCAATCAGGCATCCTCGAATTGCATTAAAAAAATCCAATTTTTATGCAAAAAAAAAAAAAAAAAATCAATTTTTTTCCAAATCATTTAAAAAATGTAAAAAAACAAAGAGGAAATTCATAAATTGGTTTTAAAGTGAATGAATTTCGCTCAAACATGAAAAAACATGCAAGAGAGGAGATAGGTAAGAATATACCAAGAAACCCTAAAAATGCTCATGCATTAGAAATATCTAAAAATGCTAAATACGCCCAGAAACAATGAACGAGCCTAGAACATGCTCAAATACTAATTTTGCCCCAGAAAAAAAAAAAAAAAAAAAAAAAAAAAAAAAAAAAAAAAAAAAAAAAAACCACATATAAAAACCCTAAAAATGCACAAAAGGAAGGGTAAAAATGGACATGATATTGAGATGAGAGATTGGAGATGATTTGTTGAAAATATTTTGTTGAAATCCGACTAAAATCAAAGAGAAAATCAAAAGTGATATGGAGAGGGTTAGAAACCTATGGGAAGAAAGAGAGAAAGAGGGAGAACAACTTTTCAAATTCTTTCCAAGTTAAAAAGGTAATTTCACATATCTATTACTACTAAAATGGTTCTAAAATATTTATTTTTTTGAAAATGGGCTAAAATTCCAAACTAAAACCATCGAAGGGTAAAAAATGTCAATTACCCTATTAACTTTAATGCTATGTAGCACTAATACCTGAGGGAAGGGATGGAATTCGTATCATATACGTATTTGATATAGATTCGTCCAGATATGCCTTACGTATATGATATAGATACATGTCAAATATGCATTTTAGGGTATCTATTCTTTTTTAAATTTTTGATATATGTATCTTTTCACAAGGTAGGACACACTTTTATAATTTTTTAGTTTAAATAAAAGGAAAAAACCATCAGAAAAATGGTTGTCAATGGAGGAAGTCAATGTTACTATTAGGAACTCACTAGAAATATCGATGTTACTAAAAATGGTTGGTCACGCGTCCGTGAGCTTCCTTGGCCTTGCCTCCCCTAGGATGTGTGCGCGCTTGGTCGCACACATGGACACTGTCCTTGGCACTTGTCTTGTCGTGTTGCCTTGCCACACCCTCGTATGCCTGCACCTGGGCATGTAGGTGCCCTGACCAAGGCACACCTATCTCGCCACGCTACCTTGCCACACCCTCGTATGCCTGCACCTGGGCATGTGCGGTGCCCTGACCAAGGTAGTCATGTTAGCCTTGCCTGTCTTTGGGATGCCTTTCGATGGGTCTTGACTCCCTCTTGGCCATGCTATTAGAGTCTCATGCCCCTTTGTGGCATGATTTGAAGAACGATTTTTGTGGGGCGTGATACCCTGCCCCACTTGATTTCAAAACGTTCTCGTTGCGTGTTCTTCCTCCTTGAACGCCTTCATTTTCTTGTGCATCCTCCTCTTAGTTTCTTGGCTAATTCCATCTTCAATGCCTCAGACTCTTTCTCCCTCGTTGTCCTTGTGGGAGGCTAACCTCGGTCGTTTATCCGTTTTACTTTTGGGCTTTATCTCTGCCTCTTTGATCTCTTTTTCTTCACTCTCTAAAGAATCCTTCTCAACTAGGGCACCAATCTGGTATATGGAGCCCATTTTTGCTTCTGTCTCACGAAACTCAGTAATTAGGGCACTTAGCTTCTGCCTAACTGGACAATCCCTAGTCCAATGTGGCTCTTTACAAAGGAAACAAGACTTAGGTTTCTTAAACTTGAAGGGCTTACCTTCACTCGTGTCAATAGCCTTCTCGTTCTTTCCTCCATTTTTGGCATTTCCCTTTGTTCATTCTCTCGATCTTCATTGGACTCCAAGTTTCTCCTCCATCTTTCTTGGTCTTCTTCCCCTTGGTTGAGAAATCCGTTAGCATTTTTGCGGCAGCCATAGTATCATCAAGCGTCTTCACATTGTGCCTATCAAGCTCAATTCTCACCCATTCCTTAAGACCATCTTTGAAATGAAAGAGTGCGTCTTTGTTGGATAGATCATCTATCTTGAGCATAAAGGTCATGAATGTCTTTATGTACTCGGGAATGCTTCTAGTTTGTCTAAGCCTTTTAAGCTTTCCTCTTGCCTCCATATCGGCCTTGTGGGAAACAAAATGCTTTCGGAGTTTTGATTTAAATTATTCCCACATTCGCAATGTGCATAGGCCACATTCCTGTTCTGCATATTTTCTACGCCACCACAATTGGGCTGCTGCACGTAGGAAGTTTGGTGCATTGGCAATTTTAGCACCGTCCTCAACGACACTGACGACTTCAAAGTATTGTTCTAGGCTGAAGATGGAGTTTTCCACCATCATGGAACTATATGTGCCATCGTATGTGTCGAGTTTTGGCACCTTCAATCCATGAATGCCATGCACGGTCGCAGCGAATGGAGAGCTAGTAAATGCATATTGATGACTAGCTCTTCGATTGTCCCGACATTCAACACGTATGTCATCGAGCTCCTTATGAAGCTCATGGAGTTCACCTTCCACAAACTTAGGTTATCAACATCACTAGTTAGGGAACTTACCTCCCTATTGAGTGTCCGTCCAAGCTCCATGATCATCTCTTTTGCAGCAACACTGATCTCGATATTCTCTTGGACTAAGCCCTCGTAATCGTCACTCAACCTGCCAACCATCGTATGCACCTCCTCCAAGCTTTGTTCCAAGTTGGCCGGGCAAGTTTCCACATGTTGTCTCGCATCATGGGCCTTGGATTTTGCTTGCTTGGACGGAGAGATTTATGGTTTACACGTACAAGTTGTTGGACCTTCGATAACTTGCTCAATCGGTGAGTAATATCCCTCCTTGAATGCCATCGAGTTGCTAGGCCAACGAGTTATGTGTGTGGGGGTACCTAGGTACAAGGACCGTTGCTCTGATATCATCTGTCATAGGGTCTATGTTCGAAACAACACACCGTGCAGCACTTGGGCTATCTTGCTATTAAAGAGCACCAAGTAAGCCTCTAAAGAAGAGTTTGTGTCTGTTCAAGACACTTAAAAATTTGAAGAGTGTTTGGCAAGTGAGTGAGTTTGAGAGAATGATTGATGTTGAGGTTTGATTGATTGTGGGATGTTTACAAATGAGGCCCCCTTGGGCTAGTTATAGTGATCCTCACCTATCTAAGCCTCCTAAGGTCAGCCATGGCCCTTTCTAGACACTTCCAAGGTGTCTAGACATGTTCCTAGGCCATTTTAGGTCCTTTCATACTCTTCTAAGTACATTTATGATCCTTCTAGACTCCTCTAGACAATTTTAGACCATTATAGAGAAATCTAAAGTATGTACATTTGAAGAGGTGTTGGGACGTTCTAGCATGTCCATGAGCCTTCTAGAGACTTTTGAGGCTATGTGGGGTTGTCTAGCCCATGCTGGCACTGTGTGGGGCTGTCTAGGCCCTTCCAGCACAATATGGAACTGTTCAGAGGCTTCCAGATGCATCTGGACGCTTCCCGTGGGCGCTGGCGCTGTTTTGTGGCTTCTAGGACTGACTGGGATTGCCTAAGCCTTGGGCGAGCAGTCAGGCCATGTCTCGTGCCTTTTAGAAGCTTCCAAGACCGTCTAGAACAGTCAGTGCCTTCACGTGTCTTCCCAAAGCGTCTGGATCGTGGGCACGCGTGCAAGGACGGTCACACGCTTGGGGTTTGCATGTGCAGCATCGAGCACACGCTTGGGCGTCCGCATCTGTGGGGCGCGCGCAAGGACATGCGTGCACCCATCGCTTACGCGCAAGGCTGTCTATCTGTGGGACGTGCGATGCCGCTCGTGTGCGTCTGAACTCACACACTCCAGACAAAGTCACACGCTTGGTCGCGCGTTCGTTGAGCTTCCTTGGCCTCGCACGAGGCCTTGCCTCCCCTGGGCGTGTGCGCGTGCTTGGCCTTGCACACGTTGGTGCACATGGGCACTGTTCTTGGCACCTGTTTTTCCGTATTGCCTTTCCACACCCTCGTATGCCTGCACCTGGGCATATGAACGCCCTGACCAAGGAAGCCGTATCAGCTTTGCCTATCTTTGGGATGCCTTCCGATGGGTCTTGACTCCTTGTTGGCCATGCTATTGGAGTTTCATGCCCCTTAATGGCACGATTTGAAGAATGATTTTTGTGGGGCGTGACATTAGTCATCCAAAAAAACAAGCTCTTTCATATTTTTGTTGAAGAGTTAATTGAATTTTAATAATATGGACTAAAATAAACACATTTTGAAAATTTAAGGACTAAAACAAACATTTTTTAAAGTTTAGGGACCAAAATAAAATAATGACTAAAATAAGATTTGTCCTAAAGTAAATTGGTCCTCTTAGAAATAAAAAATACTCTAGAGTAGAATCAATTAGTTTTGTAAATTGATTAATTAATTTTCTCGAAACTTAATTCACCTAATTTTAGGGTTTAGTTGGTTCCATCTTTTTAGAGTTACGATCAATCTTAGCATGGTATTGACTGTTCTATAAATAAATAACTAATTAACTTATAT
Organism: Benincasa hispida; assembly: GCF_027475165.1. Taxonomy (NCBI): domain Eukaryota; kingdom Viridiplantae; phylum Streptophyta; class Magnoliopsida; order Cucurbitales; family Cucurbitaceae; genus Benincasa; species Benincasa hispida. The sequence continues at coordinate 32,081,000 of NC_143486.1, read as the reverse complement.
ATTTATAGCAAAGAAAGAATATGGATGTGTTGCCGGAGAATTGCATTGTGCACATTTCGTTGTTAATGACCCCGAAAGAAGCTTGCAGATTGGCGGCTATTTCTCGGAAGTTCCGATCAGCTGTCAATATCAATGTTTTGTGGACAAAGGCATTTCTTCAGAAGTACTGGGAGAATTTGTTTTCGGTTGGGGTGGAGCCTCCGCTGTTGGTCTTGACAACTTTGTCCAACAAGGATCTTCTTTTTCGACTCTACCGCCACGGTGTACACATCTCCCATCCCTTCATTCCGGTATTACTTACCTTTAATTAATCTTATGGTCCATTTGGTTCATGGGAATAAGAGATGGGAATGGAAAATGATTTTTCATCACCATATTTGTTACAAGTTTTCAACCTTGAGAATATAAATATATTCCAAGGCATTTCATATTCTCATCCATAGATGTTTTTCATGACCATCTAAATAGGTGAGTTTTCTCTATTTTCAATGATTTTTCTCTTTTTTACTTTTTATCTTTTCATTTTATTTGTTTTTCTTTTTTCTTGATATTGTTTAATTTATTTAATTTTTATAAATATGTTTAAATTAATTTATAATTGATATATATAATTAATTTTAATAATAATGCTAATATAATAATTTATTATGCTATTATGAATTAATATGAAAAACTATAGTCTTTTTTAAAAAAATATGAATAACTATAATTATTTATTAGAATTATTAATTAGTCTTTAAAAAATATTAATTAATTAACTAATAATAAAATAAGTTAATTTTTCAATTTGTACAATTGTACTTCAAAGTTTTAATTTGTAATTATATTTATTTTTTAAAAATTAAAAAAATTGTTCGATGACTTAAATTCAATTAGTTTATATCAACTTTATATATATATATATAAGATTTATAATTAACATTAAACAGTTAGCTAGTTAACTCTTCAAATAAAACTACAGAAAAAAAAGCGATATTTAAATTAATTATCAATATTTTTTAATAAAAATTGATAATATAAATATGCAATATAAAAATATAATTGATAATAAATATATTAAATTAGAGGGTGGGTGATTAAATTTAATTAAATTTTAATGACTTAAAATTAATTTAATAATTTAATGTAATAAAAATAAATTAAAAACAAAAAATAATTATTGAAATTAATTTTGATTAATTTTATATTTTATAATTATATAAAATATAACACATTCTCAGATATCTTATTCTCGTTCGCATACACAACTAAATACTCGAGGTACTGCTAGTCTGCTACAATGTTTGATTTACCACGCATACAGTTGTTTCGTGAACGAACTTGACCTTTGGGCTTGCTGTATGTCATTTGACAAGTGGACCTTTAATCTGTTTTTGTCATCTTATAATACTAAAACTAATGCAGATACTTTATCTTCACATTTCTTTTGGTTAATGCATCTCATTCTTGTGTTTCTCTATCTTCTTGAATATTGATTAAGTTGTTTAGGCTGGACTCAATTAATAACCTTGTTGTTTAACTTGATTATTTATTATAGACTTTATGTTTTTATTAGTGTAATGACACATTCTTGTTAGACTATATGTTAATCTAGTAATAACATAGTAACTACGTTGTAAAAAAGTTTGGTCTTATAAAAAGAAATCTTGAATTTGTGTTCGATAGAGGATATTTATTTATTTATTATTATTATTGTTGTTGTTATTTGTAAATAATATTAATAAATAATAGTATTTTTTTTTATTTCATTAGTATTATTATTATTAAAAATAATAATAAATAAATATATGTTTATGTAAATAGGTACAATTATATGATATGATACAACCACAATATTGATGCTTTGAAGAGACTATATGTAGATTCCAATAATTTTCTCATTGAAAATAAGAATGTGAGATACTTTATTTTTTAAAAAAAAATGGTCAGAAATAGTCTCCTCAAGTTTCCATCTTTCAAAACTAGCTCTATTTTGAAAATTCGTTATAATAGTTTTTCTAGGTCCATCTCCTTCGAGATCGGACACTCAGATTTACATAAAATTTTAACTTTCTAACTTATCAAATTGTTTCAACAAGATTCTATCAATTTTTCTAAATATTACGTAATCTTTCCAAATTTTATATCAGATCTTACCTAATTTCAAAAATTAAGTAAGATTCGGGAGATATAAAGAATCTCGGTGTATATTCTTCTAAATCTTAATTTTTTATTTGCAAATTTTGATCTTTTACAAAATTTAAAAAATTACGGTACACTACTTGTGATCCATCTGAAAAATCATAATTGGTAAATTCATTTGTAAATTTGAAAATTCAGACAAAAAAATTAGGGTAAAGATTTTAAAAATTATGTAAAAAATGGATATAAGATTTGGTAAAAATAATTGAATTTGGAGAAAATTTGAAAAGATATAAGATTTGGAAAGATTATATAATATTTGGAAAAATGAGTAGAATCTCGGTTTAATACTAACCGAGATTTCACCGAGAAGACCCAAAACAATTTATAAGTTAGAAAAAGTTAATTTTTTAAGCCGATCTCGTCTGAGATGGATCGAGAAAAATTAATTTAAGGAGTTTTCAAAAAGTGTACCAGTTTTAAAAAGTGAAAACTTGATAGTATTATTTCTGATAATTTTTCCGTTTGAGACACGGAAGTTCTTGAAATTTATCATATAACTAATTTTGGGTATGAATTAATCTGAAGAGCATCCTTATTTAAACAGGCCATTGTTCAAACTACATCCTTGTGGAACCAGTGAATGGATGAAGCTACTCTTCCCAAGTTGTGATGCTTCCTTGTTCAAGAATGAAATAACTATTGAAAGAGATGTTGCCTCATGGCTCTCAGTTGTGGGGCAAGTAGTTGGCTTGAGGATTCCCATGGAAATGTTCAAAGATGGCTGTGGCAGTCACTTGTGATTATGGTGTTTCTCACCATTTCAACAGCTTTGTGTAAGTTTGGAAATTGCTTTTAGGCCATAAAGACAACATCTCAAGATTTGGATAGTGTTTCACTAAACCGACCGACCGAATTCTTTTTCATCCGTTCAAATCAATCGGTTCGGTTTTTCGGTCTTCCTTGTTCACCCTAAAAATATTGATGACAACCATAGAATCAAATTCAATAATGAGGGAGAATGAGTAGAGGATGAGGGCCTTCAAGGAAAGGCCTAGGGTTGGGTCATGATAATAAGTAAAATTTGTCGTTCGCTAATAATTTTTGGATAGTGATATAGTTATGGGTCAAATTCACCCAACACTAATTAAAAAACACTACTAGCTACAAATTTTATACTTTGATGAAGTATGGCTACAATTTATAAAGGTTTAGGAAATTAACCTACTATATAACTAATATATCACAAATATCCCAAGTAATATTCCATAATGAGAATATTTTAGCAACATCTTCTAACATTTTTAACCTTTTGATATTCTCTCATTTTTTTATTTTGTAGTATTTTAAAGTAACAAAGAATCTAAACATTTTAGGACTTACTATTAGTTATATATAAATTTTATTTTTTGAAATATCATTAATTACATTATCTCGCATCAATAAATTTTTTTAATTCAATTTTTTACTTATTAACATCAAAGGGATTTTCAAAAATAGAAAAATAAGCGAAAATATTTACACAAATAGCAAAATTTAATTATTTTCTCCTTTTCTATTTCACACAAGTCTATCAATGATAGAAACGGATAGAAGCCTATCAATAATAGAGGCTAATAAAAGTCTATCAGTGATAGAAATTGATAGAAGTCTATAATTGATATTATCTGATAAAAATCTATTATTGATAGATGTCTATCAATATCTATCATGGTTTTTTTGCGATTTCTGTAAATAGTTTGACATTTTTTTTTATGAAAATTTTTCTTAACACCATTTTGAATTTAATTTTGGTTGATATTAATTTATTTAGTACGGGATATTTCAAATCAATGCTTCTTTTATTTTAAGAAGATTTATTTATTTCTTCTACATTGTTAGCTGAAAATCGAACATCTCTCCATTGAGATCTCAAGTATATATCAAATATACTAGTGATATACTAAAAAAGTATAAATACATCACTTATATCATGGTTTATTTCTTGATGTGTTGACAAATATATTAAAAAATGTAAATATACATAACATATATTGTTTAGTATATAAGACAACATATCGTACAAATTATCTTGTTTATGCACTTATCAAATATACCCTAGTTTATTTCTAAAAAAAATTGAAATATCTAGTGTTATATATATCAAGTATGCCTTGCATGTATGTTTTCTTCTTCCAAGCTTCTTGCAAATTCTTGTTTTCATTTATGAGAGCAACAATTTTCAATTTTTTTGAGAAACTTTCCTTACTTGTGTAGGTTTTGAAAAAAAACGGTTCTCAAAGAAATTCATAACCGTAAGAAACTTCTCTTACATTCTTGTTTTGGTATTATTATTATTTTTTCAAAAAAATGAATTGTAAGGAGGGTTGAAAAAGTAAATTGGATCAAACCCTTGTATAAAATTATAAAGAAACGATTTCTCCCATTTTCTATTCGGATAAGGAAGAATACTGCCAGCACATAATGTAACGATTATACCTCTGCCAAACAGTGTAGTCCGGATTTAACCGAGTCCGAGCAGGGTCAAGAAATTTGGTGGACAAGGAATAGAGCCATCAAGAAAACCCTCTAAACCATTCGCCATCACAGCATTCAGAATTTGATTCTTCCATAATAGGAAGTTGGTGTCATTTAGCTTTACAGGCAGAGGCTGGGGCAAGGCAATGCCGGCTGAAATGTAGGATGAAACGGAGCATGAGGTTAGGGATAATATGGTTGAGCCGGGTAATTAGGGCATTGGAAGAAGGGATGTTGATGTAGTGGTATGTTAAAGAATAAGCCACATCAACGACCAAGGAGAGTCAAGAAAACACATCAACTGAAAAATGTCATGTCACTGAGATGAGTCATGAAAGATTATTCCTTTAGTGCTTCAGATTTCTATTAGGATTGGGTGATAATAAACAAATATTCTTTCTTCATGTATTGGACCATGTGTCCTCATTTCATTAGTCATTTGATATATAATTTTTTAATTCTTTGAATCCCTAAAATAGGGAACAGTATATAAATCGGACATGTTACCCCTTCCCAATGTAAGAAAAGAATACGAAGAGGCAAAGTTGAAAAGCTCTTTGTCTATCGTTTAGTAATTTAGTTCTACTGTGTACAATGATTAGCTAAACGACTGAATACACCGTTCATCGTTTAGCACTAAGCATCCATCGTGTACAACGAAAATGTAAACGATAGTCTCTATCGTGTAGCGCCCAAATCCTGTCGTATACAATGAAAAGGTAAACAATAACTCATTTTACTATCGTGTAAGTTCCGAAACTCCTTCGTGCAGTACGACGACAAGGTAAACAATAAGGTTTATCTTCACATCGTTTAACTACTTGACTCTATCGTACACAACGAAGAGGTAAACGATACTATTTCCCATCTCTTTATTTTTCTAACTGGGTGGGTATTGAGGTTGATAAGTTGGATAAGTTGAATTATATGGTGTCGATCGATAGGTTGGATAGGTAGTCGGCGGGGGAGGTTGAAAATACTGAGGATTAAAAGTCTGAGGTGAAAACAATTATCAAAGAAGAACAAACATTGTATGAAGTGAGTGAATTACAGAGATTAAAAACTAGAAACTGCTGGTTTGCAAAAAGATAATAGACTAGATGAATAATCATTCTTGATTTGAAGTAGAAACTGTTGTCCTGTCAAAGCAAACCAAAAATTCTGTATTACCCTCAGCGCCCTTCAATGGTGATTCGATCCAACCTTTGCTGCAGAATCCAAAATTTTCTACACCCTTTATGATCTTCTCAAGAACCTACATTCATTATTCATCCCATCAATTAACGCCAATAAGCAATACAAAATTGAGGAAACTAATATCCATTCCATTCATAATTAATTTCTTTTAAAAAAAATACATAATAGATGAAAATGATTAAAATCACTTTTGTTATTTTCAAAATCACTACTTTAGTTTTATTAGTTCAGTGGAAAATTCTTTGGAAGAATGAGTTTCCCACTTGTTAAAATTTAAAAGAATACGATTCCAAGTTTTCTTTTTCTTGTCACTTCTATCAATGATAAGTTACTACAAAACTGCCAAAGAAACCCAAAAAACGATCAAGCAATAAAAAAGGAAACTGAAAACTCTTCCACGATGCCCAAACTAAAAATCCGATGAAAGAACAAACTGAGAAGTGATTTGGAACTCTTCCCTTTCTCTTCTTAAAGCCAATTTCAACCTGAGAAGCAATTGCACTTTAGTGACAACTTGACATGGCTAATATGTAGTCTTGACATGGATCAAGACACTTGGACATTCCAACATTTGTTGGATATGCATTAAACACTTGTTAGCATAATAGATACATGTTAAACACAATTGTACATAGTGAATATGAATTCAACAATTGTTGGGATGTTCTTTAAGCATAACAAATAGACAAATAGTTATAAACGACAGATCTTTTTTAGTGCATAGATCTACAACTGTGCTAGACTTCAGTAGCAACTCTCTCTCGAGATAACTTGAGCAATAATTTCAAGTAGAAATTTTCAATAGCATCGATTTTCTCACTAAGCAAGATAAAAACGTGTTTTTATTAAATTAAGGGATGTTTTCAAATATAGAAAAATGACTCAATTTATTTACAGATATAGCAAAATGTCACTGTCTATCACTATAGACATCAATTGGTACCTATCATTGTCTATCACGGATAGACAGTTCTTTTGTCATATTTGAAAATATTCCCAACAATTTTTCCATTTAAAACAATTACCCTTAAATTTAAAGTCTAAACTATATATATATATATATATATAGGAGCTTGCCCAAATATTATCTTTCATCCATGAATGTTTCAAAACTGAAATCCACTAGAATTTTGGATGAAAATTGGAACTTGAGATGGGTGTGGCACTGACCTGAAATTGCGTGACAATGTTCAGAGTTTCAATTTCCATTCCAGATTCTAGTTTTTTTACCAACATTCTAACGCAATTGGCAATTCTACTAGAATGGTAATTTTAAAACATTTGGGAAAATTCAAGAGTAATATTGCAACTTTTGAAAGAAGGGGAGTAAAGGAGATATAAATTTTTACCTCCTGGTGAACTTGAGGATCTCTCACGATTCCCCCACCTCCTACCTGCAATGAACCATATCTTCAAATGCACGGTCAACATAAACTTATTACGTAGACTATCTATTTTGTCACCCAGATTTGTCATAGTTTCATCTATGTCTACAAGATGCCTGGTTTCCATGGTTTTATTAGAAGATTATAAAATGATATAGCATAGACGCAAGTCAAGGCCAGCATCGCACTAATGCAACCTGCCACCTTGGAGAGATATTAGGTTGTCTCCTTGTTTTTTTTGTGCCATGAAATCCTCTGCTGTTTCTTATGTGGGTGGGTGGGGGTTGCACATTCACATTCACATTCACCATTTCTCCATATTTAAAACTTCATCAACGGCTGCTTAACTTTTAAAGAAGATGGATTACATCCTTTGTGATCGGTGGAAGAGGAAGGTAACTTAGGTTAGTTGGGCCACAACATCTGAACTAAATGAAATTCAAGATTTCAATTAGGAAATATATGAAGAAAGAATATGGCACTTGTCAGTAAATGGCCTTTGAAATTCGTTTTCTAGGCGAAAAACCAACCATATAGGAAAAATGTCTAAAATGAACATGGTCATATTTTCTAGACAAACCTATTTAGACTATTAACTGTAATGATAACAAAATAGCAGCCGATCCTATGAAGGAACTACCACACTCAAGAAGAAAAATAACTCAGAGCATTTCTTACTTGTGATCTGCGACATTCAAATTGAGGTTTCACCAAAGTAACTATTGTTGACGTTTCCTTCATCACATTGACCACAGCAGGCATAACCTGATACATAAATAAATAAGATCATGCAGATAATTTTTTTGAGTAAGAAACATTTCATTGAAAAGTATGCAAATATGTGGAATGAGAAAAGAACATAAGTATAAATAACCATTCCAAGACCTTACAGGTAAAATCAAGATGCTAGTAACTCGAGATCAAATTTATACTATGATAAACTATGGCAATAGTAATATTTCCACCATACTTGCCAGACCAACTAATTAAAATAAGATAGCCAATAGACCGGAGGTGCCAGTGCCATAACACAATAAGATGCGTCTAGTCTATGGTCATTATTCATACGCAAGTTTGTTCAAAGAAAAAGAAAATGTGTAAAGAAAGCTTGTTTATATGCACATACATTAGCTACAGACATCTAATTTGCAAACTTCTTATTTCCTCCCTCGCATTCCTAGACCTTTAAACCCCAAATTTCAGATGTCGAGATTGGCCACCTAACCGTTGTTGGTCACCTAACACTTGAACTTCTGCCCCTTGTGTACTTGTCACTCATGTTTTTAAGAGCATATCATTAACAAGATTGGAAAAGTACCAAATTAGTATGAGATTATCCTTAAAACATGAGATCTCTTTCTGCACCTTCTCCTTTTGGGATCCTAGGTATGGAAATTGTCGTTTACTTCTGCAGCTAAGCATTGTTTAGAGCAAAATACTTGTTCACATATATTCAGCTAAACCAGTTCTTTTCATACAGTAAGAAAAAGAAAATCCTGACGGCAATTTTTTTCTAATTAAAATATAAATAAATATATATATATAACGTGAAAATGTTGCCCTGTTATCAAGTTAGATTGAACAATCTGTGAAACTGATGTGCAAAGTAACGGAAACCTTTACCAAGAGAATAGAGATGAAAGAAAGGTCCAGAGTCACAATATCAACTTTTTGAGGAAGTCCAGCAAGATATCTTAAGTTTGTCCTTTCCATCACACAAACACGTTCATCTCGACGAATCTTGTCGGCAACCTAAAAATTCTGCACATCAATGACCCATCACAATGGAACGGAAGGTGTGGGGTACATTATTTGCTAGTTCCCCACATAAATATCAAAGGTATCAAAAGAGAACAACGGTTTATCACTTGACTGGGTTTAACATACAATTGTTACTAAATTAGATTAGTTGGATGGTATTTTGTTATCTCTTAAGCCTGGATTTGGATTTAATTTCTAGTCATCTCCCCGTCTTTTGAAGTACCTCTTTCTTCAATTCAATGGTTTCTTGTATTAGAAAGACAAGTAAATAAGACCTTTACTCCAACTTTCCAGAAAAAACGAGGGGTAGTACTATTTTTCTATCAGAGATACTTGCACTCATGACGGGTTTTTCAGACGGATGACCCATTTTAGAAGGCCCAACTTACATTTGGCCCAATTTTTAAAAAGTTTGTTTTTTGACCTTGTGCTTAGGTCATATTAGCATGAAATTACCAAAATTGAACATTGTGCATGTGGGTTGGGAACTCGCTCTCGCTACTCTTGCTCTTTTGGGTTTAGAATTTTCTGCTTCTCACTCTTGCTCCTCTCACTTCTCAGCTCCTTTGAGTTTGGGTTTTTCACTTCCCACTCTCTCTGTTTGCTCTCACTTTTGCTTTACAATAGCAAGAGCGTGAGTCATGAGCCCAACACATGTGCACAATAAGATCGTTTCGGTAATTTCCGTTGATGATGACACAAGCAAAGTCATAAACTTAAGTTTTAAAAAGTTGGACTAATTTTATTTTTGACCCAAAATTTGGGTCAACAGAAAAATTATCTCAGCTCACCAACCGACAACAATATTGAGTTGGTAAGGAAAAATATGTGAAAGAAGTTTATAAATATCACCTGTCCATAGCCAACATCAACTCCATAGACAAATGAAGCCCCATGCTGAAGCAAACAGTCAGTAAATCCTCCAGTGGATAACCCAGCATCAAGAGCAACTTTACCATCAACATCAACACCCAACTGTTCAATAGCAGCTTCCAACTTCAATCCTGCTCTGGATTTCATGAAATAGAGAGAGAGAAAAAAGTAACATATATGTTAAATTAACTTTTGAAACTTTATCTAGTCTAATGAGGATGAAACTGAAAATATATATATATTGGGAAAAAAAGGCAATTGCAAATATAGCAATCATGTCCAAAGTATTAGTGGATATAGCATAATGCAAAAGAATTTGTAAATATAGCAAACTTTAGATCAGCTCTCAGAGTATAACTGTGATAGATATCGTTGGTGGTAGTCTATCACTACAGAATCTATAGCTGATAAGAGTCTAACGATAGAGATAGATTTTGTTATATTTGCACTTTTTTAAAAATGTTAAATATTGTTATACACTTGATCGTTAATCCTAAAAGTGCTACCCACTGCATTTATCCTAAAAAGAAAAAAAAGTAGTTTTCAGCTAAGTTTTATCACCTACATACATATTTCGGAACTTCAGCAATTATCTCAACCTTAGCTTTATCGCCGACGGGTGTTCCAGCTTTACTGATTACTTTGCCATCTACCAATACTTTACCTACACAAAAATTCATCTATGACACAAAGAAAGAGAGAATTCGAAAATGGAATGAAGTTCATCAGATTAACAAATGCAATTAGGGTTACCTTGTAATATCCACGACTGTATCATTGTTCGGCTGTATTGCTGGTATCTTTCTACACATACCTCGTCCAATCTCTTCTTCTTTTTCCTAAAAAAACACAAAAACAGCTTCTTTCCCACTTACAAACAGACATTTCAGAATTTGGGGACAGATTAAAACGGGGGGGAATCCTTACAGGTTCAGTGACAGAATCTTTCCCGACTTGGCAACGGAAAAGGCTTTAGGAGAAGCCGATTGAATTGGAGAGGAAGATAGTGGCGATAAGAGGAAAATCCTTGCACAATTATTCCGACTCAGGATGCACTTCGACATGATGGGGCTCTGTTTTTTCACACGATTATGTAAATTCTACTGGCTACTCCACGAAGAATTCGGTCTCCCAAGCTTGCACAATAGTTATAGCAAAATGCGCAGTGCCTTGCAATGGAGATTTACATGGTGATGTTTCATTGTTCACTTCCTTCCCCAAAAAATGAAGCATAGAATTCTAAAGAGATTTTAGGTTAAATCAAATATTTGTGTGTGCATTTTTTTACCATAAGTTCGAAATTGATAATACAACTTTTATGTTAGTATGTACATTTTATTTTTTATTTTTTATTTTTTATTTTCAAATATAGGTTTTAGAGGTTAAGGAAACTCTTTTTCAATTTTGTCATAGATGCTCATAGCCCAAGATTGACCCTGGAACATTAGAAATGGTATAACGAAATTTATCCCAATACAATGTGGTCTGAGAAGAAACCAAGATAAAAGTTGGTAGATATGTAACATTCGAAAAGATGTGAGATACATAAATAAACGAGAACATACCTAAATGAAAGAGATGTGGCTTCCCATGCTCTTAAACATCAAGCTCAACAATTTGGTTTGAAAATGATCCACAATGGGGGGTTTATTCTTTCTTCTTCAGCTCTCTTGTTATTGTTGACTCAAAAAAGAAAAATGAAGGGGATCCTAAGAATATTTATCCTAAAGTATGGTCAATAAAAATTAATAATGATGTTACTACTTGTACTAACACCGTCCTTTTAGATGATTCAATTATAGGAACTTCAAAGTTTATTTAGCTTAGAACAATCCTATATTGGGTAATCTCCTCATTTTTTAAAAAAATTATATGAGTGAAGAAAAAACATACTAACACGAAACTTGCGCAACTAACTCGTAGGAAAATGTCATAGTTGTGTGTGGACAAGTAAGATGACAAGTACCTCGAACTCAAGTTAAATTTACACCTAAAGCGTCCTTTCAAAAAAAAAAACCAATAAGAAATATATATCTATATAAGTCTTATAACATAAAATAAGCAAATTCTTTTATAAGCAAAATCTCAAAAGAAGGTTAAGACGTTGTTCACTCTTGTGATAAAAACCAAGAGGCAAGAATAACTAGAGGTTTGAACAATGATAAGTTTGGTGATGAAGGATATTTTGAATTGGAGTTTGGTAATGAAGATTAATTTTTCATTGAAATGATGGTAAGGGAGGCTACCATGTGTTCCTATGCGATAACTGTTATTGTTTAAATTATACGACATACTACTCAAAATTTTGGGTTGATTTTAGTTATGAAAAGTTTTATTCTTATTCGTAAATTCTGAATTTTATTCAAAGAAAAAAATATATTTAGAGACTTTTTAAAAATAAATAAATAATATGACGGCTAGTGTGTAAAAACTAAAAGACATACGTTAGATTATTTACAATATTATTCACATAAATTAACATGGCTGTCGATGTATAATTGTAATAAAGTATTGTGAGCCGACCTAAATGATAGTGTCAATATTAATCTTTATGTATTTTTGTAAATAATATCATATTTACCTTCTAATTTGTATACATAATCTACCAAATCAATTTCTATCATTTATTTTAATTGAAAATTTTAAAATAATTTCAAAGTTTAAAGATAAAATGAAAGTTTTTTTGAAATATATGGAATGATTGAAATGTGTCATATACTCCAATCTTGGTGTTTTATATGGTAGTGAATAATACCATGTATACATTCTTTGTGCGTTCGTGTGCTATTTTGGTTTTCAGTCTTTATATTTTAGATTTCATTTTATTTTAGTCCATACACTTTCAATAAATTTTAAATTTAGTCTATATACTTTTAATAAATCTTAAATTTAGTCTTTCAAATATATATTTTTTAGTACAATCCTTCAAAGTTTATTCTTATCAAAATTTGTTGAATAGTAATACTAAATTTCATATATAAAAAAAAAACATTGTATATATATTTCCAAAATTTATAAAGATGATACTAACAGAGGCTATTCCTTTAAAAAAAATTGACAATAAAGTAACAAAAATATTTTAAGTGTTATGGGTTGCTCTGGCAAGGCTTAAGTTCAAGGAAGACTTGGAGGCGACATGAGAAAATGCGTGTCACAAAAGTAAAAGGTAAGGACTTTAGGTTTTGAGTTTGAGTTGGTTAATATATATCAATTGAAAAATAAATCTAGCAATACTCGATTTGGCACCCTACAGCCTCAAGCGTCGTAAACAACTATTTTTTAGTACAATCCTTCAAAGTTTATTCTTATCAAAATTTGTTGAATAGTAATACTAAATTTCATATATAAAAAAAAACATCATATATATATTTCCAAAATTTATAAAGATGATACTAACAGAGGCTATTCCTTTTAAAAAAAATTGACAATAAAGTAACAAAAATATTTTAAGTGTTATGGGTTGCTCTGGCAAAGCCTAAGTTCAAGGAAGACTTGGAAGCGACGTGAGGAAATGCGTGTCACAAAAGTAAAAGGTAAGGACTTTAGGTTTTGAGTTTGAGTTGGTTAATATATATCAATTGAAAAATAAATCTAGCAATACTCGATTTGGCACCCTACAGCCTCAAGCATCGTAAACAACTTTAACATCGCTAAAGTTAACCACACGTGATTGGCAGAGGGAGGACACTATAAATAACCTTATTCAACAACCTTAGAGAGTAAGTAATTTTAGCTTTTAACCTTACTTTAGTTCAACCATACATACTAACTTAATCTCGACACTACACCAATGCGAGGATTTTTCGATCGACTCAGAAAGCTCAATCAGATTAGAAGAAGTAGGTCGGAAGTTAAACCCGCGAAGGAACATTGATGATAAGGAATGTATGTGAGATCTACACGACAAATATTAAGATTTATTGAAATTACGTGAGCTAAATTAAAAATTTAAAACCGAAATGGTATTTCTAACCCAATTAAAGCTTCCTTCAAATATTCTTAAATTAATGAAACGGGGTTACAAATTTAACCTTCCATAAAAATCTGGAAGCTAAATAGCACAGCAGCATAGACCAATTATTTTAAAACAAAAAAATAAAAATCTATTTCTTTATTGTTTATCCCAATTCCCAGCCTATCTCCTTTCTTCTTCCACAGTCATTACAGAGCAGAGCTCTCTCCAATGGAGTCCCACTCCCTATACCTCTCTTCCTCCTCCCCATTTCTCCACAGTCATCGCAAAATCCACAAACTCCCTTCTCAAAAACCAATTTCTCAATCCCCTTCTCTCATTCCCTCCACCAATTCAAAACCTCTCACCGTCTTCAATGGCGCCCATTTTTCCTCCATTAACAAAACCCCATTTCCAACTCCCACCATTCCTTCAAACCCGCATTTCCTCTTCGCAAAAACCTCCCCATTTCACCAATTAGCGAAATCCTATCTTCCTTTTGCTCTGACTCAGCTCCTCCTTCTCACCCCTCTCCCTAGCTTCGCCTTGGAAACCGACCAAGCTTCTTCTGATAAGATAAACTTGGAGTCTATTTTGGTTTCAATCGATGATTTTTTCAACAGATACCCTTTTTTTGTTGCTGGGTGTACTTTCATTTGGCTTGTTGGGATACCCTTGATTGATTACTTTTTTCTAAGAAAGTACAAGTTCATTTCTGCCATTGATGCGTTTCGTAAAATCCGAGATGAACCAAATGCACAGCTCTTGGATATTAGAGACGAAAAGAGCTTGGCGTTTTTGGGGTCTCCTAATTTGAGGATTTTGAATAAGGATGTGGTGCAGGTTGTGTATTCAGAAGAGGATGAAGATGGGTTTGTGAAGAAGGTGAAGAACAGCTTTGGAGATGTTGCTGATACTCTAGTCTTTATCCTGGACAAGTAAGTTGTTTCCTTATACTTCAATTGAAATAGGTTTGTGTGAGTTCTGGAATTCGGAGAGGTTTCTGTGATCTTCTATTCAGGTTGTTGTGCTTTTCTCTGTTCAGCTAGGGGGAATTGTGGCTTAATCATTTTTAAGTCCCACTTGATAATAATTTGGCTCCACTTTATAACCATTTGGATTTTAGTTTTTGAAAATTGTATTTGTTTTCTTACAACTTCTTTACTTTTGTTATCATCCAAACATTTGAATTCCAAACTTCAAAAACTACTTTTTTTTAGTTTTCAAAACCTTGGCTAGGTTTTTTAAAACACTTCTAAAAAGTCGATAACAAAACAAATGAAATCAATCAGGAAGAATGTTTGTAAACTTAATTTTCAAAAGCTAAATGGTTATCAAATGAGGCCTTGATTTTTGTTTTTGGTTTTTGAGAATTAAGCTTATAAAAACTACTTCCACCTATGAGTTTCTTTAAAATCTAATCCAAGTTATGAAAAGTAGTTTTCTAAAACTTGTTTTTGTTTTTGTTAATTGTCTATGACTTCAAATCTTTGCCTATGAAAGATGAAAAGGACTATAAAGAAATTGTGAAAAAACAAACAATCAAAAACCAAATCTATGTCCAATGGGGTCTAATCTTTTCAAGTTTTTGTATAATGTAAGCTTTTCAACCTCTTCTGATGTAACAAGCATTCCAGATGGTTATGCACTCTGTTTTAGGTTTTTGCAATAAGAAAGAAACTTGGATTTTTATTTTTTGTATTATGATATAACAGCACAATTTAAAAAGAGTGAGTTTAGGATGACTTTTGAGTGCAAAACTGGGGTGGGATGGGTTTTGAGGATGGTGCTTTTGAGTGTAGTAGTTTCGCATAAGCATATTTGTAGGAAGAATGTGTTCCTCTAAAAGAATTTTAAAGTGAGAATTTTAAAGTGCTTTTCAACATCCTAAAATTTTTCAAAGGAGACTCTTATAACCATCAAGTCATAAGGAGCAACCTTCGATATTTTCTAAGAAAGTTGGTAAAGAAACTTGGAAATTTTGGTATTCTGCTAAGCTTTCCTCGTGATTGTTTTCGTTTGTTAACGAAACTTGTATTTCTATTTATTTCAGTTCTCAAGCCCATTGTGTATATTACTTGCGATCATGTATTATCATGCCCTGAGTCATGTCTTATGGTTTTCATATTTAGCTAATATTGCCTTAAACTTAACAGAAGGCTCGGAATTTCGTTGTTTCACTGTTTCAAATTTTACTCTCATGCCAATTATATGAGTTCAATTTCATCACGTGCTGTGCTTTTAATGTCCAAGGTAGTTTTGATGGTAACTCCATGAAAGTGGCCGAGCTATTGGTCAAGAATGGCTTCAAGGAGGCTTATGCAATTAAGGATGGTGTTAGGGGCGAAAAAGGGTGGTTGGTATGTGTCCTTTCACTATCTACTTGATAAAAATAGTCATATTTTTGTTGAAGGCTTAATCATGATGCATTTTAATTTTTGATTTTGATTTGTCTTCTAGTTCGATAATCATGGTAGTATGGTACTATGCCGTTTTGTAACTGTCCATTAAGTCTTGATTAGAGGTTCTCCTTTCTTTTGGTGGCCTCTTTCTTTTGTGGGATTTATTGTTTGGTGATTCATAAAATAATAATAATATAAATAAAAGGAGTAAGAAGAAGAGGAGAAAAAATAGCAAAACATCAAAAGCCGAGGTCATCCTTGTCCTCATCCTCTTCTAAATCTAAATGTCATCTAAAGATTCTCCTTTGTCATTCTCTTGTCCATTTCCTCTTAACCAAAAATCTTCATCATCACTGCTTTTCTCCTCTAGGTGGTAAAGTCGAGTTGGTTTTCAGACTCAAGATCTTAGAGGCAATTGTATGTGATGTGTTCCTCTAGACATTTGTAGATCTAGTTTGCTTTGTGGCTTCTTTAGTACCACTAACACAAGGCTACATCGCCATGTAAGATCACCATTGTCAAAATCCAACTCATCATCTCTTATCATTTTCTTCCCTCATCATCGCAACCAACCATTCTTTGTAGAAGTGATATTAACTGGAGAGGAAATGACGTTACTAGAGTTCAAATACAGGACCTCTCACTTTGATACCATATTAAATCATCAATCAATTCAAAAGCTTAAAAGTTGATAAGTTGTAATAAATTTAATATATCATTATTTTAACAAATCTATTCATTCCTCTAGAAATCGAACTTGGCAAGATTTGGATAAAACAAGTAAACCGCTGGAACTTTTTATCTTGGCATCCTAATTTCTAATTGATTTCTGTTATTGTTTTGCCTTTGAGAGTTGCTGTGTTCCCCTACAAAGTCGTACAATCACTTATGCTTGTTCCCTTTTTAGTTTAATTTCATCATAATAGAGCTCATCTTTCTCCTAAATAAAATTTAGAGTATAATTAAGTATAGAATTCATATCTTCTTTTTTGCCTTTTTGATACTTTTGTTTGGTACTCTTTCATTTATTCTCGTACGCTAGTGGACACTTAAAAACACATTTTGTTATACATTTTCACTTATCGTCTGGTAAATTTAATTTTTTATTCATTTTCTTGAACACTCTTGCACTTGAAAATTAGCAAAACAAGGAATTGATGTCATATTAAATTACCATTAGACTCAAAAAGCAGATAAGTTACGATAAATTTAATTTTTCTTTTTTCATATTATCGACAGCCTCCTTTTGTTCCCCCGCCCCTGGTAAAACCCAGATCAGCAAGCATGTTTATGATTCTGTCATTAGGATCTTCTGATTTCCCTGTGCCCAACAAGGATGCCTTTTTGTACTTTTCAAATTTGCCAAGCTTTTTTATTTTGAAATTGAATAAAACTTAATTGAACGACATTAACTAATTGATTCTAATTGGTATCGGCAGTTTTTTCGTGTTTTTCGTTTACACCCTTAATATCTCTATTCTGATATACTGCCTGTGTTGACGATAGGGCGAAAATGTTCTTTAATTCCTTCTCTTACTTTTCTTTCCAAATCTTGACTTGGAGAAACTTAGAAAGTATTTGTCAAGAATATTTTCCAGAATTTGATAAAGCTTTCAATTACTTATTTTCATCCTCTTTGCAGGCAATACAGGAAAGCTTGTTACCACCTTCTGTTCACATGAACAGAAGGAAAAAGGCTAAAGCTTCCCAAAAGTTGGGGACTAATGGAGTTGTTCAACAAAATGGAGACAATAAGGCTGTTCCATCTTTGAAATCCTCCAATGGAGAAATCCAAACGTCACGCCTCCACGTCAATGCATCATCGGCCACTGAGACACAGTTGAAAACTCGATCAAGGCCATCCTCTCCTTATCCAAATGTACGTTCACTCCGCCAACTAATACATCTTTAAGTGTAAATTGTTTTTTTCACTAAGTAGAGAAAAAAAAGGTCTGATCAGAATTAAAATACAAAAGCACATCACAAGTTTTGAATGTTTGACTATCTAGTTCAATATGCTTCTAAACATTTTAAAAACAATCGATAGCCCTTTGAAATGCTCCCAAGGATACAATTTAATCAGGTCTTATTTGGTAACCATTTGGGTTTTGGTTTTTGAAAATTAGGCCTAATTCTTCTCAATTTCTTATCATGGTTTTCATTTTTCTTAAGTAATAGAGTTGGAAGCTCAATTTTAAAAATTATGACTCCATTTGGTAACAATTTAGTTTTTAGTTTTTTGTTGTTGAAAATTAAGTCTATAAACACCCTTTCTACCTCTAAATTTCTTGCTTTGTTATCTATTTTATACCAATATTTCCACACACAAAAGAAAAAAGAAAAAAGAAAAAACCAAGCGAAGTTTTGAAAACTAGAAAATGTAGTTTTTAAAAGTTTGTTTTTGGAATTTGAATTCAACACTTTTACTCAAGAATGATGTAAGACATTGTAAAAAATTGAGAGGAAATAAGCTAAATTTTCAAAACTCAAATGGCTACCTAACGAGACCCAGTGATTTTCCTCAAACTGCTTGTATCTAGTGTTTCCTCTAGAATTACTAGTTTCAAAATTATCTGAAAGTCAGTTAATAGAGAATGCATGTTTCATTACTTATTGGAAACAAAATTAAATTGGATTCAGTAGAAGTTGAAACTCTCTTTTGTGTACAATTCTCTCCCTGTTATGATTTGGTTATTGTATTTACTTTGATTGTGGATTTTCTGTGCATGAAGTTTACAAACTGACTCAATTTTCTTGAACACTGATAAATGGCAGTACCCAGATTTGAAACCACCATCTTCTCCAACTCCCTCAAAGCCAGGGAAATGAAAGACAAGTTTTCACCTGACCATCTTGTTCTGCATAGAGAAGTTTACTATAATATCATCAAGAGGCTGTTATTTGTTTCAATGTGATTGTTGTAAACTCCATTTTTTTTTGGTAACTAGCTGTATATAATTTATATAATTTAGTGTTTTGATTTAAGCAAATGAATGCATTTCAGTATTCTACAATGAATAATTACAGCTAAATGGAAGGGATATTTATACATGAAGCACAAGGCTAAACGACCTAAAAATATAGATACAAAATAATACAAATGTTCAGACCAAGAATATACAGGTGTTGATTAGTCATTGGGAGACAATAATGGTTGCAATCATTACTCGACCATTTGCGGCTATAGCATGAGAGCTTCTGGAATGGCTTAAGAGGCACAATTAGGAGCGTATATCGGTTGGGTTTGGTTGAATTGACGGTGTTTTTTGGATCAACTCGAAAATTTCGATTGATTTGATTGGTAATCTAGATGATCCAAATAAAGTTTCCAATCCAACCCTTAAAATTTGGGTTGGGTTGGATCAACGGGTTATAACTTACTTTTTTTTTTTTTAATGAAAAATATTTAAATTTATATACAACACATGAATAATAACTAATATCTCATAAAATTAAAATATTAAATACCAAATATCTATGATATTTATTATAAATTTTAAATAATGATAAATATCATAACAATTTTAAAAGAAAAATATTAAAAATTTACAAATTAATTCATACAAAGTAATCAAACTTTAAACAAAGATGAATATATATATATATAAAATTCGTGTTGGGTTAGGTCAACCCCAATTTTTTTTAGCCAAGTACAACCCAACCCAATAAAAATAAAAAAAATCAACTCAACCCAACGCAACCCTTACATTTTGGGATGCATAGTTTGGATTGTTCGGGTTGTCGAGTTATTTGAACATGGCACAATGCAGCTAATAAGAGAAAGAGATAGTCAGGTGCACCCAACAACACTCATCTTTATGCATCTTAGCAAATTATCCAATCATAATTTATCATATATCAATTCTCCTTTTTTTTTTTTGAATTTTTTTTTTATGTGATGAGAGTGAGATGTATAAAGATGAGTATATTTAAATATTATAAAAAAAAAAAGATATGTTTTTCATCTCTATCAAACAAGAGGATAGGAAGACTAGTTCAAGTTTGGTTCTCAAACAGATAAATATGGAGTATGATTGGTAAAAAAAACATATAAGTACTTAATCCCATGATATTATACATCGTTTACAATATGTTTTTTTTATTGTATGAAAAACTAGATTTATAGTTGAGTGTCTATAATAAGATTATCCCACCATAAAACTAAAAAAGAAAAAAGAAGTTTGAGAAAAAGGGAACTAATTTCATTCAAAAGTTGATGAGTCCATTTGATCTCAATTGAGGTACTAGAGTATTCTACTTGACTTTGTTTCTGATCTTACAATCTTAGTTTTCTAGATCATGAAACTAGAGTATGGACAATGAAAACATTGTAGCCTATTCTTAGTTTGAAAAAAATTATCTTTTTAGTTATCGAGTTTTTAGTTATAGGTTCACTTGGTTCTTCAATTTTTGAAATGTCCATAAATTTTGAGGAATAAGTTTAAATGGTCCATAGGGTTAGTTTTGTCCTATGTTACAATAACGATTATTATTTTTTAATGCTGACATGAAGTGTAAAAAGGTAATAAATAATAATAACAAAAACTCCTCTCCAGGTCTCATGCTTCTCTATACTTCTCCTTCTTTTCTTTCATGGACTATGGGACACTTGTCGTCGCACGCTTAGAATTTTTATGGGTACCCTAACTGGTCACAATATTGGTATTTTTTTTATCTTTACTCATGCATACACATTATAAATTTATTTTTCTTTAATGCGCATTCTTTCGATGTTCTTTTGTTCCACTCAATCTTTTGTGCGCAATTATTTTTTTAAGCAGGCAAGTAAAACTTTTTTTCTTTCCCTTAGTATATATTACTAACCATTATGAAAGACAACTCTCTAATCGGTAGGACCTTTTGAAGGGACAACCAAATTGAGTCAAATTAACACATCTTTCAGTTAAAAGCTCTAAATTAAAGTGATTATGTGGACAAAATATGGGAGACTTAAATAATTCATAACTCGTGAGTATGCTACTCTATTTTTATAGTAGATAATACATCCTAGACAATCATCATCAAGAGCATGCATACAATTCTCAACACCTTATCTTACTAAAAAAATTTGAAAAAAAATCCTTCAAATTTTAGCACATTAAATTAGCATGCATAACATCTATAATTGATCATTGACATGCATACTGAACGATTAAATTCCCAGCAGAAGCAATTGATCGCCTATGCCTTTAATTATTGTTTTGAATTTACAGAAATACAGAGAAATTTAAACATTAATCTAAGCATGCATTTAGAAAGAAAAATTACTAGGAAAAAGAAGATTACTTTCGAAGACTACTTTAAAACTTCTCCAATTTTTCAAATCAGGACGAACTCTCCAACTCTTCTTGGATCTTGTACAGGACACCACAACTAAATCTTCCCCACTATTCTCTGAAAAAGGGAAGGAGAAATCTTATACAGAGAAACTCTTCCATTGTACTTTGAGAGAATTGAGAGAGATTTTTAGAGTGAATGCAGAAGAAAATTACTTAACTTTTTAAAAATGCAAAGTACTATGCATATCATAAGAGAGGGGAGTTAACTCCCTTCACCACTGTCTTCAACTCCCCTATAATCGCAAAGGAGCTATTATTTAATTTAGCATTAAATTAAATCAAATTTAATGTAATGTAATCTAATTTAATAATTATTAATTAATCCATTAATTAATCTTAATCAATTAATATCATATATTTAGTTAATACTACATTTCAATCATATTCAAATATATCCCTCTCATAACTTATAGTGTTAATGTATATCCCAATTGAAGGAACTCATTTTTAAAGAGATCCTTGAGTGGAAACAGATCGTCCAAATTCCATTTAGATTGAAATCATGAATTTACAGTAAACATACAGTTTATGCATTCTAATTAAAATTACAGCATGCTTTTTAAACAAGAAATAGAGTTCAAGAGATTATACCTTTTAAGAACACTTCTTCTCGTAAAACCCTTGAACTGTCACGAACTTTACAAATAGCAACAAAACTTGAAGACCCTCTTCAAGAAAATCACGAACCAAAATAGAAGACACGACCACTTGAAACCTTCGGTATACTCAGGGTGAGAACTCAGGAGTTGTGGGCTCTGACTATTTTGGTAAGGAGGGTGTTTGAGTTTTTGAGGAGGAAGAAGATAGAAGAAGAACTCTATCGTATAGAAAACTTCTCAATCATGTAGTCTAAAATGTCTATCATATAGACTCTGAACTTGTCGTGTAGATCACTCACAAGTATGTATTGGGAAGAAAAGAAAAATAAAATCTTTTATTCCATTTGCCATAAAAAATCACTTAACTACCCATTAAGGTGATTGGAGAGAAAAAAAGGATTAATTATTCAAAATAATAAATAATATAAATAAATATGATAACCAACTTATCGTATTACATTTATAACCTATAGCTTTAATATTGCATCATATACAATATAAACTATAGTTTTTTTTCTCTATTTTATGGCATTTAATATAAATCATTCATAAAAATATATTTGAATCTCATTCAAATATTTATTCCTTTAATTAAACTATAATGTATCAAATACATTACTTCAATTATATTCAATTTAATTATATCATATATAGTTAAATTTTCTTTTATTAATTTGAACAATTCAAATTAACCCAAAATTTGATTCTCAACTAAATTCTTTTGAGCTACCAAGGGGACCTTATGGACCTGTAGCTTGAAGCTCCTACGGTACATGAATAATTAATTAAACTCTTTAATTACATTATCCACCATCCGTTAACTGCCGGGAACTCCACTAAAGACCGACAGCTGCATTCTTCGCACTACAGATATATTTCTGTGTCCATTGAATATAACGAATAAACAGTGCGATGACCCTTCACAAATTGCTTGTAAGTACAGGTGGGCCAAATTACCGTTTTGCCCATGTAGTTACATCTAACTTCTTAAGTATCATTGATCCCTCTAATGAACAATAGATCATAGTCCTACTGTGACTAAACCCCTCTCGAGCCAGGAGAGGGTGTGGCACCACATTGTTCAAGACCCAGAATCAGCCCTTAAGGGAGCAATTTACCCCTGCTTCGGGGAAGGAGTGAATTCCATCTTATGTAGCTAAGTTTCCAGCTCCCCAATCAGACGAATCCCCAAGATAGTACGCTTGTTGAGTCAGCGATCTGGCCACTCTCACCCATACAAATCAAAGGACCGCCCTTATAGGCAGGAGTTCACAACTCAGTTAGGATTAAGGTCATGTTACCTATGGTCATCCTAGTAAAATGAAAGTCTCTATTATGAACGACGTTATATAATGAGACTAAGCATTTCGTGGTCTAGTCTTATACAAACTCCTTTGTACAGAATATCCCCACTCGCATGTCTAATACATGAATGATCAAGATCAGATCCTTTGTAGTGTTAGGGTTGATGCCCTAAAGTCTTGTGTCCTGTAGTTTGTAAACTGTTTGTACGAATGCTTGTGATTTATAATATATGATATTTACTTCACTTCTTGATTTTTCTCATCTGAATGTTTTATTTGCTTTACCACAAACTAATAAACTAAAATCCCTGGTTATCTTTATGTAACTTAAGCATGTATGTGGTGACATACAAGTGGATCATGTCTTAAGGGATAACCAAAATGGTATGTAGTATATAGATATAGGAGAGAAACCTTATCCTGGTAACGCTATGGATGCGGCCCGCTTTGTAGAATAGTTACAAGTGTTGTGACTTGTCACAGATGGTCTGATCTTGATCATTCGTATAGGGGACATGCGAGTGGGGGCGTCCTATACAAAGAGTTTATATAAGACCTGACCATAAAGTGTTAACGTATCGTTATATAACATCGTTCATGACAAAGACTTCACTTCACTTGGATGACTATAGGTAACATGACTTCAATCTTGAGTGAGTTGAGAACTCTTGCCATTGAGGGCGGTCCTTTGATTTGCATAGGTGCGAGTGGCCAAGCCGCCGACTCAAACTTACCACTTTGGGATATTTTCTTCACTGTTGTCTATGAAATATGGGATATTTTAATTGCATTAACCACAAACCAATAAACTAAGATCCCTGGTTATTGTTGTAACTTAAGCATGTATGTGAAGACATACAAGTGGATCATGCCTTAAGTGATAACCTAAATGGTCTGTAGTATATGGATAAAGGAGGGAAACCTTATCTTGGTGATACTACGGATACGACCCGCTTTGTAGATGTTACAAATGTTGTAAAGTGCTACAGATGGTCTGATCCTGATCATTCAAGTGGAAACATGCGAGCAGGGGTATATTATACAAAGGAGTTTGTATAAGACTGGACCACAAAATATTTAGTCTCGTTATATAACATCGTTCATGATAGAGACTTTCATTTCACTAGGATGACCAAGACCATAGGTAACATGACCTTAATCCTGAGTGAGTTGGGAACTCCTGCCTGTGAGGACGGTCTTTTGATTTGCATGGGTGCGAGTGGCCAGATTGTTGACTCAAATCTACCACTTTGAGGATTCGTCTAATTAGAGAGCTAGGAACTCAACTACACAAGATGGAATTCACTTCTTCCTGAAAGTAGGGGTAAGTAGATAGATTGCTCCCTTAAGGGCTGATTTCGGGGCTTGAACAATGAGGCACCACACACTTTCTCATGGCTCGAGAAGTGTTCATTCATAGTAGGACTATGATGTATTGTTCATTAGAGGAATTAGTGGTACTTAAGGAGTTAGATGTAACTACAGGGGCAAAACGGTAAATTGGCTCAACTGTACTTATGAGCAATCTGTGAAGGGTTATCATACTGTTTATTGGTTTTATCCAATGGTCACAGAAATATATCTGTAGTGCGAAGAGTGCAGCTGTCGGTCTTTAATGGAGTGTCCGACAGTTAACGGATGGTGGATATCGTGATTAAAGAGTTTAGTCAGTTATTCACGTACCAGGTCCATAAGGTCCCATTTATAGCTTAATGGATTCAAGTTGAGAATCAGTTTTTTGGTTAGTTTAAAGTGTTCAAATTAACAAGAGAAAATTTTGATTATATATGATATAATTAAATTGGTTCAATTATATGTGATGTAATTGATTTGATGTATTAGATACATTAATTGGAGGAATTGATATAAATATGATTTATATTAAATAAAGGAGAAAAGAACTATGCTTTAAATATTACATATGATATGAGATTAAAACTATAGGTTATAAATATAATATGATAAGTTAGTTATTATATTATGAGATAATTGTTTTAGTTAGTTTTCCTTTTCTCCATTAACCATGCAAGTGGGAGGTTAATTTCAGTTTTTAATAACTGAAGAATAAAATGAAAAGAGTTTTAATTTTTTGAGGAATCGCTTCATTATCGTTTTACTAATCAATTGAGTGAAAGAAAGCTAATAGCCCTTTCGAGAGACTAAACAATCGAGCGAGAGATTGCTAGACGATTGCTCACAAGAGCGAGAGATTGCTAGACGACCGGTTCGATGAAGAAAAAGACCAAGAGTTGGTCAGATCGTGTAGCCCAGGCTAGATGATATTTTAGATTTGGCTAAATGATCGAGTAGAAAAGTTCTAACTCGATCATGTAGCATTTACTAAACGATCGTTTGGTTGATGCTAAACGAACAAGTAAAGTGTTTACTCAATCGGTTTGCGTTGGCTACTCGATCATGTAAACGATGGGGGTAGATGATCACAAAGAAAGCTACACGATCAGGAAGTGAGACTTCGCCTGGGCGGTTCAAAACTCGGTTCGCCTGTTTGAATCGATTTACTCGATGTTATGTAATAGATAGTTTTTCTTTTTATTTTCGGTTTTAAAGGCTAATCATCCCGATCCATTAATTTTTTGGGAATGTACATGAAATGTAAGTTTAAATTATATGTCATGTAGTATGCCGTATAGTTTTAAATCCCACCATAGGTTATGCATTTTGTCATGCATCATCTCTATATTATAAGAGTTATGATATAATAGCTTGCATGATTAAATTACTTTAAAGCATGTTCATGCATCATATAATATAAGAGTTATATTTATGCATGCATTAAGCATATTCATGCATTATGTTTATATTATATAGTATAAGGGTGTATGGAAGCATGTATTCTTAGTTCATTACTTCTTTATATAAGAGTTAAATATAGTAATGAATGGACATTGCATGAAGCATGACACATAGGTTAAATCTATAAGAGTTATAAATACTTAGTCTAGCAATGTGGATGATTTTGGTTGTTTCCTTTTATAAGTGTTATTATAGAAATTAGAACTAAAATCAATAAGAAAGATATGCATGCAAACTTAGACTAAAGAGTTTTAAAATTTGATGGAGATAGACCTAAGATCACAGTTCTAATGAGATTAGAAACCTAAGTTAATCTTTTAATCAGTTTAATGGGATTAAATTGACTAATAAAAGATTAAATATGTACCAAATCTATCTATAAGGGACCTTTTGTCTAAGGCGGGTTCTATCTAGGCTGGGGTATTTAAGCTAATGGAAACGGAACATCTCTAACTGGGGACCCACCTGGAAAGGTGAATTAGATAGATTTGATGCATGCATGCAAATTTGATGATAGTCCGTTAAAGTGTTTAATGAGACTTGATTCGAACTTGTTTAATTATTAAAAGCAAGAGTTGTTTTGAGAAAATTAAACTCATACTTAGATAAAATCAGTAGCCGGATTGTCTAAGTTAATGAATCCCTAAGTAGAACATTCAGTGGGGAGGTACTTGGGTATATGATACTTTACTTCAACCTCTTCATATTTCTCCCTAATGTTCACATCGTGAGATCTATCCTCGGCCTCGAGGCACCCTGGGAGTGTCCCCCTAAAGGATGGTGTTTGGGTAAGTCAATATCAAGGTGAATTGAGAGAATGTTCATAGTAAGTGGGAGTGGAACGTGTGACAACATATCCCACGGTCTCCCTCATTAGGTTGGATAAGGTTTTATAGATCGCCTCGAAGCACTCTGGGAGTGTCCCCTAAAGGATGGCAATTTTGCACGACTCTTTACTGATCTCCTTATAGAATAAGGTCGCTTTAGTCACTTGTCCTAATCTGCTTTTTTCCTATGGTGGGCGCATTAGGGTAGGACTCTAGGACCTAAAATGAGGGGTTACTCTTACGCTGAATTGTTAAAGGTTAACAGTTCTGAACCGAAAAATGGTGACTGTTAGAGTCAGTTACAAGAGTTGTTTCTGCCTAATGGTTGAGAATGTCTAATGGCCGACAAATTGACCGATGAAAACTACGCTAGTTGGAAAAATATGATTAATACCATTTTGATCATCGATGACCTGAAGTTTGTCTTTACGGAGAAGTGTCCTCATATTCCAACTCAAACTGCCACTCGAAATGTTTGGGAGGCATATGAGAAATGGACACCGACGAATGAGAAGGCCTGAGCTTACATCTTGGCCAGTCTGAACGACGTTTTGGCCAAGAAGCATGAGCCTATGGTCTCTGCACGTGAGATCATGGAGTCCCTATGGGTAATGTTCAGACAACCGTTTGGACAGCTTAAGCACGAAGCTCTGAAATGCATCTTCAACTTCAAAATGGAGGAGGGTACATTTGATCGAGAACACATTCTGAACATGATGGTCTACTTCAATATGGCAGAGATGAATGGGGCCCCCATTGATAAAGGCAGCCAGGTTAGCATAATTCTGCAAACGTTGCCAGAAAGCTTCATGCACTTTGTCAGCAATGATGTGCTGAACAAAGTTGATTATTCCCTTACAATTCTCCTCAACGAGTTGCAGACATTCCAATCCTTGCTGAAAAGAAAGAAGAAGAAGGTTGGTGAGGCAAATGTTGCTTCATCATCTAAAAAGTTCCATCGGCGTTTGACCTCAGGAACTAAGTCTGCACCTTTTACTTCTAACACTACCAAGTGGAAGAAGAAGAATGGTGATAAAGGGAAAGGGAAGGCACCTACTAACCCACAACCTACTGCACAGCGGGGTAGGCGACCAACGCTGGTTGAAAAAGAAAAACGTTTCCATTGCAACCAAGATGGGCACTGGAAGCGGAACTATCCTCGCTAGTTAAAGGAGAAGAAGAAGGTTAAGTCCAAGGAAAGACAAGGTAACTATGATTTACTCGTTTTGAAAACTTGTTTAGTGGAGAATGATGATTCCGCTTGGATTATAGACTCTGAGGCCACTAATCATGTTTGTTCTTCTATTCAGGGGATTAGATCTTGGCGACAGCATGAGGCTGGTGAGATGACGATGCGAGTAGGCACCGGGCACGTCGTTTCAGCTGTGGCAGTCAGAGGGCTCCAGTTAACTTCATAGAATAAATTTCTCATTTTGAATGATGTATATGTTGTTCCTGAGTTAAAGAGAAACTTAATTTCTGTAAAGTGTTTGATTGAATGTAAATATACTCACAACTTTTCGGTGAATAAAGTATTTATTCTGAAAGATGGTGTTAAGATTAGCAACAAATTCCCTCCATAACATAGAGATGTTTAAAACTGTCATAACTCAAAATAAACAACTTAAGGTTTCTCCTAAAGAAAATGCCCAACTTTAGCACCTTCGATTATGGCACATCAATCTCTATAGGATTGTGAGGTTGGTAAAGAATAGACTTCTAAGTGAGTTAGAGGAAAATTCTTTACCTGTGTGCGAGTCATGCCTTAAAGGCAAGATGACTAAAAGACCTTTTACTGGAAAAGATTATCGAGCCAAAGAGCCTCTAGAGTTAGTGTTTTCAGACCTTTGTGGTCCGATGAATGTGCGAGCCAGGGGAGACTACGAGTATTTCATCACTTTTATTGATGATTACTCCCGTTATGGGTATGTTTATTTGATGCAACGAAAGTCCAAATCCTTTGAAAAGTTCAAAGAGTTTAAGGCTGAAGTTGAAAATGCATTGGATAAACGGATTAAAACACTTTGATCGGATCGAGGTGGAAGGTTTTTTAATTCTGAGTTCCAGAACTATATGATAGAACATGGAATCGTTTCCCAACTCTCAACGCCTGGTACACCTCTGCAGAATGGTGTATCAGAGAGGAGAAACAGAACCCTGTTGGACATGGTTCAGTCGATGATGAGTTCGCTTTCTTTCTGGACTCGTTTTGGGGTTTTGCAATGGAGACTGCAGCTTATATCCTCAACTGTGTTCCTTCTAAGAGTTTTTCCAGGACACCTTTAGAGTTGTGGAACGAGCGTAAAGCTAGTTTGCGTCACTTCCGCATTTAGGGTTGCCCAGCACATGTGCTTGAGGCTAATCCTAAAAAACTGGAATCACGTTCGAGGCTGTGCCTATTTGTAGGCTACCCCAAAGGTACACGAGGGGGTTACTTTTATGATCCTAAGGAAAACAAGGTGTTTGTGTCGACAAACGCTACCTTCCTTGAGGAGGATCATATGAGGGAGCACAGTCCACGAAGTAAAATTGTATCGCGTGAAATTTCCAATGAAATTACTGAAACTTCAATAAGAGTTGTTGAAGGGTCTGATACATCAATAAGAGTTGTTGATAGTAGTTCATCTAGTAGGTCAAATCTACCTCAAGAGTTAAGGGAACGTCGACGTAGTGGGAGGGTTGCGAACCCACCTGTTCGCTATATGGGTTTCACCGAAGTCCTAGCTATGATAGCCGATGGCGAGGTTAAGGATCCATTGTCTTACAATAAGGTAATGGAGGATGTTGACCGGGATGAATGAGTCATGGCCATGGATTTCAAGATGAAGTCTATGTACTTCAACTCAGTATGGGATCTTGTAGATCAACCTGATGGGGTTAAACCTATAGGTTGTAAATGGATCTACAAGAGGAAACGAGATGCTAATGGGAAGGTGCAAACCTTCAAGGCTAGACTTGTGGCAAAGGGTTATACCCAGGTGAAGGGAGTTGACTATGGGGAGACTTTCTCACCTGTTGCCATGTTTAGTGTATCTATATCCTCCTATCCATTACCTCATATTATGACTATGAGATATGGAAAATAGATGTCAATACTATCTTTTTGATTGGTAATCTTGAGGAGACCATTTATATGGTGCAGCTCGAGGGATTCATCGCCCACGGTCAAGAGCAAAAGGTTTGCAAACTGAATCGGTCCATTTATGGACTGAAACAAGCGTCTCGATCTTGAAATATAAGGTTTGATGTTGCGATCAAATCTTACGGCTTTGAACAAAATATTGATGAGCCTTGTGTCTACAAGAAATCATCAACGATTCAGTCTTCATTAGTTTTCCTAGTGTTATATGTAGACGATATCCTACTCGTTGGGAATGATATAGGTTTGCTGACTTCAGTTAAGAACTGACTAGCGACCCAATTCCAAATGAAAGATTTGGGAGAGGCTCAGTTTGTTTTTGGTATTCAGATCTTTCGGGATCGAAAGAATAAAGTGTTAGCACTGTCTCAGGCATCAGACATTGACAAGATGTTGATCACGTACTCGATGTAGAACTTCAAAAGAGGCCTATTACCTTTTCGGCACGGAGTTACATTGTCTAAGGAACAGTATCGTAAGACACCTCAAGAGGTTGAGGAAATGAGACGAGTCCTCTATGCATCTGCCATTAGCAGTTTGATGTATGCGATGTTATGTACTAGACATGACATCTACTACGCTGTGGGGATAGTCAGTAGATATCAGTCTAATCCAAGAAAGGGTCACTGGACTGCCGTCAAGAACATCCTCAAGCATCTTCGGAGAACGAGGGACTATATGCTCGTGTATGGATCTGAGAATTTGATCCTTACTGGATACACGAACTCTGATTTTCAGACTGATAAGGATTCTTGAAAATCCACTTCAGGATCAGTGTTCACTCTTAACAGAGGGGTTGTAGTATGGCGAAGAACTAAGCAAGGGTGCATCGCTGACTCCACGATGGAGGTCGTGTATGTAGCGGCTTGTGAAGCTGCTAAGGAGGGTGTTTGGCTCAGGAAGTTCCTAACTGATCTGGAAGTTGTTCTAGACATGTCTAGGCCCATCACCCTTTATTGTGATAATAGTGGTATTGTGGCAAACTCCAGGGAGCCTAGGAGTCACAAGCGCGACAAACATATCGAGCAGAAGTATCATCTCATCCGCGAGATTGTTCATCGAGGGGACGTGATAGTCACGAAGATAGCTTCGGAGCACAACATTGTTGACCCATTTACGAAGGCTCTCACGGCTACAGTTTTTTAGAGTCACCTACAGACAAGTGGGAGATTGTTGGGGTTGATGCCCTAAATCTCGTAGGGTTCTGTAGTTTGTAAACATATATATGAACAAGCATTTGTGATGTAATAATATAGATATTTTCTTCACTGTTGTCTATGAAATATGGGATATTTTAATTTCATTAACAACAAACCAATAAACTAAGATCTCTGGTTATCGTTGTAACTTAAGCATATATGTGGAGACATACAAGTGGATCATGCCTTAAGTGATAACCTAAATGGTCTGTAGTATATGGATAAAGGAGGGAAACCTTATCCTGGTGACACTACAGATACGACCCGCGTTGTAGATGTTATAAATGTTGTAAAGTGCTACATATGGTCTGATCCTGATCATTCATGTGGAGACAAGCGAGCGGGGGTATCCTATACAAAGGAGTTTGTATAAGACTGGACCACAAAATGTTTAGTCTCGTTATATAACACCGTTCATGACAGAGACTTTCATTTCACTAGATGACCAGAGATAACATGATCTTAATCCTGAGTGATTTGAGAACTCCTGCCTATGAGGGCGGTCCTTTGATTTGCATGGGTGCGAGTGGCCAGATTGCTAACTCAAACCTACTACTTTGGGGATTCGTCTGATTGGAGAGCTAGGAACTCAGCTACACAAGATGGAATTCAATTCTTCCTTGAAGTAGAGGTAAGTAGATAGATTGCTCCCTTAAGGGCTGATTTTGGGGCTTGAACAATGTGGCGCCACACACATTCTCATGGTTCGAGAAGTGTTCATTCATAGTAGAACTATGATGTATTGTTCATTAGAGGAATTAGTGGTACTTAAGGAGTTATATGTAACTATAGGGGCAAAACAAAAAATTGGCTCAGCTGTACTTACGAGCAATCTGTGAAGGGTTATCGTACTGCTGATTGGTTTACTAATCAATTGAGCGATAGAAAGCTATATGATAGCCCTTTCGAGAGACTAAACTTAGATTTAATCTTTTATTAGGAATCAATTTAATCCTATTAAACCGATTGAAAATATTAAAATTAGATTTCTAATCTTATTAGAAACATGATCTTAGGTCTATCTCAATCAAATTTTTAAAACATTTTTAAAAAATGATTAAAGCCTAAGGTGTGCATGCAACTCTTTATTATTGATTTTAATTCTAATTGCATTAATTATAACATTTATAAGAAATGAAACAATTAAAACCAACTAGCATTGCAAGCTAGACATACATAAGTTATTTATAACAATTATAATTAAACTAAGGTAGTGTCATGCTTCATGCAATGTTCATTCATTACTAATATATAACTTTTATATATAAACAAGTGATGACTTAAACTATAGCATACATTTCATACAAACATTCAATCTTATATTATAACATTTATAAGATAAATGATGCATGGATATGCTATAATGCATGCATACATATACTATAACTCTTATATTATATGATGCATGAGCATGCTTTATGTAAGTTAAACATGCATACTAATATATTAAACACTTATAATATAAAGTTATGCATGAAAAAATGCATAACCTATGGTGGGTTTTAAAACTATATGACATAAATTATGACATATAAAATAAACATACATCACATGTATATTTAATTAAAGTTGATGGATCGGGATAGATAATCTCAAAACCGGAAAAGAAATGGCTAAACTATTACAAAAGTTGATCCATTGGTTTGGAACAAGTGAATAGAGTCTTGAATCGCTCGTCACAAACCGCTCCACCAAGAACCCTTACAGCTTGATCGTGTAGCAAACTCCTGATCGTCAAGTAACGAGGCGTCGAGTATAAATGATCGTGTAGCTTTTGGACTATGCGATGATCATGAAAGTCCACGAGATCGTGCAACGTGCATCGAGTATCACATACCATGCGATCGTGTAGCTAATTACTATGCGGAGCATGATAGTCTACACGATCGTGTAGCGTGCACCGAGTATCGTATACTATGCGATCGTACAACTACTGACTATGCGATGAGCATGATAGTCTACGCGATCGTTTAGCATGCATGCCTTGCGTCGAGTATCATATATCGTGCGATCGTCTACCCATCGAGCACCTACGCGATCATGCAGCCAATGCAACACGATCGTGTAGCATTAGCTATGCGATCAGTTAGCAGATGCTACACGATCGTATAGAAAATTCTACACGAATGCATAGTAAAATCTAAACAATCATTTAGCTCTAGCTCCACGATGCGGCTACCGTTTCGTCTTCTCCACCGAAACGCACTGCAACCTTTCTTTTGAAGCTTCAAGAACAACTAAAAACCAAATGAATACAGACTCGATTGTAAGTTTAATGCCCAAAAATGCAAGGACTCTTACAAATTAACTTTTGTAATTTAAACAGAAAGCCATAAACTGAGATTACTACCCCGAAACATCCATAAAAAACCATCCACATACATTCAACATTTAAACGCAATGCAGAACTTAAAAACTTATGAAAAATGTAAACGATTTCAATACAAAAACAGAATTTGGAATCAGAAGTACAACCTGGCTCTGAAACCAATTGAAGGAACTCATTTTTAAGAGGTCTTTGAGTGGAAGTAGATCGTCCAAATTTCATTTAGATTGAAAACACAAATTTACAGTAAACATACAGTTTATGCATTCTAATTAAAATTATAACATGCTTAATGGAGTTCAAGAGAATATACCTTTGAAGAACACTTCTTCTCGTAAAACCTTCGGACTGTCACGAACTTTACAAACAACAACAAAACTTAAAGACCCTCTTCAAGAAAATCACGAACCAAAATAGAAGACACAACCACTTGGAACCTTCAGTATATTCGAGATGAGAACCCAGAAGTTGTGGGCTTTGACTATTTTGTTAAGGAGGGGTGTTTAAGTTTTTGAGGAGGAAGAAGATTGAAGAAGAACTTTATCGTATAGAAAACTTCTCAATTATGTAGTCTAAAATGTCTATCATATAGACTCTGAACTTGACATGTAGATCACTCACACGTTTGTATTACAAAGAAAAGAAAAACAAAATCTTTTATTCCATTTGCCACAAAAAACCATTGAACCACCCACTAAGGTGATTGGAGAGAAAAATGGATTATTATTCAAAATAATAAATAATATAAATAAATATGATAACCAACTTATCATATTATATTTATAATCTATAATTTTAATATTGCATCATATACAATATAAAATATAGTTCTTTTTCTCTATTTTATGACATTTAATATAAATCATATTTATATTAAATTTAACAACTATGAATCTCATTCATAGAAAATATATTTGAATCACATTCAAATATTTATTCCTCAAATTAAACTATAATGTATCAAATACATTACGTCAATTATATCATATATAATTGAATCAATTTAATTATGTCATATATAATTAAATTTCCTCTTATTAATTTGAACAATTCAAATTAACCCAAAAATTGAT
This sequence comes from Benincasa hispida, assembly GCF_027475165.1. NCBI lineage: Eukaryota > Viridiplantae > Streptophyta > Magnoliopsida > Cucurbitales > Cucurbitaceae > Benincasa > Benincasa hispida. Next base: position 32,046,172 of record NC_143486.1, on the reverse strand, counting down.
TCTCAACTAAATCCTTTTGAGCTACCAAGGGGACCTTATGAACCTGTAGCTTGAAGCTCCAACAGTACATGAATAATTAATTAAACTTTTTAATTACATTATCCACTATCCGTTAACTATCGATCACTCCACTAAAGACCGACAGCTGCACTCTTCGCACTACAAATATATTTCTGTGTCCATTGAATATAACGAATCAATAGTATGATGACCCTTCATAAATTGCTCATAAGTACAGCTGGGCCAAATTATTATTTTGCCCATGTAGTTATATCTAACTCCTTAAGTATCATTAATCCCTCTAATGAACAATAAATCATAGTCCTACTGCGACTAAACCCCTCTCAGGCCAGGAGAGGGTGTGGCGCCACATTGTTCAAGACTCGAAATCAGCCGTTAAGGGAACCTCTGCTTCAAGGAAGGAGTGAATTCCATCTTGTGTAGTTGAGTTCCCAGCTCCCCAATCAGATGAATCCCCAAAATGGTAGGCTTGTTGAGTTGGCGATTTGGCCACTCTCACCCATACAAATAAAAGGACTGCCCTCATAGGCAGGAGTTCACAACTCACTCAGGATTAAGGTCATGTTACCTATGGTCATTGTAGTGAAATTCAAGTCTCTATTATGAACGACGTTATATAATGAGACTAAGCACTTTGTGGTCCAATCTTATAAAAAATCCTTTATATAGAATATCCCCGCTCGCATGTCTAATACATGAATGATCAGGATCAGATCATTTGTAGCACATCACAACATTTGTAACATCTACAAAGCGAGCCATACTCACAGTGTCATCAGGATAAGGTACCCGGCCTTATCTATATACTACAGACTATTTAGGTATCACTTAAACATGATCCACCTATATGTCTCCACATACATGTTTAAGTTACAACTATAACCTTAGATATTAGTTTATTGGTTTGTGGTTAATGCAACTAAAATATGAATATTTCATAGACAAAGTGAATAAAATATCAAATATTATTAATCACATACAAGTTTGTTCATGCTGAAGGAAATCAAACATGAGGATTTCCATGAGCAGCGGAAGAATCGTTCCAAATTTCAATCGTATATGAACATTAACAATTACAGTAATAAATTGCTCATAAGTACAACTGGACCAAATTACCGTTTTGCCCATGTAGTTATATCTAACTCCTTAAGTACCATTGATTCCTCTATTGAACAATAGATCATAGTCCTACTATGACTAAACCCCTCTCGGGCCAGGAGAGGCTGTGGTGCTGTTGGGTTTTATGTCCTAAAAATCGTGGTTTGTAAACATTAGAACTTATTCTGAGGATTCGATAAAGTTGTTGTTGAATATATTATTTTTTTAGAAATCCAATAAACCTAAGTCCTTTGACTATTATATGAGTACTTAAACTTTATGTGGAGACATACAAGTAGATCAGGTTCGAGTAAATAGTCAAAATGATCTATAGTATATGAATAAGATTGGGTACCTTATTATGGTAACACTATTGGATGCGGCCTACTCTGTAGTTGTTACAAAGTGTTGTAAAGTATTACATACAAAGAGATCCTAATTCGTGCATGTTGAGATATGAGGAGTGGGGGTGTCCTGTGTAAATGAGTTTTGTGCAAGATCGGACCATGAAACCTGTCACTCTTACTTTATAACGCTGTTTACTATTTAAGACTGACGATTTCAAAGCAATGACCTAGGTAACTTAACCTTAATCCTGAGCTAACTATGAACTCCTGTTTGTTCGGGATTATCCTTTGATCTGCAAACGGTGAGAGAAGACCAATTCCTCTGCTCAATAAGCTTACCATTTTGGGGATAAGACCGGATGAATAGCTGGGAACATAGGGTGCAAGAGGGAATTCACTCCTACTCGATTAGGGTTAGTATAGAGGTTATTCCCTTCAAATGTTGATTCTAGGTCTTGAACAAGAGGCCTCACCTTCTCATTGGCCTAAGAGGGATTCGATTTGTTGATTGGATCACAAATCAATTGTTCATTAAGAAATCAGTGGAACTTAAGGAACAAGAGGTAATTTCAAGGGTAAAACAGAGATTCGACCCAGTTGTTATTACGAGCAACCTGTGAAGAGTTAACTTACTAATCATGGTTATATCGAGTGCACATAATATATCTACAGTGAGGGAAGTTCAACTATGGGCTTTAGTGGAATCACCCATTAGTTAACGAATGAGGGTTAGATCGATCTAATGAGTTTAGCCAATTAATCTCGGATCATTGGAGCTCATGATTTGTAGGTCTGTGAGGCCCCCTTACTAGCTCGTAAATGGGTACGCTTTAAGGTAGCTTGAGAAATTAATTTGAAACGTTCAAATTAAATGGAATAAGAGAATAAATATTTAAATATGATTTAAATAAATAAAGATGATTATTGTGCAAAAATTAATTTAAGAAAATCAAATTTTAAATTAATTAAAATTATTTAAAAGTCATTTTGTATTTTAAAAATAAAATGGAAATTTGTTTGCATGGGTTGCCCATAATGGAAAAAGAGTTTTTTCCATTATCATCATCTTTATGCTCACACACAAACCATGAACTTCTCTACCTTAATTCTCCAAGCATGAGCTGCAAGCCATGCACTCCATCTTGTTGCATGTTCATCATGATATATAAAGAAGATTGGAGTTGTTGGAGTAGGAGATGAATACAGAATTTTGAGAGAAAAATCGCAGAGAAGAAGAAACTGCCTTCTTCAACTTGCTGCTGTGAGCTTCCCTTATTTCTCCACATCTACAAGCTGTTCTTGAGTCCCACAACTCTGCCTAAAGCTCCAAGAGCATAGTAGGGAAGACTTTGATGTGGTTCATGTTGATATCAAGTGAAGACAGCAACTGAACAGACGATTTTCTTGAAGAGTACTTCAAAGGTATGTTCTGAAAACCCATTTTTATGAACAGCATGCTTTAGTTTTTGCCAAAATTAGTGAATTAGAATGCTTATGGATCCTTGATACTTCCACTGCATGTTGTTTAACTCTAATAGGTGCCACATTATTCAAGACCCAGAATCAGCCCTTAAGGGAGCAATTTATCTACTTACCCCTGCTTTGGGGAAGAAGTGAATTCCATATTTTGTAGTTGAGTTCCCAGCTCCCCAATCAGACGAATCCTCAAAATGGTAGGCTTTTTTAGTCGGCGATCTGGCCACTCTCACCCATACAAATCAAAGAACTGCCCTCATAAGCAGGAGTTCACCACTCACTCAGGATTAAGGCCATGTTACCTATGGTCATCCTAGTGAAATGAAAGTCTCTATTATGAATGACGTTATAAAATGAGACTAAGCATTTCGTGGTCCGGTCTTATACAAACTCTTTTGTATAGAATATCTCTGCTCGCATGTCTAATACATGAATGATCAGGATCAGATCATTTATAGCACTTTACAACATTTGTAACATCTATAAATCGGGTCATACTCGTAGTGTCACCAGGATAAGGTACCCAGCCTTATCTATATACTACAGACCATTTAGGTTATCACTTAAACATGATCCACCTATATGTCTCCACATACATGTCTAAGTTATAACGATAACCTTAGATGTCAGTTTATTGGTTTGTGGTAAATGCAACTAAAATATCACATATTTCATAGACAAAGTGAATAAAATATCAAATATTATTAATCACATATAAGTTTGTTCGTGCTGAAGGAAATCGAAAATGAGGATTTCTATGAGCAGCGGAAGGATTGTTTCAAATTTCAATCGTATATGAATATTAACAATTACAGTACACAAATGGAAACAACGGGCTATGCACAAATCGAAATTAAAACATGCTTTTGTACAGATCAAGGGAAGAATTAACATACCTTTGAAGACTCATCTTCAACGTCCTTAAACACGAACGCTCGAATAGACTTCAAGACTGCAACTCATGAACGCTCGTCCACCACGACCACACCACAGCACGATCAACAACAAACTCGAACACTGCGATCTCCAAGATCACGAATGCTGCAAACTCAACGACGGCCTCCGAATAACCTCGACAGTGTCGAGTTGAGTATGACACCACCACAATGGCTACCTTGGTATTCTCGATGTGAGAATCTAGAAGTGTGGGCTCTGTGTGGACTTGGTTAGAGGAAGAGACGAGAGGAAGAACAATCGTGTAAATGATTGAGCAAGTGGGAGATGATAGTGTCTATCGTATAGACGATGCCCAATCATTTAACAAAAGCTATGCGATCATTTATCTAAAGCTGCATGATCGTTTAGCTAATCGGCCAGCTGAGTGTCTATCGTATAGAAATACTCCACGATCGTCTAGTCTCTCCAAGTTGTCGTTTAGCAAATCTTATTTACTTGACAGTCTTTCTGTGAGTAATTTCCAAGAATAGAAACTCAATTCAACAACCCAATTTAGGAAAACATTTTTCCTTTTATCTCATGGTTACCACGAAACCACCAATAACCTCTCATTCAATTGGTTATTAGAGAAAAAGAGATAATTATCCAATAATTAATATTATTATAAATACATAGGATAACCAACTTACCATAGTATATTTATAACCTATAGTTTTAATATTTCATCTCATGAAACATATAAACCATAGCTCTTTTTCTATTTCATGGTCCTTAATGTAAATCTCATTTACATTAATCCCCCACTTGATGTATTTCATACTCCATATCGACCATATCATATATAATCGAATTACCTCTTGTCAATTTGAACATTTCAAATCAACACCAAGAACTGTTTTTCAACTTGAATCCATTGAGCTACCAAGGGGACCTTATGGACCTGTAGCTCGAAGCTCGAACAGTACGTGAATAACTGACTAAACTCTTTAGTCACGGGATCTACCATCCGTTAACCGCCAGGTATTCCACTAAAGACCGATAGCTGAACTCTTCTTACTACAGATATACTATGTGTCCATCTTAACCAATCAACATTACGATAACCCTTCATAGTTCGCTCGTAAGTACAGCTCGACCAATAACCATTATGCCCCTATAGTTACATCTAACTTCTTAAGTACCACTGATCCCTCTAATGAACATAAGTCATAGTCCTACTATGACTGAGTCCTCTCTTCCAAAGAAAAGTTGTGGCCACTATGTTCAAGCCCCAGAATCAGCCCTTAAGGGAGCGATATATCTACTTACCCCTACTTCGGGGAATGAGTGAATTTCATCTTGTATAACTCAGTTTCCAACTCCCAAATCAGACAAGTCTCCAAAAAATGTAGGCATGTTGAGTTGGCAATCTGGCCACTTTCACCCATACTAATCAAAGGACCGCCCTCAAAGGCATGAGTTCCCAAAACACCCAGGATTGAGGTCATTTCACCTATGGTCATTTAGGTGAGATGTAAGTCTCCAGTATCAACGGCATTATATACAGAGATGAATCATCTTGTGGTCCAGTCTTATACAAACTCTTTGTATAGGACACCCCCGTTCGCATGTCTCCATATGAATGGTCAGGATCTACCATTTGTCGTACTTCACAACACTTGTAAACCTCTACAAAGCGGACCATATCCGTAGTGTCACCAGGATCAGGTTGAAGGAACTCTTATACAAGAGTACCTATAAGCGGAAGTGGATCTTTCCAATTCATTGTGATAGAATTTACACATATACATTCAAACATACAGATATGCATTCACAACAATATATTACTAGCATACTTAAATGATCAATAAATAAGAGATCGAAAGATCATACCAGTTGTAGACTTTTCTTCACAGCAAATCTCGCTTTCGCTGGAATGGCAAGCTATCGTTCAGAAACTCCCAATCGTCTACCTCGAACAGTCTTCACACGAACAGAAGGAAATGGGGACAACACCACCACTCAGAGCCCTCAGTATTCTCGGAGTGAGAATCCAAAGGGTGGGCTTTGTTCGGATTTGGTAGAGGGGAGGAGGAAGGGAGATCGTATACAACGATCAAGCAAGTGAAAGAAAGGCTCGTTTAGGTGAAGTATACGATCGTGTAGGAAAAGGTAAGTGATCGTCTATACGATCGTGTAGGAAAAGCTAAGCGATCGTCTATACGATTGTTTAGAAAAACTCGAGTGCTAAACGATTGTTTAGTAATAGGTAAGCGATCGTTTAGTAAATAGCGGGCGCGGGTGTAAGCGTTAAGCGATCATTCAGTACTATCGTATAGGTAAGCGATCGTTCAGCATTATCGTATAGGCTTTGACTTTACTAATCGATGAAACACTTCAACACTATGTCTTTTTTTTTAACGCTTAACACACCATGAGCTATTTAAGCATCTCAAAACGATTCTTCATCTTACTCATCTGTTATGAAAATAGAAGAGACACCGGCCAATTATCCCATCACTACCCAATTAATAGATAATAAATATAATCACATTATATTCATAACCTATGGTTTCATATCACATATTAACCATACTATTTTTTCCTCCACTATATATAAATCATATTTATATCAAATTTCCTCCAAATTAATGTATCTCATACATAAAGTTAATTATATCATATATAATTAACTAGTTCAATTATATCATATATAATCGAACTCCTTCTTGTCAATTTGAACATTTCAAACTGACCCAAAAACTGATTCTCAACTTTATCAAGGCTACCAAGGGGACCTTGTGGACCTATGGCTCGAAGCTTTAACAGTACGTGAATAGCTTACTAAACTTTTTAACCACGAGATCCACCATCCGTTAACTGCCATGCATTCCACTAAATACAAATAACTGAACTCTTCTTACCACAGATATATTTTTGTGTCCATCGGGTATAACCAATCATGAGTACGATAACCCTTCACAAATGCTTGTAAGTACAGCTTAGCCAATTTACCGTTTTGCCCCTATAGTTACATCTCACTTCTTAAGTACCACTGATCCCTCTAATGAACAATACAACATAGCCCTACTATGTGTGAACATATCTCAGGCCATAAGAAGGTGTGTGGTGCCACATCGTTCAAGCCCCGGGATCAGCCCTTAAGGGAGCAATCTATCTATTTACCCCTGCTTCGATGAAGAAGTGAAACCCATCTTGTGAAACTGAGTTCTCAGCTCCCAAATCATATTAGGGTTGATGCCCTAAAGTCTCATGTTCTGTAGTTTGTAAACAGTTTGTACGAATGCTTGTGATTTATAATATATGATACTTTACTCCATTTATTGATTTTGCTCAGTTGAATGTTTTATTTGCTTTACCACAAACCAATAAACTAAAATCCCTATTTATCTTTATGTAACTCAAGCATGTATGTGGCGACATACAAGTGGATCATGTCTTAAGGGATAAACAAAATGGTCTGTAGTATATGGATATAGAAGGGAAACCTTATCCTAGTAATGCTACGGATGCGGCCCGCTTTGTGGAATAGTTCCAAGTATTGTAACTTGTCACAAATGGTCTGATCCTAATCATTCGTATAGGGGACATGCGAGCGGGGGCGTCCTACACAAAGAGTTTGTATAAGACCTGACCACAAAATGTTTAGTCTCGATGTATAATGTCGTTCATGACAGAGGCTTTCATTTCACTAGGATGACCATAGGTAACATGATCTCAATCCTGAGTGAGTTGGGAACTCCTGCCTATGAGGGCGGTCCTTTGATTTGCTGGGTGGGAGTGGCCAGATTGCCAACTCAAACCTACCACTTTAGGGATTCGTCTGATTGGAGAGTTGGGAACTCAGCTACACAAGATGGAATTCACTTCTTCCCTTAAGGGCTGATTTCAGGGCTTGCACGATGTGGCACCACACACCTTCTCTTGGCCCGAGAGGTGTTCACACATAGTTGGACTATGTTGTATTGTTCATTAGAGGGATCAGTGGTACTTAAGAAGTGAGATGTAACTACAGGGGGAAAATGGTAAATTGGCCCAGTTGTACTTACAAGCATCTGTGAAGGGTTATCGTACTAATTATTGGTTATATCTAATAAACACATAAATATATCTATGGTAAGAAGAGTTTAGGTGTTGGTTTTTAGTGGAATGCCTGGCAATTAACAATGTTGTGTCTAAAGAGTTTAGTCAGCTATTCACGTATCGTTGGTGCTTCGAGCCATAGGTCCATAAGGTCTCCTTGGTAGCTTGGATAATGTTGAGAATCAGTTTTTAGATCAGTTTGATATGCTCAAATTGACAAGAGGGAGTTCGGTTATATATGATATAATTGAACTGGTTAATTATATATGATATGATTGACTAAATGTATGAGATACATTATTTTGGAGGAAATTGGATATAAATATGATTTATATCAAGTAGAGGAGAAACCACTATAGTAGATATAAGATATCAAACTATAGGTTAAGAATATAATATGATTATATTAATTAATTAATTAATTAGCCGGTTATAACATAATTGGCCGAGTATTTCTCCTGAATCGTGCAAAACTGGGAAGATCGAATTTAGTTCTTGTAACTAAAGAATAGAATGAAAATTGTTTTCATTTTGCAATACATGAAAAGGACACGTAAGAGATGCAAGAAAAATGGTTCACGATGTGAAAGTATACGATCTCTTAGCGTTGAGAGCCTATATGATAGTGCCTGTCTTCCTAAACAATCGCACACCCACGTACTAAACGAACGCACAGATTTCTAAACGATCGCTTATGTTTACTACACGATCGCTTAGCGCACCGAGCAGACCTAAACGATCGCACACCCACGTAGTAAACAATCGCCCGCGATTTCTAAACAATCGCTTACGTTTACTACACAATCACTTAGCGCACCCAGATGACCTAAATGATCGCTTACCTTTTGATAGACGATCACTTAGCTAAACCTACACGATCGTGTACCTTTTTCTATACGACAAGCACCCGACTATACAATAGTCTTATACTATCTTCCACTTGCTTGTTCACACTACACGATCGTCTTTTCCTCCTTTCCTCTACCAATTCCATCCAAGTCCACCCTTTGGATTCTCACTCCGAGAATACATAGGGCTTCAAGTGGTGGTGTCGTCTCCGGTTGCTGTTGGTTCGTGCGTTGCTGATCATGTAGACATTCATGGTGCTGGTACGTGATTGTTTGCTGGACGATAGGGGTGTTCATGGGTTAGGTTGGGTTGGATTGAAAGAACCCAACCTAATTGTTCGGGTTGTAAATTTTTTCAACCTAAATAACCCTTATTAAAAAATGAACTCGACCCAACCCAACCATGAAATATATGGGTTGGGTTGGTTCGAGTTAATCAGGTCATTTATTTAAAATTTTGTTCTAAAAAGAAACAAAATTTAAATATGTGAAAATCTAATTTAATTATTTTTATATATTGAATTAAGATTAACAACTCAGTTTCAATTTATATAGTGAAAATTTTCTTTCTAAAGTGCAAAGAAACGACTTTTAAGATTTGTTGAAGAATAAATTATTCAAAAAATATTGGAATTAAATAAAACTAAAATAAATATATGTATAAATAATCGTGTTATAAGTAATAAAAAAAATATTTTAAAGGTAATAATAAACTCGGGTTGGTTTGGGTTATATTAGGTGAACCCATAAACCAACCCAACCCATAAAATTTTCATTTATTTGAACCTAATCCAATCCAAATGAGTTGATAACCCAACCCAAACCGTAAGAATTGGGTTGGATTGATCGATTTTTTCGGATTATCAGATTTTTTGAACACCCCTACTGGACGATAAGAAGCGTAGAGGAGTTCGCTTCCGCTGGATTGAGTTTGATTGAAGAAAGTCTTCAACTGGTACGTTTCTCTCAGTCTTTTGTATTTAATTGTTAAAAAAATTCCATTAATTAGTGTTACAATGCATATCTGTTTGTTAGAATGTATATGTGGTAATTTTGTCACAATGAAATCAAAAAGACCCACTTCCCCTCATGGATACTCTTGTTTAAGAGTTCCTTCAATTGGTATAAGAGCCAGGTTTTTGATATTCCAATTTCATTGATGCAAAGAATTGCATATACATTCTCAGTGGGTGCAGCATATCTACCTCTGTTTATTGTTAAATTCATTTGTGGATGTATGGATTAATGGAGTTTGTTTAGATGAAACCTTGGTTTGATTAATTCTTTTACATTTTCGGTTAATTGTAAAGGCCCCTGCGTTTTTGGGCATAATTAATTCTTATCAAGTCTGTAATTCAAAGTTAGTTTCAGTATTGAGTCGTTCGTGAAGAAGTTCAGAGCAAGGGTTGCTGTTCTTCGAGGAAGAAGACAATCAAGAGTTGATCGAGTTGTGTAGACGATGGGGTAGGCGATCGCTGAGTATCAGATGCTGGGGAGTCGTTTAACGCGCACGCACACTAGATGATCGTTTAGCTCAGTAAGCTTCATCGCTTAGTAACTAAATAAACCATCACGGAGTAAATCGTACGGTAAATCATTTACATCTTCGCGTGTTAATCGATCATCTAGACGATCAGGCTTCGCAACCTTGTGGTCGTCTAAGCGATCATTTAGCAATTTCGCGCTATCGTCTAGTGTGCACTAAGCAATCGTTTACCTATGGCGTTTACTCAACGATGGAGCTTCGCCTGCTGGTTCAAGACCCGCTTCACCTGTGAACCGGTTTGCTCGATGAAAAATGTAATAGATAGAAGTATTTCATTCCAGTTTTGTAAAGGTTCATCCTGGCCAATTAATCTTTGGTTTATACATGAGATGTATGGTTAATTATATGTCATATGGTATGCACATATAGAAAATCCCACCTTAGGTTATGCATTGGTCATGCATCATCTCTTTATTATAAATGTTATAATTTAGAGGAGCGTGATTTAATTACGTAAGAGCATGCTCATGCATCATATAATATAAAAGTTATATTTATGCATGCATAAAAAGCATTGACATACATCATCTTTGTATTATAATTGTTATAGTATAACGGTGTATGGAAAACATGTTTACTTGGTTATTATTTGTATATAAAAGTTATGTATAGTAATGACCGGACATTGCATGGAGCATGACACATAGGTTATTTTATAAGCGTCATAAATACCTCGTTGTGTGGCAATGTTTTAGTTGTTTCTTTTTAAAGGTTAAAGAGAAATTAGAACTAAAAGCAATAAGAAAGACACGTATGCTCACTTAGGTTTAATTCATGGTTTTAAAATGTTTAAAACTTGGATGACATAAACCTAAGATCATGGTTCTAATATGATTAGCAACCTTTAGGCTTTAATCTTTTAATCAGTTTAATAGGATTATATTGATTAATAAAAGGTTAAAGTGTAGCAAATCTATCTATAAGGGACCTTTTGTCTAAGGCGGGTTCTGGCTAGGCTGGGGTATTTAAATTGATGGAAACGTAACACCCCTACTTGGGAACCTACCTGGAAAGGTAAATTAGATAGATTTAATGCATGCATGTAAGTTAAGGACAGTTCATTAAAGTGTTTAAATGTGGCTACTTGAACTTGTTTATTTCATAGACAAAAGTTGTTTATGAGCGGACTTATAAAGATGACTTAGACTAAAATTAGTGGTCGGATTGTCTAGGTTAATGAACCCCTATGTAGAACATTCACTGGGAGGAACTTGGGGCATATGATGCTTCATTTAAACCTTTCAAGTTTCTTCTATATAGTCCACACCGTGAGATCTACCTCGGCCTCGTGGCACCATGGGAGTGTCCCCCAAAAGGATGGTGTTTGAGTAGGTCAATATCAAGGTGGATGGAGAGAGTGTTCATAGTAAGTGGGTGCGGGAAGTGCGGCAGTATATCCCACGGTCTCTCTCATTGGATTGAATAAAGTTATTGCGCATTGCCTCGAGACACCCTGGGAGTGTCCCTCTATAAGAGGGCAATTTTGCGTGTTTCTTTATTTGATCTCCTGAAAGTGGATAAAGTTACTTAGTCTCTTATCCTAATATGCTTCTTCCTTACGGTGGGCTCATTAGGACGGGACTCTGGCACCGAAAGCGAGGGGTCACACTTACACAGAATTATTACAGGTTAACAGTTCTAGACCAAATAAATGATAGTTGTTAGGTTCAGTTCCAAGAGGTGGTTCTGCCTAATGGTTGAGAATGTCTCATCCCAGTGAAAGGGCATTTAATCACCCCACCGGTGACATTTGTCCTGCCTCACTGGGGCATCATTTCAAAATAGAAGTCTTTAACACTTAGGGTACTTGGAAACTGTTTTGCAAAATTAATGTTACTATGGGCATCCTAGTGAAGTGAAGTGAAGTCATGAACGAAGTTATATGACGAGACATTAATACTTCATGGTCAGGTCTTATACAAACTCTTTGTAGAGGCCCACACTCGCATGTCCTCTATACGAATGATTAGGATCAGACCATCTGTGACAAGTCATAACACTTGTAACTATTCCACAAAGCGGATCACGTCCGTAGCGTTACCAGGATAAGGTTTGCCTCCTATATCCATATACTACAAACCATTTTTGTTGTCACTTAAGACATGATCCACTTGTATGTCACCACATATATGCTTAAGTTACATAAAGACAACCAGGGATTTTAAGTTTATTGGTTTGTGGTAAAGTAAATAAAACATCTAAATGTGCAAAGTTAAGAAGTGAAGTAAATATCATATATTATATATCACAAGCGTTTGTACAAAATGTGTTTATAAACTATAGGACAAGAGACTTTAGGGCATCAACCCCAACATAGGTATCCCACCTTAATCCTTATACTACAGATCTATTTAGGTTATCACTTAAGGCATGATCAATTGTATATCTCATATACATGCTTAAGTTTACATATAATAACCATGAAGCTTTGTTTATTGGAAATGAGTAAATGCCAGAATGAAACAACTTTTATTTTATTCATAACAATGTGTATAAATTACAAACAACGAGACTCCGGGAGAATTAGGACACCAATCCTAACACATACAAGGTTTACAAACCATAGGACCCTATGAGATTTAGAGCATCAACCCCGACACCAATCACATTAAGTTTAACCTATAGTTTTAATATGAATTTCATTCACATTAAATTTAACCTATAATTTTAATATGAATCTCATTCATATTATATTTAACATATAGTTTTAATATAAATCTCATTCATATTATTTAATATTTAAATCTCATTCAAATACATTATTCTCTCATGTTATATAGTTTAAGTCTGAATCTCATTCAAAATTAACCCTATAATATAATATATCTATATACATTATATTAATTGTGTCACATACAATTAACATATATTACATACTACGAGATTTAGGGCATAAACCCCTTATATAATAGGATAAGAAAACATAAAACTACGAAGTATGCCTCTCACCTCAAACTTAGAATGATACGTTGTCTCCAATGCATGAAAAAGAATAAAGCAGCCACTTAAGAAAGTGATACAAGCCTAGGAGCACGCAGGGTCCACCAAACAGGTTGGCAGATTAAGTACTTTGTATTGGACAATGCTCCTGAAATATTAACAATAAGAGTGGTTTCGTCTTAAAAATAAAATAAATAAATAAAACATTAAAAAAAACAATAAACTTGGGTTGCCTCCTAAGAAGGGCTGAGTTTAACGTCTTTCAACTAGACAAGGCTCTCACTTCATGCTGGATCCCAATGTAGTTTTGCTCTATCATTATTACTTCCACATCCTTGAATCAAATAATTAGCATACTCTTGCGTACAAGATAAGTAGTTATAATCATCAGGGGGCTCATCAGTCAACTTATAATAATTAAGATCAGCATAAGCAAGATTTATTTTCTTCCTACGAGGATCAACAGGCACTACAACTTTGTGCTTAGAAGTTATCTCATTTATAATATCAATCCTATGACACATGCATAACTCATTTGGGATCTTAAAGTGTCGATATAACTAAAGACTACTAGTTCATTATTGACTTTAAAAGTCAACTTTCCTTCCACCACATCGATCAAGTATTGGGTTGAATGTCCTAAAACTCACAATTTGTAAAGTTAAACATATTCTATTCGACATTTATTCAATAAAGTTATTATTAAATTTTGTAAATTGCATTTGTAAAGACTAAATCCAATAAATTAAGATCCATGGCTATTATATGAATACTTGAACTTTATGTGGAGACATAAAGATGGACCAAGTTCGAGTAAATAACCAAAATGGTCTATAGTATATGAATAAGGTCGGGTGTCTTATTCTGGTAACACTATCGGATGCGGCCCACTCTGTAGTTGTTATAAGGAGTTGTAAAGTGCTACAAATGAAGTGATCTTGATTCTTTCATGTGGTGACATGAGGAATAAGGGCATCTTGTGCAATAAGTTTGCATAAGATCGTACCAAGAAATCGGTCACGCTTACTTTATAATGTTGTTTACTGTTTAAGACTGACTATTTCATAGTGATGACTTAGATAACTTAACCTTAATCCTAAGTTAACTATGAACTCCTATTTATTCAAGATTATTCTTAGATTTGCATAGGTGAGAGTTGGCTCAACAACACTGGCTCAATAAGCCTCTCATTTCAGGGGTAAACCGGGTAGATAGCTGGGGACATAGGGTGCAAGATAGAATTCACTCCTACCCGCTTTCAAGGTTAGTAGAGAGGTTGTTCCCTTAAGTGTTGATTCTGGGTCTTGAACAAGGGGCCCCACCCTCTCAATGGCTCGAGAAGGATTCTGTTTGTTGATTGGATCACAAACAAACTGTTCATTAGAGGATCAGTGGAACTTAAGGAACAAGAGATAATCTCGGGGATAAAACAGCTATTGACCCAACCGTTATTATGAACAACCTGTGAAGGGTTAACTTACTAATCATGGTTATATCGAGTGGACACAATATATCTACAGTGAGGCGAGTGCAACCACTAGACTTTAGTGGAGTGATCCGGTAGTTAATGAATGAGGGTTAATTCGGTGTAAAGAGTTTAGCCAATTAATCTCGGATCATTGGAGCCCATGATCTGTTGGTCCATTAGGTCCCCCCCCTATGAGCTGACAAACAGATAAGCCTTAGAATATTGTGATAAGTTAATTTGAAATGTTCAAATTCGAATTAAGGGAATTAGTAATTATATGTGATATAATTACACTTTAATTTTGGAATTAAACGATATTGGAGAATCAATTAATATTTAAATATAATTTAAATATTAAATTCATGAATAGAGATTCATGGTGGTGGAATTGGTGATAAATTAATTTAATATTTGATATTAAATTAATAGAATTAATTAAATTATTTTATTAATTATTCATTATTAATTTTATTAGAAAAATAATTTTTGAATTAATTTTTGTAAAATTAATAAAATTTCAAATTTTAATTATAGAATTAAAAATTGAAAATGGTTTTTATTTGAAAATTCATTTTCAAAATAAAAAGGGGTTTTGAAAATTCCCACTTTCAAGCATGCTCCTTAGTCACCTTTGCACTACATTTCCAACTCAAATTTGAACGTGGAGCTGGAACCACATGATGCAATCAACATTTGCATGAAGCTCCTTAATATAAACACTCAGTTTTGAGTGGAATTGGCATGCAATCTAGTGTATTTTGCTGAAGTCTCAAGGTTGAAGAAGAGTTCTTCAAGACTATTGAACCAGTGACCTTTCACCTCTCATTCCCTAAATTCCAACCTGTTTTGAGTTCCACAACTTAATCTAAGACTTCTAGAGGATAGTAGGGAAGCTCTAGTAGTGGTCCACGACCAGAATGTGAGTCGTTGAAGAAGAAGATCTTCAAAGATATATATATATATATATATATATATATATATATATGAAACCCTCTTAATATCTCATGAACATGCTTAATTCAAAGTCAAAATTGATGAATTAGAATGCTTTATGATCCTGTTTTCTTCCGTTGCACGTTTTTAGAAACTAACATCAAGGTCCTTCTAATGTCCATGAATAGTCATCCTAATATGATGGGTACCTTAGAATCCTTCTCCCTGTCTATTGTTGGGATTTATGTCCTAAATCTCGTAGTTTGTAATCTTGTAAACATATTATTGATTAATAAAATAAAGAGGTATTTTATTCATTTATTAGACTTGCACAACTTAATCCAATAAACTGAGATTATTGGTTATTTAATGTAACTTGAACATTATGTGGTAGACATACAATTGGATCATGTTTAAGTTGTTGGGTTGTATGTCTTAAAACTCGTAATTTGTAATCTTTAAATATATTCTATTTTCAATAAAGTTGTTATTGAGCATGTAAATTGCACTTGTAAATAGCCTAAATCCAATAAACTAATGAACTCATGGCTATAACATGAATACTTGAACTTTATGTGGAGACATAAAAGAGAATCATGTTTGAGTATATGGCCAAAACGATCTATAAGTATAAGGATGGAGTTGGGTACCTTATCCTGCGGACACCATGGATGCAGCCCACTTTTTATTTGATACAAATGATGTGATCCCGAAATCGTTCATGTAGAGATATGCGAGTGGAGACATCCTATGCAAAAGATGTTTGCATAAGACTGGACCACGAAATAGTCACTTTTCTTTATAACATCGTTTACTGTTAAAATTGGTTATTTCAATTCGATGACCTAAGGTAACTATCTTAATTCTGAGCTAACTATGAACTTTTGTTTATTCAGGATTATCCTTTAATCTATACAAGTGAGAGTGGCTCAAAAGCGTCGACTCAATAAGCCTCCCATTTTAGGGGTAAGACCGGGTAGATAGTTGAGGACATAATCCTGCAAGATGGAATTCGCTCCTACCCGTTTTCAAGGTTAGTAGATAGATTGCTCCCTTAAATACTAACTCCTAGTCTTGAACAAGGACCCCCGCATTTTCTATGATTGAGAGAGACTCGGTTTGGTGGTAGAACCACAAACTAATTGTTGATTAGTGGATCAATGGAGATTTAAGGAGCAAAATGTATTACAGGAGTAAAATGGTAATTTTGACCCAACTGTAAATACAAACAACCTGTGAAGGATCGATTTATTGATCATGATTAAATCAAATGGACAAAAATATATCTATAGTGAGGAGAGTGTAACTACTGGGCTTTAGTGAAGTGACCCGTTAGTTAACAAATGTTGTTTAATTCGGTTTAAAGTGTTTAGCCAATTAATCTCGGATCGTTGGAGCTCATGATCTATAGGTCCATTAAGTCTCCCTACTAGCTCATAAACGGACTAAACCTTATAATAATATGATGATAGAATTTAAAATATTCAAATTTAGTTTATGGGAATTATTAATTATATATGATATAATTAGATTTTTAATTATGGAATTAAATGAATTGGAGTAGTAAAAATATTTAAATATGATTTAAATATTAATCATTAATAGGGATTCATGTTTAACATTGGTGTTTGATTAATTTAATATTTGATATTAAATTATAATTAATTAATTAATTCAAATTAGTTTTTTTAAAAAAAATAATTAATTATTAAAAATTTGAATTTGAGAAATTCAAATTTAAGTTTATTTTCTTTTATTTTTAATTTTATTTTTATGGAAACCTAAATTAAATTAAAGAAAAAATAAAAATGTGAAAGTGTGAAATTCCCACAATTCTCATTCACATTTACACTTTCAAATCCACTCAATTTAATTGTGTTTGGTGCAATCTAACAAGCAATTAGATTGCATGTTACTCTTCTATAAAATTAGAAGGTTAATCAACTATAAGGAGATTCATGCAAGTGGAGATTTTGAAGGAGTTCTTCTTCATGAGTGAAACCAAAACAAAATATTCCTCAAATCTCCCTTCAAATTTTCTCTTATTTTGGATCCCACAATCCAATCCAAGGCCTTAGGATAGTAGGGAAGATTCTTGTGGTAGTCTACAACTTGTTCGTGATCAAATTTCGTGAAGAATTTGGAGCAATTGTGTGTTCTATAAAGGTTTTTAACCTAAACCCTATTTTCTGTTTTTAATGAACATGCATGCTTAATCTCTAAAATTAATGTAGTTAGAGTACTTAAGATCCTAATTGCTTTCGCATGTTAAATGTTAATACCCACACAACTAATAACCTAAAAGGTCTATAGTATATGGATAAGGTTGGGTACTTTATCTTGATAACATTATGGATGCGACTCACTTTGTAAATTTTACGAGTATTGTAAGTGTTACGAATGATTTGATTCAAGTCGTTCATGTAATAGACATGCGAGTAAGGATATCACATACAAATAGTTTGTATAAAGACCAACCGTGAAATAATTAATCTTTCACTATAACACTGTTGATTGAAAATATTAATATTTTATAAGATGGTCGTAGGTAACTCAATCTCAATCTTGAGTGAGTTATGGACTCCTACCTATGAGGGACTGTCCTTTGATTTGTATGGGCGAGAGTGGTCGAGTTGCCTATTGTTGATTATTTCCTTTATTGTGAAATTTTATATTGTACTTATTGTATTATATTTGCTATATTTTATTCTTTCCTTATTTGTAATTATTTTATTTTTTCCTTATTTGTAATTAGGTATTTCTTCTATTTAAGAAACCCTTTCTTCCTAAGATTAATAAGAGAAAAGAATAATGGTTTTTTAGCATGGTATCAGAGCAACAAAATTTTTGAAACCCTAAAAACCCAAAAAAAAACAAAACAAAACCCTATTTTTTTTTCTTTTTGAAACCCTAGAAAAAACTCAGTCTTCTGTCGACCGGTTGCCGCTGTCCGTCAGCTATAATTTTCCTAGTTGCTGGTTCGTTTAAGTCTGTTTTTTTTTTTTTTTTTTTTTTTTTTCAGATCTACTAATTTTGTAATTTTGGATTTCCTTTTTTCAACGATATATCGGACACTAAGGTACCCATCATTCGAGTTTGCGACTATTGCAATAAACCTCGACATACACGTGAAACTTGCTGGAAACTTCATGGAAAACCTGCGAATTGGAAAAGTTCTAAGCAGCATGCCTCTAATACTAATGTTGTTGACTCCAGCCCGTTTAACAAAAAGCAAATTGATCAAATTCAGAAGCTGCTACAGACCAATTCATCATCTAGTAATCCTAGTGTTTCTTTGGCACAATCAGGTACTTGTTCTCAAGCTCTCTCTTGCCTTAATTCATCTCCATGGATTATAGACTCTAGAGCTTCTGATCATATGACCAGTTCCTCTTGTTTATTTGAATCATATTCTCCTATGTATTGCAATGAAAAAATTCGCATTGTCGATGGCAGCTTCACCTCTATTGCAGGAAAATGAACTATTCCTTTGACTACAAAACTTATATTACGTTCTGTCCTTCATGTTCCAAAACTAGCCTGTAACTTATTGTCTGTTAGTAAACTCTCTAAATATGCTAACTGTAGTGTTATCTTTTGTGAAACTCATTGTAGGATCAGGAATCGGGGGGGACGATTGGAGATACTAGGATGATTGATGGTCTCTATTACTTTGATGAAGTTTCTGCTAGTCATAAAAAAGTTCAGGGCTTGAGTAGTGTTTGTTCTCCTTCTGTTAAAGAAACTATCATGCTTTAGCATTGTAGATTGGGGCAACCAAATTTCTTTTATTTAAAGTATCTATTTCCCAATTTATTTAAAGGATTTGATTGTTCAAATTTTCAATGTGAAAATTGCATTTTTGCTAAACGTCATCGATCCACCTATTTGCCTAAACCGTACAAGGCTTCATCATCTTTTTCCTTAATTCATATTGATGTTTGGGGTCCGTCTAAAGTCTTAACTCATAGTGGTAAGCGTTGGTTTGTTACCTTTATAGATGACCACACTCGTTTAACTTGGCTTTATTTGTTAACAAAAAGGTCCAAGGTAAAAAAGGTTTTGTTTGGTTTTACAATATGATAGAGACTCAATTTCAAACTAAAATTCGAATTCTTCACTCTGATAATAACACTGAATATTTCAATGAATAATTAACCAATTTTTTTCAAGAAAATGGCATTTTTCATCAAGCTACATGTCGTGACACGCCTCAGCAAAACGACATTGTTGAGCGAAAGAATAGACGCTTACTTGAAGTTGCTCGTGCCCTTATGTTCTCTATGAATGTTCCAAAATATTTCTAGGGTGATGCCATTCTTACAACTGCATATCTGATCAATTGAATGTTGTTTAAGGTTTTGAATTTTAAAACTCCTCTTAATCACTTCAATGAGTTTTTTTTTCCTAATAACTGACTGTCTTCTGATTTACCAATTAAATTGTTTGAGTGTCCTGCTTATGTCCATACTTTTCATCTTTCTCGAACTAAGCTTGATTCTCGAGCCACTAAATGCATTTTTGTAGGCTATGTTTCTCATAAGAAAGCTTACAAATGTTTTGATCCTTTGACCCACAAGTATTTTGAGAGTATGGATGTGTCATTTTTGGAAAATCAACTTTTTTTGGCCCAAATTTTCTTCAAAGGGAGATATCTAACCTTGAAGATAATTTTTGGTATACTTTATCTCTCCCAAACATCAGTGGTCCTGCCATTATGAGCTCTAGTCCTTCGATACCAAGTATGGAGAATTCTTCTTCTTGGGGAGAAACACTACAAAATGACTCTACAAGTCAAAATCCTGAACGTCGGGTTTATAATAGAAGAAACTTGACTCAAAGAGTCCGAGATCAGACAATTGACTTATCACAGGACCAATCAAATACTCCGATGAATGATTCTGAAGATCCAGGTATTAGACACTCTACTCCTATTTCTTCTAGTTCTTCATCTCCTTCTAATCTTTTACCTGATGTCTCTGATCTTGATCTTCCAATTGCCCATAGGAAAAGTAGTCGTAAATGCACCAAATATCCCATTGAAAACTATCTTTCTTATCATAGATTGTTCGACTGTCATAAAGCCTTCACATCCAAAATAACCAACCTATTTATTCCAACAGGAAGCCCTAAATGATTCGAATTGCAAATTAGCAGTGATGGAAGAGTTCAATGCACTGAAACAAAATTGCTCATGAGGTATAGTCGAATTACCAAAAGATAAGAAGACGGTGGGATGCAAATGGGTGTTCACTGTAATATGTAAAGCTGATGGTAGTATTGAAAGATACAAGGCCAAATTGGTTGCCAAGGGATTCACTCAGACCTATGACATTGATTATCAAGAAACATTTGCTCCAGTAGCTAAACTTAATTTTATTAGAATCTTGTTTTCTGTGGCAGTTAATTTTTATTGGCCTCTTTATCAACTTGATGTGAATAATGCCTTTCTCAATAGGGATCTTGAAGAAGAGGTTTTTATGGACTTGACACCTGGTTTTGAGGTGGATCTCGAGATTAACAAAGTATACAAGTTAAAGAAATCATTATATGGGCTTAAACAATCTCCCAGAGCATGGTTTGAATAGTTTGGAAAGGCAGTCACAAGCTATGGATTCAGTCAAAGTCAAGCTGATCATACTATGTTCTATAAACATACTGGAAGTGGTAAGTTGGCCGTTTTGATAACGTATGTTGATGATATCATCTTTACAGGTAATGATGAGACAAGACTGAATATCTTGAAAAAAAAAAAAACCTTGCTAATGATTTTCAAATCAAGGACCTGGGAACCTTAAAGTAATTCCTAGGAGTGGAGTTTGCCACATCTAAAAATGGCATTCTTGTCAACCAGAGGAAGTATATTCTTGACCTACTGAATGAGACAGGTTTACTTGGTTGCAAGATAGCAGAAACTTCTATTGAGCAAAATTTAAAATTGGTTGCTGCAACTTGATAAGGGGCAGAAATGCACGTTATCATAGTACTAATTTCTTAAACAATGTTGGATTGCTTTGATGAAATATGTTAATTTGCGTCCATTAAGTATCAGTTTCTTAATATTATGGTCACATGTGTCCAACGCATTAGAACAATTGATCGTTGTATTTTTGTCAAGAATATGCGTTAACACAATGCAAAGATTGCGATCATAGGAAATCAATGGTCGAGCGCAACTTCACCGCAAGGCTTTGCGTTGATCGTGCTCGCAAACATTCACCCAAGAAGGATCGCCGCAACTTGGTCAATGCAACATGGTGGGAGCATCCGGGTGAAAGGATAATTAAGAGCGATGGGACAGAAAGATGATGACAATCGAATCTAAATTAAGTTGACAGCCGATAACGTCACAAAGTACATTCAGCTTTATCGGCGACAATTATCTATCACATCAGTCAGGAATTAAAGATGTCCCATCTATACAACGAGGAGAGAGAAGCCGTCTTTCACCATGGATGCTCTATAAATACCAAGGGCATTCTTCAGTGGAGGGGTTGATCAGTTGATCAGTTCGCACGCTTTTGTTCTTAGTTTTCTTTCATTTTTAAGGCAGACGCAAAGGAGGAGGTTGTGCCAACAAATCATTCCGGTAAGCTTGGGAGAACGCCAGAAGCATCAAGGACAGAGAGAGGGCTGACGCTTGCGGAAGCGGGAACATTTTTAGAACAGAATAGAGATTTCAGTGTAAAAGCCTCGGTCAGCAAGGAATTGCTACCAAGCTCTCTACCTTTAACTTCCATTCTCATTTTGTACTCAACTCATTTATAAGAATGGGATTTCTTTCTCTATATCTATTCACTCTCTATTATTCACGCATGAGTAGCTAAATCAGTTGAATGGGTTGAAAAGCATTTAGCTAGCACAACTAAGGAATCTTCATTCTTTGTGATTATCTTGTATATGTATGCTTCATTCGTTCATTAGAGATACTTGGGAGAGTAGTCTAAGAACAGGATCTAGACTTGGGAAGGTCAGGTTAGAATCTAGGTTTGGAAAAACCAGATTAGAACGCATAAACGAAAGATAGGCGCTTAGGAATGAGCACTATTTGTTATCAACGCATCGCATGCATTCTAGAGATAGGATATGATTGTATGCGGTCACCTTGCTTTCATACATTTTGCATCAACGCATAGGACAAGAGTAGAGATTTAGGGATAAGCACTATGGACACTTTTACATTCAACACATGCGTCCTAGACTTAGGAGCATCGCATTTACATTGGAAAATGACTTGCTATGCATGGTTGTAACATGATCGCATAGTCTGACGCATTCCCGAGTAATGCTAGCTAAAGATCTTCTCAAACCGTTCATCGCATACTCATTACATCTATCAACGCAACTGATTTTTCTCAAATGCGCCGCCTTTGTTTATTTATTTTCCATCAATGCAAACAACAAACCCAACACTTTATTTATTTAACCGGTTACCTAGAACAAGATATGGACGAATCGCTCAGCGATGCTTGGACGACGTTTAAGAGGTTGGTCCAGGATTGTCAGCATAATGAGTTACCAGACTGCCTTCAAATGGAGATTTTCTACCATGGTTTGAATCCCGTTTCACAGACCGCTGTCAAGACATGACGGGACGTGGCATTTTTAGGTTACAAAGGACGCATTGGGTGCTGAATCCAAAATCCAAATCTTGGTACAAATCCTAGATTTGTAATTCATACATGTAATTCATCATTCATCTTTTAAACTAAGTATAAATCTTTATCCAACGACATCCCTTCTTTACAGTACACTAAGAAGTAAGAATGCACGGTTCATTTGGACAAATCATTTTGGAGAGTGTTGTAAGGAGTAAAGGGTGGATGTGTGAAAAATTGGCCAAAGGTTTCTCCAAGAATAGACATAAATCTTAGACCAGTCACTGGGGGAGCACGTTTTGGTAACCACAACCAAATTATACATTCTCTCACCGTCCTGTCAGAAACATATCACAAATTTTGAACAAGATATGGACGAATCGCTCAGCGATGCTTGGGCGAGGTTTAAGAGGTTAGTCCAGGATTGTCACCATAATGAGTTACCAGACTGCCTTCAAATGGAGATTTTCTACCATGGTTTGAATCCCGTTTCACAGACCGCTATCAATGCGGCAGCCGCTGGTGGTCTGCTTGATAAAACATATGATGATACGAAGAATATCCTGGATCGCATCTCCAAGAACCATGAAGACTAGAGAGAGAGTGACCAAAGATTGAGACTTAAAGACTCTGACGCAAACAATGGTGTGATTGCTTCATTACAGAACCAAATGACCGCAATGATGAATTTAATCCAAGGAATTGCGGTCAACAGCCTAACACCGCAAGGCGCACAAATCAACGCAATCAGTCAAAACACCGCAAGGTGTGCGACTTGTGGTGATGGGCATGAGATAGAAGATTGCTCGCAAAATCCACAATCTATATACTCATTGAAAAATAATCCCTTTTCAAACACTTACAACCCCGGATGGAGAAACCACCCCAATTTTACTTGTAAGAATCAACAACAAAATTTTCAACCAGTGGAGCAAAAAGAAGAGCCACTAGGATTCTTCCAACGCAACAACGATCAACTGAGCAATCAAGCAAGTAACTCACAACAACCACCACAATCTTCTTCTTTGGAAAGCCTATTGAAGCAACACATAGAGAAAAACGAGACGATGCTTCAAAGTCAGGCTACGTTCATCCATAATCTCGAATTATAGATGGACCAGATTGCAAGTGAGCTGAATAGTCGACCGCAAGGGGCTTTACCAAGTTCAACTGAACTTCCACGCAACCCAGGGGGATCAGATAAAGAGTAATGTCAGGTTGTGACATTGCGCAGTGGGAAGATTGTGGAGGGAGAAAAGAAGGAGCTTAGTAGAGCAACTTCCATTGCAGCTGAACCTGAGATTGCGGTAACGCAAAAAGAAGAAAGAGAAAATGAAGCAGTAAAACCTGAGGTTGCGTCGACCTTGAAGCCAAATGAAACAGGAACCGTGAAAGTTCAGTTACCCCATTTCCCTCAGAGTCTAAGGAAGAAGAAAAACGAATAGGTACAGTACCAACGCTTCTTATCTATGTTAAAACAATTACATGATAACATTCATTTCAATGAAGCGATTGAGGAAATGCCTGCATACGCCAAGTTTCTGAAGGATATGGTAACTAAGAAAAGGGGAGCTGGAAAATTTGCCACGGTGGCGTTAACGCAAAGTTTCAAATCAATTATCCCACTGAAGATAAGCGATCCTGGGAGCTTTACCACCTTGCTCTATAGGAGGACTCTACATTGGGCAAGCCCTGTGTGACTTGGAGGCCAACATATATTTGATGTCGCTATAAATTTTTAGACAATTAAATGTGGGGTAACTTGTGCCACATCAATGACTCTTCAACTGGCCGACAGATCTCTGGTTCATCCAGAAGGTAAGATGAAGGATGTGCTGATAACAATTGACAAATTTATCCTGCCAGCTGACTTCATCATTTTAGACTATGAGGATGACAAAGATGTGCCCATCATTTTGGGGCGACCTTTTCTATCAACGGGTCGTGCTCAAATTGATGTGTATAAAGGAGAAATAACTTTAAGTATCAATGGACAGAAGCTCAAGTTTAATATAATTCGTGCCATGAAGTTTCCGGATGAAGAAGACCTGCATGATTCTGATGAGGACCTGAATTTGATTGAAGAAGGAAAGTTTGATGAAGAGTATGAAGAAGAGGATGCCAGCGCATCCGTTGCTGCCATTAATGCGATCACAACAAAAACTAACAAGGAAGAAGAAATGATCGCAAAACAATAAGTAGAGCCAATAGAAAAAGAAGAAAGAAAAACAACGCAACCTTCCCTAATGGAACCACCAACACTTGAATTGAAGATCCTACCAACCCATTTGAAGTACGCATTTATTGGGGCAGGATGAAAAGCTGCCAGTTATTATCTCATCTGCGCTTAACGAAGATCAGGAGAATGTGTTGATGATCATTCTCAAGAAACATGTGCGAACAATTGGTTGGACGCTCGCTGACATCAGAGGAATTAGCCCTGCGTACTGCATGCACCGCATTCGTCTTGAAAACGACCACAAAGAAACAATTGAACATCAACGCAGACTCAACCCTGCGATAAAGGAGGTCATCAAGAAGAAGATTATCAAATGGCTAGATACGGGCATTATCTATCCCATAGCAGATAGCACGTGGGTTAGCCCCGTGCAGTGTGTGCCGAAGAAGGGCGGAATAACGGTAGTCCCAAATGAGAACAACGAATTAATATTACAAAGGACCATCACCGGATTGCACATATGCATGGACTACCATAAGTTGAACGCGACAACAAAGAAAGATCATTTCCCTCTGCCATTCATCGATCAAATGCTAGACAGACTAGCAGGGAATGGTTTTTACTGCTTCCAGGACGGGTATGCCAGATATAATCAAATCATGATAGCTTTTGAAGACCAAGACAAGACCACATTCACCTGCCTATATGGGAGATTTGCTTTTCACCGCATGCCGTTTGGCCTCTGTAATGCGCCAAACACGTTCCAAAGGTGCATGATGGCGATCTTTTCAGATTATCTCGAGGACTTAGTGGAAATATTTATGGATGACTTCTCTATTTATGGGAACACTTATGAAGTCTGCCTAGCCAACTTAGAGAAAATTCTGAAGATATGTGAAGAGACGAACCCGGTGCTCAATTGGAAAAAATGTCATTTCATGGTAAATGAGGGCATAGTGTTGGGACATAAGGTGTCCCGGGATGGGTTGGAGGTGGACAAAGCAAAGATTGAAGCAATTAAAAAACTTCCACCTCTAACCAGCATGAAGGCTGTGCGAAGCTTCTTAGGGCACACTGGATTTTACAGAAGATTCGTCAAGGACTTTTCTAAGATAGCACGACCACTGAGTGCGTTGTTAGAGGCGGATAGAAAATTTGAGTTTGACAACAACTGCCTCAACGCATTCAGAGTTTTAAAAGATGCGCTGATTATCGCACCGTACTAATTGCGCCGGACTGGACATTGCCATTTGAAATCATGTGTGACGTAAGCGGGGTATGCGATGGGAGCAACTTTAGCGCAAAAGAGGAAGACAATTTTGCATCCCATCGTATATGCGAGTAAAACTTTAAACCCTGCTCAAACAAATTATACCACCACAGAGAAAGAACTCCTAGCTGTGATTTTTGCATTGGAGAAATTTCGAGTATATCTGTTGGGAACCAAGGTACTCATCCACACTGATCACTCGGCAATCAAATACTTAATGACAAAGAAGGATGCAAAGCCAAGAATGATTAGATGGGTTCTCCTCCTTTAAGAATTTGATATTGAAATAATTGACAGGAAGGGGACAGAGAATCAAGTTGCGGATCATTTGTCTAGACTGGAAAATCCTGAGGTTGACCGCAACGAGTCTGAGGTGAGTGCGTATTTTCGGATGAGCAGCTGTTCCACATAGAAGAATTGCCCTTGTATGCGGACATCATTAATTATTTGGTTTGCGAGAAATTCCCTAAGGATTACACCTATCACCAATAGAAGAAGCTCAAGCACGGATGCAACCATTATTATTGGGATGAGCCAAATCTGTATAAAAGAGGTGCGGACTAGATTATTCGATTATGCGTACCTAGTGCTGCTCAACAACGCATATTGTCACAATGCCACGACTCACCATATGATGGGCACTTTGGAGGGCAGCGCACGGTAGCTAAAGTTTTGCAAAGTGGATTATTTTGGCCTACATTATTTAAGGATGCGGCTAACTACGCAATGAAATGTGATCGGTGCCAATGCACAGGCAACATCTCATGGAAGAATGCAATGCCAATGAATACTATCTTGGAGTTGGAATTATTTGACGTATGGGGGATTGATTTCATGGGACCATTCCCTCCTTCGCATGACAAGCATTACATTTTATTGGTCGTCGATTATGTCTCCAAGTGGGTAGAGGCAATAGCATGTGCTGCAAGTGATGCGGCGGTATTCTCCTAGTTCCTGAAGAAAAATATTTTCACTCGTTTTGGCACTCCTCGAGCCATCATAAGTGATGAAGGATCCCACTTTATCAATCATAATATTAAAGAGCTTATGCGCAAGTACAACATCCTCCACAAAGTGGCCACCGCATACCATCCACAAACGAATGGTTAGGCTGAATGTCCAATCGTGAAATTAAGTTGATACTTGAGAAGGTAGTAAAGCCTTCATGGAAAGATTGGGCAATGAAGCTTGACGATGCGTTGTGGGCATATCGGACTGCATTTAAAACTCCAATAGGTATGTCCCCCTACGTGTTGGTATTTGGCAAGGCGTGTCATTTGCCTTTGGAGCTAGAGTATAAGGCATTGTGGGTGGTCAAGAAGCTGAATTTTGATTTAAAGAAAGCAGGAGATGTGCGAAAAATACAGCTGGTCGAGCTAGAAGAATGGAGGATCAACGCATATGAAAATGCGAAGATTTATAAAGAGGGCACCAAGCGCTGGCATGACAAACGCATATGCGATAGAAACCTTCAAGTTGAGCAAAAGGTCTTACTCTTCAATTCAAGACTGCGACTCTTCCTGGAAAATTAAAATCACGCTGGTCCGGTCCCTTCATCATTAAAGAAATATATCCACATGGTGCTGTGGAGTTGATCACGGAGGATGGTAGCCGGGCATTTAAGGTTAATGGACAATGAGTTAAAGCATATTGTTAAGGTGATTTCCAGCCAGAAAAAGTCTCCGTGAAGCTGAAAAACCCGGACTACCCCCCTACATGATTCTTAAACTCTTATTCCTTCGTCACTTTTACTAGTATTTAGCTATCTGAATCTTACTTAATTTTACTTCTATCAAAAAAAAAAAAAAAACCTTGTTGTTTTGTTTTAAATCATTTGACCCTCTCTTTGTCTGTTTACAACGATTAAGGCACAGGATTGCGGAGATGTTACATGAAGAAGCAAATGATCTCATTCCATCATCGCAATCAATAAAAGAAAGATCGCCGCAAAGATGGATGCGTCAATACATAATGCGAGCGACAGCGCAAAATTTGGGGGTGTACTCTTCCTTATATTTAATTCAAATTTTGCGCTAACACATTGTATTTTACTTTTCAAAGTTTTATCACCGCATCCTCTTTGATCACCGCAATCATTTGATAAGTAGATAAATTTAGTAGTTTACCGCATTCTGTTTCTTTGCCAAGTATGATTTCAATGATGAAAAATATGCTTCTATTTCTTTCGTATATATTAGAGTCAACTTCGTCTTAAGATAGTCACCTCATGAAATATTTCTCAAAGTTAGGTGTTTGCTAGCTTTCTTTCAAACTCTCTTTACACCGCATTCTATGACCATCGCATGACTTATTTTAATCTTTTGGCAATTAGGACATTGCCGCATTTTAAATTTGGAGGTGAGGTATTTATTTTCGACCTTGCTATATATATATATATATTGAGAGTAACAACTCCACTGTCAATGCAATGGGAAACCCATGTTGATAAGAGTTAAGTTGTGAAAGGCACTTACCCGTAGTTGGATGTCCGCATGACACACGTGGGGGCAAGCCAAAACGAAAGTAAGTCACCAGGATCGACGCATAAATAAATGACCACAACTCCGTTGCCAAATAGGTATAAGTTTAGTCTGAGAAAGAGTGCACTGCTTGTAGTTTGATGTCTGCATGACACACGTGGGGGCAAGCCAAAACGAAGGCAAGACACTTGGATCAGCGCAAGGTCAGAGGAAAATAAATAGCAATGAAGAAAATTTTTGTGCAAGGATAAAATCATTTGACACCCCGGTAGAAAATTTTATTTTTGAAATAAATCATGCGATATTCCGGAATTTGTAAAGTCCTTTTGAAAGGTAAGCTTGCAGTCCCTAGGTCTTGGAAATATTTTAAAAAGAAACTTGAATAAGACTTAAGAAAATTCTGGTATATAGGATTTGAATGAAATATCCTTGAGAAGTCTAGGAAAAGAAATTTGCGGTTGACTTGCTAAAGGAATCTTTAGCTTATGTTTGAGGACAGCATTGTTTAAATTTGGGGGTGTGATAACGGACAGAAATGCACGTTATCATAGTACTAATTTCTTAAACAATGTTGGATTGCGTTGATGAAATATGTTAATTTACGTCCATTAAGCATCAGTTTCTTTATATTGCGGTCGCATGCATCCAACGCATTAGAACAGTTGATCTTTGTATTTTTGTGCAGAATATACGTTAACGCAATGCAAAGATTGCGATCATAGGAAATCAGTGGTTGAGCGCAACTTCACCGCAAGGTTTTGCGTTGATCGTGCTCGCAAACATTTGCCCGAGAAGGATTGTCGCAACTTGGTCAACGCAACATGGTGAGCGCATCCGGGTGAAAGGATAATTAAGAGTAATAGGACAGAAAGCTGATGACAGTCGAATCCAAATTAAGTTGACAACCAATAACGGTCACAAAGTACATTTAGCTTTATCGGTGACAATTATCCGATGCAGAAATTAAAGCTGTCCCATCTATACAACCAGAAGAGAGAAGCCGCCTTTCACCATGGATACTCTATAAATACCAAGGGCATTCTTCAGTGGAGGGGTTGACCAATTGATCAGTTCGCACGCTTTTGTTCTTAGTTTTCTTTCATTTTTAAGGCGGACGCGAGGGAGGAGGTTGTGCCGACAAATCGTTCTAGTAAGCTTGGGAAAGCGCCAGAAGCTTCAAGGATAGAGAGAGGGCCGACGTCTGCGGAAGCGGGAACATCTTTAGAACAGAATAGAGATTTCAGTGTAAAAGCCTTGGTCAGCAAGGAATTGCTACCAGGCTCTCTACCTTTAACTTCCATTCTCATTTTGTACTCAACTCATTTATAAAAATGGAATTTCTTTCTCTATATCTATTCACTCTCTGTTATTCATGCATGAGTAGCTAAATCAGTTGAATGGGTTGAGTAGCATTTAGCTAGCACAACTAGGAAATCTTCATTCTTTGTGATTATCTTGTTTATGTATGCTTCATTCGTTCATTAGAGATACTCGGGAGGGTAGTCTAAGGACAGGATCTAGACTTGGGAAGGTCAGGTTAGAATCTAGGTTTAGAAGAACCAGATTAGAATGCATAAACGAAAGATAGGCGCTTAGAAATGAGCAGTATTTGTTATCAACGCATAGCATGCATTCCGGTCACCTTGCTTTCATGCATTTTGCATCAACGCATAGGACAATAGTAGGGACTTAGGGATAAGCTCTATGGACACTTTTGCATTCAACATATGCATCCTAGACTTAGGAGCATTGCATTTACATTGGAAAATGACTTGTTGTGCATGGTTGTAACATGATTGCATAGTCTGACGCATTCCCGAGTAATGCTAGCTAAAGATCTTCTCAACCCGTTTATTGCATACTCATTGCATCTATCAACGCAACCGACTTTTCTCAAATCTGCCGCCTTTGTTTATTTCTTTTCCATCAACGCAAACAACAAACCCAACACTTTATTTATTTAACCGGTTACCGCAAAGTCTTCATAAAAATCACCAACGCAATCTATTTTCACAAGTCCCTGTGTTCGACCCTGGACTTACCAGGAAACTCAGAAGAATTTACACTTGAATTCCGCTGGGAAAACTTGAGTGCACAATGCAATTCCATCAACGCATATCATCCATATTTCCACTTCATAAAATCAAGTATCACAACTAAAAAAGAAGTAAAAGAAAAAGAAAAGTACCAGAGGCTTGTAAGAAGACTCATATACCTCTCTCACACAAGTCCTGACATTGCTTTCACAGTTAGTGTAATAAGTCAGTTCATGCATGCTCCCGGGTCAGTTCACTTTGAAGCAGTTTATAGAATTTTGAGATATTTGAAAGGTACTCCAGGAAAATGTATATTATTCACGAAGCATGACCACCTAAACATTGAGATTTACACTGATGTTGATTGGGCAGGAAGCACGACTGATAGAAGATCTACTTTGGGGTATTGCTCTTTTGTTGGAGGAAATCTGGTTACTTGGCGAAGTAAAAAAACAAAGTGTGGTTGCAAGAAGTAGTGCTGAAGCAGAATTTAGGGCATTAGCCCATGGTATTTGTGAGGGCATATGGATAAAAAGACTATTGGAGGAATTGAAATTCTCTCAGACAATGCCCATATGCATCTATTGTGATAACAAGTCAGCAATTTTCATTGCCCACAATCCAATCCTTCATGATAGGACCAAACATATTGAAGTTGATAAACACTTCATAAAGGCAAAGATTGATGCAAGAATAATATGCATTCCCTTTCTCCCAACAACAGAGCAAATTGCAGATGTGTTAACCAAAGGTCTTCCAAAGTGGCAATTCAACAAGTTGTTTGACAAGCTGGCTATGAATGATATCTTCAAACCAGCTTGAGGGGGAGTGTTGATTATTTCCTTTATTATGAAATTTTATATTGTACTTATTTTATTATATTTGCTATATTTTATTCTTTCCTTATTTGTAATTATTTTATTCTTTCCTTATTTGTAATTATTTTATTCTTTCCTTATTTGTAATTGGGTATTTCTTCTATTTAAGAAACCCTTTCCTCCTAAGTTAATAAGAAAAAAGAATAATAGTTTTTTAGCACCTACCATTTTGGAGATAGGACCGAGTGGGGAGCTGGAAATATAACTACACGAGATGAAATTTACTCATTCCCGTCTTTAGGGAAAGTAGATGAATTGTTCCCTTAAGTGTTGACTCCGAGTTTTGAACAATTAATTAATTTTATATCATTGGAACTTCTAATCTATAGGTTCATTAGGTCTCCTCTCTAGGTCACTAAGGGTAAATAGAATTGTGAAAGTTTTGAATAAATTTGACTTGTTCAAATTATTTCGGAAATAAATTGTATATGATACAATTAAGTAATATAAATGTATATGAATACATTAGATTATAAAGTTAATTTTGAATTAGATTCAAAGTTAAACTTTAAGATTCAAATATTAAATAATATAATTAGATTTATATTAGAACTATAGGTTAAAAATTAATATGAATAAGATTTATATTAAAACTATATGTTATGGGAGGAAAATATATTTAAATATGATTTAAATATAACGTTAATTAAGTATATGATATTTAATTAATTAAATTTAATAAATATCATTTAATTCATTTAAATTAAATTTGATTTTATTTATATTAATAATAATAAATAAAAAATGACTCCTCATGTAGGGAGTTATTGGGAGTTAATGGGAGAGGGGTAATTCCCCCTTCCGCGACTCAACGTGAAATGAAGAAAGAGATAAGAAAATTTATTTTTTTTGTGCATCTTCTTCTTCATCTATAGTCTTAACTCTCTCATTCTTTCAAGAAATTCTCTCATTCTCGTATACTTCCAAAAGGGCTCCCACAAGCCATGATTCTACTAGAGAATAGCAGAGATACATTAGTGGTGGTGTCGAAACATCTTAGCAGGAGATTTGCTGGAAGAACAGCCTTCAAAAGTGAGTATTTTTGCTTTTTTTTTAATTAAATTACAACATGTTTATTTATTTTCTATTCTTGTTTTCTTCAACAAATATTGAAGCACGAACATTTCGCACGCTTCTGCACAAGATTCAATCCCTTCATAAGACTATAAAATCTGCAAAGAAAATAAACTTGTCAACTTTAACTAACACATCCTCAACTATACCTCGTGGATAAGTTAAGGATCTATCACCTATCTGTAATGAGATTATAGTGGGCTTCACCTCATCCAGTCCTAATTTTGTATAGATAGACAGAGACGTTTACACCTGTCACATGAAAGAGGGGGCCTCTATTCGTGAACATGTCTTGGACATGATGGTCCACTTTAATATGGCGGAAGTAAACGACGTTGTTATTGACGAAGAAAGTCAAGTCAGTTTTATTTTAGAATCTCTTCAAAAGAGTTTTCTGCAGTTCTGCATGAATGCACTCATGAATAAAAATTGAATATAGCTTGACTACTTTGTTAAATGAGCTACAGGCTTATCGGACTATGTTGAGAACTAAAAGTCTAGAATCAGAAGTAAACGTTATTATCGGTGAGAAGGAAGTAAAGCCTCCAAAAAGCCTGATGTTGCTTCCTCTTCACAGAGTAAGAGTATTCTTGTTAAGAAGAACAAAGGGAAAAGGAAGAAGAAACCCGCTGAACAGAAAGGCAAAAAAATGTTGCAGACAAAGGAAAGTGTTTCCACTGCAATGAAAAGGGCACTGGAAGAGAACTGCCCTCAGTACCTTGCTGAAAAGAGAGCAGAGAAACCAAAACAGACAAACTAGTTCTTGAAGACCGCTTGCTCAGCTTAACCAGTGGAAGATGTTACTGTCTGATAATAACCTTACTTGTTTTTTTGTTATCTTGTAAAGAATAAAATGTATATATTTTTGTTGTAAATGAAATGTTCATTTTCGAAAATTATGTTTGTTTAATCTCATAGCAACTTCTGTTAAGAATCAAACTAGTTAAAAGCCATGTTGTAAATATTCAGCTATTTAAAAATGGCTAGAAATCTATTAGATCAAAGTATAGAAAATTTAAAGATTTCTAGATCTATTTAACACTGTTAACAAGAGTTGTTAAGACAGGTCGGATGCGTCTTACTCAAAGAGTTGAGAGTGCCTCAATGTAGTGGGAGGAAAGTATGACTTCCTGGTCGTTATTGAGAATAGGATGCATTCCCCATATAGTTTAATAAGAATTCTATTGTACACTAATATGTTTACAATGATTCTCTCGGCTAAAATGTTTGAGAATCACCTAGTAAGACTAGGAATGCCAGGTTAATAACCTAGGGCAAGTGGGAGAAATATCGGGTATGGGATACCGAATGGTAAACAATGGATATGAGATGCCCTAGTTTATTGTATTTCTCTATAAAACTCAGAAACTCAGTCTTATAAATTTGAATATATAAGTTACCACTGGAGTTTTAGTTCAAGTGGGAGTTTGTTGGGTTTTATGTCCTAAAACTCGTGGTTTGTAAACAATAAAACTTATTCTGAAAATTCAATAAGTTGTTATTGAATATTTGTATTGCTTATTAGAAATCCAATAAACCTAAAAAGACCCATGACTATTACATGAGTACTTGAACTTATGTGGAGACATAAAAGTGGATCAGGTTCAAGTAAATAGTCAAAATAATCTATAGTATATGAATAAGGTTGGGTGCCTTATTCTGGTAACGCTGTTGGATGCGAATAGATAGTTGGGTTGGCTCAACATCGTCAGCTCAATAAACTCCCATCTTAGGGGTAAGACCGAATAGATAGCTGGGGACATAGGGTGCAAGATGGAATTCACTCTTACCCGCTTTTAGGGATAGTAGAGAGGTTGTTCCTTTAAGTGCTGACTCCGGGTCTTGAACAAGGGGCCCCACCTTCTCACTGGCCTGAAAGGGACTCGATTTGTTGATTTGATCACAAATCAATTGTTCATTAGAGGATTAGTGAGACTTAAGGAACAAGAGATAATCTCGGGGTTAAAACAAACATTTAACCCAACCATTATTACGAACAACCTGTGAAAGGTTAACTTACTAATCATGGTTATATCGAGTGGACATAATATATTTACAGTGATGGAAGTTCAACTATGGGCTTTAGTAGAGTGACCCATTAGTTAACGAATGAGGGTAATTTGGTATAATGAGTTTAGCCAATTAATCTCAAATCGTTGGAGCCCATAATCTGTAGGTCCACAAGATCCCTTACTAGCTCGTAAATGGATTAACTTTAGAGTAGCATGATAAGTTAATTTGAAACGTTCAAATTAGAATTAAAGGAATTAGTAATTAAATGAGATATAATTACATGTTTACTTTTAAAAATTAAACAAAATTAGAGAATTAATATTTAAATATGATTTAAATATATGAAGGTGGATTTGTGTAAAATTATTTTAATATTTGATATTAAATTAATTAGAATTATTTATTAATTTTATTAAGAAAATTAATTAATGAAATTAATAATATTTTTTCAATTTTAGAAATTAATTGAAAAATTGAAAAAAGATAGAAAAACACAAAATGGATTTATGGGATTTTCCATTACACCTTCAAAGTAGCTCACACAAAACCCCCTTCTTTAAGCTTCAATAACTCCAAGCATGAGCTGCATCTCATACAACTATCTTCTTTGCATGATAGTCTACAATATATTGAGAAGATTAGAGTGAAATTGAGGCATACAATCGATAGAATTTTTGCTGAAAAATTCAGGTTGAAGAAGGTGTTATTCAAATGGGTTGCTGCTGTGAGTTCTTCTCCAAGTTACCTTCATTCAAACTTATTTTGAGTCTCACAACTCAATCTAAAGCTCCAAGAGAATAGTGGGGAAGATCTTAAGGTGGTCTACAACAAGATTTGGAGAAGTTTGTAGCTGAAAATCGAGTTTTGGAGAAGTTTTACAAAGGTATGACTTGAAACCCACTTGTTTTTGCAAGAGCATGCTTTATTTTCTGCCAAAATTAATGAATTAGAATGTTTATTGATCATTGTTGCTTCCGCTGCTTGCTGATACACTCCAACATATAGTATCCTTGTTTTTTACCCACAAAGTTTATTGTTTTAGCTCCATATTGCCCATGTTTGTTGGTTAGTCATTTAAGCTACTATAGTTGCTTGGACGGCTATGGATGGAGAATAGGTTTGAATTTGAAATTGAACCAACAAAAATTGAACCAACAAGAAAAAAGTGTAAGAATAAGATGTGTAACACATGTTATTTAATTTATGAAAATATTATATTGAAGCTCCTTGGATTGTTCAACTTTTTATATTTTCTACGATAGTAAAAAAGAAAAAAACGACAATCATATACGACTTGTTTAGATTGACTTTCTAAGTAAAGTCAATCCAAACAGTCCCTTATTTTACTCGAGACCAATATTTTTGTAAAAATATATCCATAAAAGAAAATAAAAAAAGTAATGTTTCGTTCAAGTTCAAGACAAGTTTTCAAAAATTACATAAAATTAATTTGATCATATTAAATTACTTAAAAAAAACACATACAATTTGAGTATCAATGATCAATTAATTAAGACTTATGCTTTCAATTAATAAATTAAATGTTCATATCTTCTCACTTTCTATTTCTATTAGTGTTGAATTAAAAAAAATGAAAAATAAAAGGTTACAAAAAATAAACATTAAACTACAATACAATTTACAAGTGAGAGAGAAAATTATCACCAACTATTATTACAACATAGTTCCATGTGATATTACATAATTCAAAGGTCGACATAAAATACGTTGTAATGTCAATTTAGTCTTATACTTTAGATTTTGTTTCATTTTAGTCTATATACTTTCAATAAATATTGAATTTATTAATTTAAAATCAAATTGTCTCAAAATTATTGGTTAAATAATAATAATAATAATGATAATAATAATAACAACAACTTTCATGCAAGAAAAGATAATATACAAATTGTTATGATAGAAGCAAAATCGACAAACAAAGAAAGCATAAACAGTAAAGAACAACACAAAGATCTAAGTGGTTTACTAACAGTGTACTAACTATGTCCACAAACAGATGGTGATAATAAATTTATTATTTAAATATCAGAAAGTACAGATATTGAGGCACCAATTGTGATTAGATAATTTAAATATTACATCCCAAACCTAAGATCCAAAATCATAAATTACATAAAATATGTATACAATTTAGGTTTTAGGAGCAATATCATCCTGTATTTGATTATTCGAAACATCAAATAGATACTCGTAAAATAGATACTCATAAGAACTATTTTTTGAAAAAAAAATAATAAATAAACTTAATTCCAAAAACTAATTTTAAGATTCCTTTGAATACGAACAAAATAGAACAAAATTCAAACTCAATACACAAATGCTCAAACTTCTCAAATGATGTCACATGATTGAGAAACATGTGTGAGATAAAATAAAATAAAGCAAAAATTGTTTAAGAAAGTGAGAGAAAAAACAACAAAAATACCTAACGAATCGAATCATATTTGTTTTGTTTATAGTGCGAAAGAACTACCAAACAACAATTCTATTTGTCTTGTACTACTTTTATTACGTATTTGATTATTTTTTTCCTTGCAATGGATAATCGACTTTGTCTTTAAAGTTTCAAACACAAAATATATATTATACACACATATTAAAATATATTATGGTATTTACATCTTTCTTTGTTGCCATATAAAATGGGAAAATTAAATATCTAACTTTGAAATCGATGAAATAAATTTTTATGTCAATTGAATTATGTTATTATGACACTTAACTTTGAAATTTGTTTTATTTTTATCAACGTATTTTTAAATATTTAAATTTAGCTCATTTAACTTTAATAAATTTAAAAGTTAATCCATATTAGTAGTTTGATTGTTGACTATTTTTTTCTTTATAGAATTTTTATTACCATCTTTCTATAACTTTCGAGAACATATTCGCATTATTTTTCTAATAAAAAATTAGATTTATTATTTTGCCACTCTCAATTAAAAAAAAAAGTAATCTCAAACTAACCACGACTATTTTTAAGATTTAATGAAATATATAATCTAAATTTAGATATTTGAAATTACAAATTTTAAAAATAGAATGAGACTCAAAATAATGTTTTATAAAAAAGAAAAGAAAAAATCAATTATGCCATATGAAGGAAATTATTTTTGTTAACTGTACCAAGTTAAAAAAAGGTCAAGTCATAGAGGTGTTTGGATGACATTTGAAATGTTAAATTTTGAAAATAAATAATTTAAACCTTATATAGACACGCTAAGTCCCATCCCTATTTATAATTTGACCTTTTTTTAACTTGGTAGAGTTGACAAAAATACTTTCTATGAATATTTGTTTTAAGGGTTGGATTTAGATGGGTTAGGTATGCTAAGTCCAACCCTTATTTAGGGTTAGGATTTAAGAAGCATGACTTCCTACGCTCTTTTTCCATGAGTTTGAATAATGTAGTTACTTTTTAAATTTTTCTTTTTTAACTTAATCTAGGAAGTTCGCTTCTAGTAATGGTTTTACATAATTTATTCATTTCTTAAACAGATTATTACACCTTAAGGGTAAAAATTATAATATAGATAACTAATATTATTTGTCAAACTGAGCATAGGTCAACAACAATTATCATATATTTCTTTATTTTTTAGGCAAATAATTATACCTTAAGGGTAAAAATTATAACCTATAAAACTAATATTATATGTCAAATTAAGCGTAGATCAACAATAATTATCATATACTTCTCTTAAAGTTAGAAAGTTCAAATTCTCATGCTCTTACTTATTGTACTATAAAAAACTAATGTCACTTGTATCTGAATACGGTCAGTTCAATTATATAGCATTTAATTGGTTGATTTAGAAAAAAATAAGGTTAAAATCATCACTTTGTCTGTGTGACTTTAGGTTTTGTTATACTTTTTGTTCCTATATTTAGAAATATTCAAATTTAATCCTCTTCCTTTCAGTAATTCTTAAAATTATTATCATAGTCGAAAGTTTAAAGACTTATTAGAAATCTTTTAAAATTTAAAGATTTATTAGATACGAAATTGAAAGTTTACATGTATGTTAGAAACTCCTCAAAGTTCATAAACCTATTTGGCACAAGCATTCGATCCCTAGCTTAAAATGTTTGTATCAAAACTTTCAATTTGATATCTAACAGATTCACGAATTTGTAAAAACTTAAAAGTTCAAATATTAAGCAGGCAAAAATTTCAAAGTTGAGAGACTAAATTTGAAATTAACTAAAGATGTACTATTAATTAGGGAAATTACATTTTTTGGTCCTTCGGGTTTGGATTTAGTTTTCATTTGGTCCATGAGTATCAAAATATAACACTTTAGTTCTTAAATTTTGAGTTTGATTTCAATTTGTGTCCCATTTGGGTTTGCGTTTGCGGGAGTAAAAAGCGATGGTGAAGAAACTCAACAGTTTAGGTCGTTTGGTAAAATTTATCAAGCACATCAATATATTTTTTTGAGTTTAACATTGAAATTAATCAAACACTATTTTTACTTCATGTCACAACTGATTTTTCTCAATGCATTGTTGCTGTCAATTATTTTTTACAACTACAATAATCCCAAAGTAAGCCTTAGTCCTTGAGTTTCAAAATGTTATGATTTTATTCTTGAGGTTTGAGTTTTGTTTCAATTTAATGCCCATGTTTCAATATTTATATTTTTAACTTCATTTTTTTCATTAAATACTCACTTTAATATTTAATATTAATATCTATTAATTAATTTAAAAGATTTAGAATGATTATAATTAATTAAGTTTCACTATTATAATTAGTTTTAAAATTTCACTTTACAAGTATTTTAAATTAATTAATAGATACCAACACACAAAAAAGATGAAGAAGAATATTTAGTGCAAATTTAGGTCAAATATGTAAAATCTTCAAACCTAGAGACCAAATTGTAATCAAACTTAAATCTCTATGGTGAAAATATAACATTTGAAAACCTAAACACTAAAGCCTTGTTAGGTAACAATTTGGTTTTTGGTTTTGAAAATTAAGTCTATTCACCTCTCCCGCATTTCATAGAATGACTTGCATCTTTATTAAGTCCAATAATTGAATTCTTAGTAAAATTTTAAAAACAAAAACAAGTATTTAAAAGTTATTTTTTTAGTTTTTAAATTTTGATTTGATTTTTTAAACAATTGATAAAAACTAGATAACAAAAGAATAAATTTGGAAGGGTAAATAGTGTCTATAGGTTTCATTTTCAAAAACAAAAACTTAAAAAATCAAATCCTTACTAAATGGAATCCAAACTTTACGGAACGAGACTAAACATTTTAAAATATAAAGACTACACGAAAATTAATAAGGTTGGCAAAAATCTTCACGGGATCAAGTCCCTGCGGGCGCCCGTCCCGAATTTGACTAGGGATTCTAATCGAATCCTCGGGGATGAGGTAGCGGCCCCATCCCCAATTAATTTTTTTTAATATATATATATATATATTAATATTAATTACAAACAGACCTTAACTACAAATATTTATATGTTTATAGATAATTATATATATATATATAAAATAGAGATGGTTTCGTGGGACCTGTTTCTCCGACGGGAAATTTCCATCCCCGTTTTCGCTTTTAATTGGCAGAGGTGGGGAGAGGAGAAATACTCCACGAAGATGGGGATGAGAGAGTCTCTACCCCGTTGCCAACCCTACAAATTAGAGAAAAAAACACTTAAGAGGCCAACAAAATGTAATTTTCCCAATTATTTATTACAGGGTGGAGTCAAAATTGGGCGAAACAATAGATTCTTTTTACCAGAAAAGGAAAACAGAGGAGTGAAGAAGCGAAAGGTTAACTTGAAAGTTGGAAATGGAGGGATTGGAAATATAAAAAAATGGGAGTGCCCGAAAAAAGGCAAGAGAGAGAGCGACTGATGCTGTACCTCACTGCCTGCAATAAATACTTTTCATTGTCCCTAATCTACTTTCCTCTTTCCTCTTATTTTTCTCCTTCTCTTCCCTCTCCTCTCTTTTTCTCTCTTTCTCCCTCTCTTCTCTGGTTTGGATGTTTGTATTTACTGCGTTAGGTCAAGCATTTATTTGCAGCTTTCGGAGTAATTCCATATTCTGTTTCTCATTCCATCAATCAGGTAATCCATTTCTCTCCTTTTTCTTACTCACCCAGACAGATCCATTTCTTTTCTAATTGTTTGTGGGTTTTTATTCTTTCTGCTGTATACTGTGCTA
This sequence comes from Benincasa hispida, assembly GCF_027475165.1. NCBI lineage: Eukaryota > Viridiplantae > Streptophyta > Magnoliopsida > Cucurbitales > Cucurbitaceae > Benincasa > Benincasa hispida. The sequence goes on along the minus strand of NC_143486.1, from coordinate 32,004,777 downwards.
GAAGCTTTTTGTGGGGGTGTATTATTTCTTGAGGATTCAATTATGGAGTACCCTTTTCCTAATTTGAGCTACTACTGTGTTTTTGATGATGGGTTTTCTGTTTCTTGCTGTTTTAGGACCGTTTTGCTTTGTTTTGTCGAATTCGGTTTAGTTTAGGGTGGAAATGGGGTTTTAGTCATTGTTAAAAGGTAGTGATTTAGAAGGTTAGTTTGGACTCTGGTGGTTCTTCTTGAGTTAATTATTCGAAATGTCGTATCCCATTTTCGTGAAAACAGGGCTGGTTTGAATCTCTTCTGGGTGTTGGATATTTCATTCCTTTTTTTATGTAGGATCTGAAAGGATGTTTAGTTTGGGTCTGTTTTATTCAATGAGCGATCTTGATTTATTAGATGCTGAGAAGCATTCCATGCAGGAGGTTGTTTCTGCATGAAGTTTAGTATCAGTTCTCTTATGTAGCTGCAGAGGTTGTTATGTGCTGTGATTACCATAACCATGTTCTGATAAGCGTCAATTAACGAGTAGAACTTCCATTGATTAAAACCGAGGAGATAGAATGAAATAAATGAACGAAAAAGTCTCTTATCAATGAATCAACCAGTAGAAGAAATGATTAATCTGGGAAGCCAAACCGATAGCTTTTATCTGCGTAGTCTTGTTAACTATGAAGTGGAAAATATTCAACATTAAAGGGTAATCAGCCCATTTAGAGGTAACGAAGGAGTTGCTTCTGTTGAATTTTTCTGATTTTTGTTTGACAAATACAGGTTGTGAACTATTATTTCAAGTGACTTGGCCTTTTCCCCTGTAACATGTGTTTCTCTTCTTAATTATTGAATACTATCCAAAGTGTTTCCTTTTCCATTTGTCCCTGCTACCACTTTGTAGATTGTTGAAATGGATATTGGACTAATTTTTATTGTTTTTAAAAAGTTATCACAACTTTGGACTATTTTGCTGTAGGCTCAGACTACAATACTTTTCTGAAACTGATGGGTGTAACTAGGCTATAAGAAACAATTCAATAGATAAGTTTGGAATTCCAACAAAAATTTGAAGCTTATAAAGAAATTTGTAATACTGTCCAGAAAAGTTCAAAGACCAACCAAAAAATAACTGAACAAGACAAGTTCGGCGGGAGCAAACTTTAATAATTACCCTTGAGATAATTAACAACATTATATAAAATGCAATAATAGTCTCAATTTTTTTTTTAGTTTGGTTTCTTTGGTTACTTGATTGGGGGAGATCCCCCTTCTTTTGATTTTGATTTTCGTTGACTGCTTCTTGTTAGATATGATTGACGACTTAGATTTTCCTCCTTCATTAATCTTTCATTGTTGTTTGTCGTTTAAAATATCGATTTAAATCTTATTTTGTTCCCTATATTTTGAGTGTTGATCCTTGTGTTTTTAGCTTACCTTCCACCCCCGCCCCCCCCCCCCCCCCCAAAAAAAAAAAAAAAAAAAAAAAAACTGTTTTGGTCCCTATATATCTAAAAAGTAACCATTTTGGTTTCTGTTTAATTTTTTTTAGTGCCAAAAAAAGTCTATTCCCAAACAAAACTCTTTAATACAAAGTTATGACTACATTGGAAAAAATGTATTGAGTGTAATGTTTGTGTTGATATTGTGATTGAAAACATAGTTAACAAAGAAATGAAGGGACCTAAACTGTCACACTGTTTAAAAATTTAGGGACCAAAATGAGTGTTTGAAAGTACATAGACCAAATTAGAAAAAAGCTAAATATGTAGGGAATTAACATTTTGTAAATACAAAGGCCAAAATAAACCAAAGTTAAAATTACAATGGCCAAAATGGTATTTAAATCTAAAATATTATATGAACTTTTAAGTCTTTATTCATTTGATTGGGATTATCTCCTTTTTCCTTCTTTGGCTTCTTTTTGCCTCTCTCTTTTAATTGTGTAAGTTGGAAATCATGAAGAAGATAATTTTTTTTTTCCTTGACCATGCACATTTCATCTGTAAATCTGATGGAGAGGATCCTAATCATCTTTTCTAGCTTTTTCCTTTTGCTTCCAAACTGTGGGATTGGCCGTGACATAACTTCTGGAATTTCTATGGTTCAAAATGGAGCATAAAGAACAGTGTTTTGATAGAGTTTTTTTTTTAATCTTACCTCCTCCTCCTCCTCCTTCTTATTTTTTTTAAGTTATAGTTTAATTGATCTGAAATTGGAAAGTGTTTTTTTTTTTGTTATTTTTCCGTGGCCGTGGGGGTTTCTTACCTTAATTTTATTTCATCTTGAGGTGTCTCTTTTTAAAAACGTTTGTAGCAGTCATTTTGGATCCTTCATTTTTTTGGGTAGAAGATGTGTTGTGGCAAGATGATTTCTTTACCCCTCTTTATTCCATGGTTTATTGAGTCGGAAAGAAACGGAAAACTTTTGTGGGTTCAGAATAGTCGTTTGTTAGAGATGTAAGACTTAGTGCATTTTGAAGCTTCCCTCTTGATGCATACTACAATCATTTTTTTGTGTTGTAAGTATTACCCATTGTTTTTTATTACCAACAATTGTTGTTCCTTATGGTTATATTGAGTGGAGCTCGTGAAATGATTACCCAAGGGTGAGAAGTTGGAAGCTATGACCTTTTGTCTAGATAGAAAAGCACTTTCATGGCACTAGTGAATTGAGTGGATTGAGGGGTTTGTGCGGGCACTGCCAACTTGACGGGCAAAGCATGAACCACAAGGAATGATTCAAGTAAAGCTTCAACTAAAGGGATGGGTAGGAACATCCATGAAATGATTAACTTAATTCACAAATGGCATGGATGTGCTCTTTTGATTGACAGTTGGCTTGATAATCAATCTCTCAAATGTTTATTCCCTAACGTTTGTAGAATTTTATCGGCAAAGACAACACCGTTCAAGTTATATGGCAAGGTAATGGCTTGCTGGGTGTGTGCTTTGTTATGGGATCGAGGTTTTTTTTTTTTTTTTTTTTAATTATTATTTTTTATTTGACAAGAGGCAATTTCATTGATTAATGAAATAATCTAAAGGATATACAAAAGAAGTGGGATCTTTGGGGTGAGAGAAATAATAGAGTTTTTAGAGGTATGGAGAGGGATCTTATTTATGTTTGGTCCCTTGTGAGGTCTCATGTTTCTCTTTGTGCTTTAATTTCCAAGATCTTTTGTAACTATTCTATAAACAACATTTTACAAAGTTAGAGCCCCTTCATGTAGTGGGGCTTCCTTTTTGTGAGCTTGGTTTCTTTGTATACCTTGTATTCATTCATTTTTTTCCCTCAATGAAAGTTGTTTCAATGAAAAAAAAAAAAAAAAACTGGTATGGTTTCCTAGTTGGCTGAAATCATCTCAGGGTGGTGGTTGAAAAACAAAGCTAGAGTGCTTTGGATGAATCTTGCTGGGAATATTTCTTGGCTTCTTTGGAAAGAGATGCATTGTAGAATGTTTTCAGATAATTCAAGCTCTCTTCTTTCTTTTTGCGACCTTGTACAGTTTATGGCCTTTACTTTGAGTGCCCAATATAGGTTGTTTTGTGACTACTTGATAGACACCATCAAGTTAGATTGAATGGTCTTTTTGTAATGCTTCATTTAGGAGAGGAGATGCATTACCCCTTTGTCCCTTAGGTTGTTTTGGCTGGGCTCTTGCCTCTTGAATAACATTCTCTTGTTTTTTCATAAAAAAAAGGTTGTTTCAAATATGATGAAAAGCTTGTGCCAAAGCATTTGGTGTAAGAGGAAAGAGTTGCAAAATAAATTTGAGATTTAAGAAGGAAATTAATGTATAGATCAGTTGATGGGCATGCAAGAGCCAACGAAGATGTCTGTAGACTTACTAATGTAAGTAAAGATGTATTAAGTTGTCATGAACTTGGTTGTGGGTCGGTGATTTTGGTGAATGATAATGACACAATTTATTCCTTCATCTTAGATGAGTTACTCAAGGAGCACCAGTACAATTAAGTTTCCGAGAAGTACTTCATCATAATGAGATAAGGGAATGAGAATGTGTAAAGTGGTAGTTATATCTTTTTGTCAAAGTAAAAGGTAAAAAACGGTGGAGAACTTCTTATTGCTGCTATTTAATAGCTTGGATGTGATCCTTGGTGTGGAATGACTATCTACATATTGAAGTAGGGATTAATAATGGTTGATTGGAGATAGCTCCAATCAAATTTTAGGGAAGTAGACTATATGAATAGATTTGAATGTGAATGGGGTGTTGTTTTTAAATAGATACAACAAGTACATGTTTGAGACTTTTTTATGTTTATGCCTAACCCTGGGTTGCTCTCTCAAAGTCTTGACTGTGAAACGTATATAGGAATTCAAAGAAAGTAACGAGTCAGTTAGAATCTCTCAAAAGTTTGATGACAAATAGAAGACTACAGGCTAATTTTGGAACGTGGAGGACATATTATAGTGAAATAGTCTTGGTCTACTTAATGGTTCTTTCCTTGCAATGGAAGAAAAGCTTGCCATCTGCAATACTAATTTTTCATTGCAATACGAAGGAGAGTAGGAATGACTACGCAAGCAAAAGCTCCAAACTTATTGCATACATAGTTAAGTTAGCACAAGAATTGTTAGAAGGTAAATTGGTCGGTGACGATTGAAGAGTTGATAAGTTTGCTTCATACTAGAGAAATTTGAGTCACTGTAATTGTCATCAAACATTTCTTCATGTTAGAGAAACGAATAATACTGAACAAAAGGTGACATTTGAACCCAACCGAACCGAATTGACAATGAACTAAGTCAAATTGAACTAGACCTTGAACCAAAGTGGGCCTTGAATTGAACCAAATCATGAATTTAACTGAGATCTAAAAATGCTTCTTCACCTTTCACCTGAATATTGAGCACCGACACAATGGCAAAAACACTTAATTTCTGACCCTTGGTTTGGGGTTGGAGACATGGTTGGGTGAGAGCTAATTTCTTACTAATCACAATCTCCACGGCTTCTCCTTTCTATTTGAAACATAAAATCAGTTCCAATGGAAAACGATTCTTCTAATTCTTCTAAGGATTTAAATTTCTAGGAGGAGAAAATAGAAAAGGAAGTGGACTTGTTAACTTTCAGGGAGACTAGGACTTTCCAACTCTGTAACCATAGTAAATTGGAGAGAACAATAATATTATGTGATATTCAAATATGTAGAACCTAAATTTTCTTATATAGCAGAAAGACTTCTACATCATAAGGAAAAAATAAAGATAATAAAGTCTAAATATTGAGAGCTAATATTTATAGAATTATAAAGATTAAACATTCCAACAGTTCATTAGGGAAAGCAGCTCAAGACATGACGGGACGTGGCATTTTTAGGTTACAAAGGATGCATTGGGTGCTGAATCCAAAATCCAAATCTTGGTACAAATCCTAGATTTGTAATTCATACATGTAATTCATCATTCATCTTTTAAACTAAGTATAAATCTTTATCCAACGACATCCCTTCTTTACAGTACACTAAGAAGTAAGAATGCACGGTTCATTTGGACAAATCATTTTGGAGAGTGTTGTAAGGAGTAAAGGGTGGATGTGTGTAAAATTGGCCAAAGGTTTCTCCAAGGATAGACATAAATCTTAGACCAGTCACTGGGGGAGCACGTTCTGGTAACCACAACCAAATTATACATTCCCTCACCGTCCTGTCAGAAACAGGTCAGAAACCCACTTGCGTTTATCTTTATAGAAGGACCCTCTTTCTCTTATTGGTTCTTGAATTGCTTGGGCAAATGACATAGAAGACGTATGATTGGGGGATTTTGATATTTTCCCAAATCTTTTGTTTCCTAGGAAATTTTTATGTTGTTCTTTTCAAATCTTTCCTACTCAACTCCTTTGAACCAGCAGAACCAAGATGTGCTTTTTTCCGAACCATTTTTTGATAGTTAAATTTTCTTTGTGAAGCTTCCCTTTGAGCGTTTTTCTAATAATGATACCATAGTTGATTAGATGTCCTAATTTGTTTTTAGATTATCTGGAGGGACAAAGATCAAGGAAATATCATGAATCTATGGGACTTGCCCAAAGTCAACAGATTAAGCCAAGGATATTTGATATTTTTTCAAGAATCTTAAATTTACCATCTTTAGAAGGTTATTAAAAGCTACTTGCAACTCTTTATGCTACTTTTCCTTCTTCCCAGTGGGAGAGGGGGGGTAGGATAGTTCCAAAGGCAGTGAAGAGAACTTGGCTAGAACTGTTCCATAGGAGACAGACAAATAGATAAAAGTGGATGGACGTACTGAGGAGAGAGCGAGAAGGGAAGCTGTAGTAATATTAGCTTCATGGACTTGATTTATATATTTGGCATAAGCAGTAAAAGCATTTGACTATTTATACTATCTGCTAGGTATTACACCTTTTTTTTTTTTTTTTTTTTTTGGGTTGGAAACGAGTTATTGCACTGTCAATATTAGTTACTTCTTAGCATCTAAACTGTCTAGTGTAGGGTTAACATATGATTGCTGATTACGGCCTTTGTTGAGTTCTAAGGTAATTGATGTGCCAAAAAAAATAGAAACTCCCTCAAAATGCTTCCATTTCTCCCAATGAAAATGCAGTTTCCAACCATTCTTAATATTTATATTTAATGCTTGGAAAACCAAAATGTAAGCTTAATTTTGTTTTTTGTTTTGACTCAACCTGCTTGCCTGCTTTTTCTTCTTGGAGAGACTTACTTCAAGCAGCTTAAATTTATAAGTCTGTTGACCTATGCATTTGTGACTTTTGTTTCGCTTTCATAGTTATGTGGTACTTTTCTATGAGGGTTTAAATTTGAACTGATTATCTCAATGGATGTCCAGATTTGCTACCTTAAAGTTGTTTTGGTCAAGTGTGCTTCATTGTTAATGTATTAAGTGTGAGCTTACTTATATATCATTATTTTTATTTTTTAGTGATAGATGCCTAATTAGATTAGTAAGTCCAAATTGACGGTTTAACATCTCTCTCTCTTCCCATCACCTTCAGCTCCTTTGCCATGGATGTCACACATTCAGTTGAAACGCTGATTGACTCTACAACCTCTAAGATACAACAGCTTCAGAAAGCATTTGCTGAGCTTGAAAGTCACAAAGCATTAACACTTAACTTGAAATGGAAAGAACTTGAAGAACATTTCCATGGGCTAGAGAAATCCTTGAAGAGGCGTTTTGATGAGTTAGAAGACCAGGAAAAGGAATATGAAACCAAAACAACAGAGGCACGTCAAATGTTAGAGAAGCGGGAAGCTGCTATTTTGGCTAAAGAGCAAGCATCGCTAGAGAGTCTTCAAAAGAAAAGAGATGCTGCGGCATTTGCTGTTGCTAATGCACGAGAGAAGCATAGGAAGGTAGCATCAGAAATGCCTTCTTGCCCTGATGACTATGAAAGTGCAGAACCAAATGTGGTAGATAAACCACCTGATTCTTTGACTAGTGAAAATAACTCAGAAGATTTGAAAGATACTCCCGATGATGATGGACACTTTGGGGTCAAGTCTTATCCTCAGTTAGTACAATTATGTGAAGAGATGGACTCTGCTGGACTGCACAAATTTATATCAGACAATCGGAAGAACCTTGCTGCAATAAGGGAGGAGATTCCATTTGCACTAAAAGCTGCAGCAAACCCCGCCTGCATGGTATTAGACTCCTTGGAAGACTTCTACAGTGGAGAAGTTGCAAATTTGGATGGAAAGAAGAACTCAGATCTACTGGGTTCACGTCGGACCTGCATCATGTTGATGGAGTGTTTAAGCATTTTGCTGAAAACTATGAATGTTAAATCTGTTTCTGAAGTGATGTCAACTGAAGTCAAGGTGCAAGCAAAGAAAATCGCGGGAGAATGGAAACCAAAGTTGGATGCTCTTGATGTGGATGCTAGTAATGGCAACTCATTGGAGGCTCATGCCTTTTTGCAGCTTCTGGATACTTTTGGGATTGCATCTGATTTTAACAACATAGAGTTATCCAGGCTTGTGCCAATGGTCTCCCGTCGCCGTCAAGCAGCTGATTTATGTCGATCTCTAGGCTTATCAGATAAAATGCCAGGTCAGTCTTTCATTCTTATGGACCATGTCTCGACTTATTCAGAGCGCTTTTCTTCAATGTAAGATTGGGTGTTCTGGCCAATCTCAAGTCTCTGTTTTCATAGGGCTTTAATCGTTTTTGACAATTTCTTCCTTTTTAGTCCCAAGTTTTCTAACATTTTATTTTAGTCTCTCATATTTGCATAAAAATTCATTTTTCCATTAGTTTTTTGTATTAAAATTGTTTAATTGAAACCTAACCTAGGCACCTGCTTTATTAATTTTTCTCATGAGTTTCCACATAGAAAAATATATGGATCCACGGATAGGGTTGGTCGTGTGTTGGATCTCAACATTTATTTGGATCTATATTGAATAATTAATTGGGAGGGTCAATCTTAGAAAAAAGAAAATAATGAGAATTAAAATAAGTGTACATGCGACCAAAATGGAAGAAACATTAGGTTTGATGGGCGAAAACGAAATATTTGAAGGTTTAGGAAGTAAAATTAGGACAAGCTTGAACCAAAGCAGGTGTTAATTTTATTTATTTATTTATTTTTACCCCTGGTTTTAAATTTTGTTTTAGTGAATAAAATATTTTCAATCAATGAATGGAGATGCGACATAAATATTTCACTGATACGGTGACACTGTTACAAAAGAAATAAGATCATATTGATATGTAATTACAAAAAACTTTTTTGACGAGCAATGAGCAAAGAAAGGATATAATTACGAAAAGGTGGACATAATTTTCCCCACTAGAGAGCTAAGAAGATAGTAGATTCTTGGCAACCTAATTTAATAGGGTCAAGCGTAATCCCACTTGAATAGTCGAGGTGCGTGCAAGTAGAGCCTAATGAAAAATGATGAGGTGGATATTTATAGAAATTAATATTGTTAATCGAGTTCATTTTTTTCTTTATTCAATTTTAATACTATTATTCAGCAGATTTGATTAAAGGAAGGGCGTAAACAACTCATTCAACCAAAATTTCCCTCCACCCTGAATTGTTTTCTTTTGAAGTTATAAAACCGTAAGCATTGTAAACACCAGCAATATAGGGCATGAGAGATTGTGAAAAATGCCAACACGTTGAAAAAGTTACCATGGTTGCAAGACTGTTATAATTATTCTTGTCTAGAATTAGATATTGACTCTTTCTGATATAGTATTCTTGACCACAGAATGTTGGATAAAGTTTGGATAAGTATATCCAGTTTAGGGTGTTGGATGGAATTCACCTCAACTCTGTTCTTTTCATTCTCTTGTTAATGGTTCCTTCGTTCGTCTTTCTGCAGGTGTCATCGATGTATTGGTTAACAGTGGAAGGCAAATTGATGCAGTGAATTTGGCTTTTGCATTTGAACTTACAGAGCAGTTCTCTCCAGTACCGTTGCTTAAGTCCTATCTAAAGGAGGCAAAGAAAGTGTCTTCACCAGTCAAACCTGGAAATGCATCCCACACTCCACAGGCATGTGATTTTTCCATATTAACCGAGTTTTATTTGATTACTTCATCTGAATCAAAGAATAATGTTAGAATCTCGTATTGGTTACTTGAACTGGAGCATGATAAAATAATTGTAATTATCCTATTCTTTTTTAGGATTAAGACCACCACTATAGCCAGTGGCCTGGCTTCTAACCGTGTAGTAGGTTTTAGAGAATTACCTTATCACTGACACACCAAAAAGTCAAGAAACATAGGGGCAGAAGTTCACAATCATTCAATTACCTTATCACTGACACAAAAAAGTCAAGAAACATAGGGGTAGAAGTTCACATTCATTGTTAATATTTGGTCAAAATAGTTTCACGATTCACCAGAAAGAAATCCACTATGTGAAAAATTGTTACAATCACACAATTTCTCTCCCTGATCCTAATTACAAGAGCATTGTTTCAAAGCTTTGGTACGATTCACCCTTTTCTCCCTCTCAAACTAGAGAATATATAAAATGAATTTAACTAGAGGTAGCACACCAAACTTAAAGTGTTTTTAACTGGGTCAATTTGAAACCAAAGCCATAAACTCCTTTGTAGTACTTTGAGCTCATCACATCCTCGAACAGTTCTGATGTGGGATAACTACTCTTCGAATATTTTTTTCAAAACCCAACACAAAAAAACAAGCTTGATAGATGAAAAGAACTAAAATTTTAAATCATACAAATTCGCAGGGTGTTGGGAAAAAAATAAAAATAGTCAACCAAACAAAACAGTCAAGAATCCTACGAAACTCTCTCACATACACAAAAACAACCAAACCTAAGGCACTAGATTGAAAGCCTCCAACCACCGACTTCAGAACAAAACCCAACGTAAAAACAACCAAGAAAAATTCCGAGCCTGCAAAATTCCAATATTTCTTTTGGTACCAATAGTAATCCCACAATATCATTTTTACTCTGAACATTTTGGTCAGCTACAGTTGACTTGAAATTTCTCCTAGATGGATTTTCCTTTTATTGGAATCAAAAGAATGCACAGGTGTTAGATCCTTTAAATCTGAGTTGTGCGCTATTGTTTTGCCTCCCTCCCAGTGAAACTTCTATTATCATTTCTCTCTCTGTTATATGATGTTTCTTCTTTTCCTTCATTGTTTTGGTACAATTTCAGAATGATGTTAGTGACAGAGAGCTGACCGCCCTTAAGGCCGTAATCAAATGCATTGAAGAGCACAAGCTTGAAGAGCAATACCCTGTGGACCCTCTTCAAAAACGGGTCATCCAACTCGAAAAAGCTAAGGCTGACAAGAAACGGGTGACCGAGGCTACAAAACCTCAACCAAAGCGACCTCGTGCAAACAGTGTGGGTTATGCCCCCGTTGTCAATAACAACAATGTTGCTGACAAGAACTTCTATGGTAGAGTGACAGATAGATACCCACAGTACATGTATGACCGACCATACATGTACCCGACCCCTAACGACAACCATTGCCCATCCCTCTTGGGTTCGGCCATGTACAACATGTCTCCTGCAGCTCATGGAAACTACTTTGGAAATGCTTACCAGTATCAAGCTGCTGCATATCTTCACTGAATCAGACAGATCAATGATTGTAAGAGGTGACTGTGATCCTTCGTTAACTGTTTAGAGTATTAACCCTCAATGGATGTTGGCAGTGTATCAATGAAGTTTAGTAGTAAAACTCAGAAACTTACCCAAAAACCAAAAAAGAGAAAAAGAAAAAAAAGAGACCAAACTGCCTTATTAATTTCTTGTTGTACTGGATGATATTTCAACTCTCTAATATATATGCACAAAACTTTGATGTGTAATATGTTTGTCTGCATAACTTTCTTCATCTTTTTTGTTAGGATTTTTTGTTTTCTGTTAGTATAACGAGTACTTTTTCATTTTCTTTAGTAGTCTAAATACTGATTTGGCAAATGAGCTCACGAGTAAACATGTATGATTGAGTAAATATGGGATCTTTTTGAGTTATTGCTTAGGATATGTTAAGAGGGCAATTCTTATCTTTTTATTTTTAATTCAATTAAATTTATTTATTTATTTTTATTTTTTTAAGAATATCTTTTGGTTTCTCACCCTGACTTGGGATTAGGGACTAAATTGTACCTTCTAGAAAAGTTCTAGTCATACCATCATGTTTTAAAGATTTTACCGTCTTTAAAGTTTCAAGTGGCTTATTTGAAATAAATTTTACTGAAGAATATGAACTACAATTTATAATGGATTTTCTTGGAATTACTTCCTTCTAAACTCGCGCACACATTTTTTTTTTTTTTTTTGATACTATATCTAGATGTAGCTAGTGCATTTACAAATTTTAATTTGAAAAATTGCTAAAATAGGACAAATTTGAGGTGACTAAAAAGTTTTGGGATGAGTTTTCAAAATAGACCTAGGGTCAAATGGACATGAAATATCCGTTACACAAAATTGTAACTTTCTTCTTTGATTGTCCCTTCTCTAGAGGGATATGGATGGAAGTCTTTTCTACTTTTAACTGGTTTGTAGTTCCTCTAAATGATTTGTAAAATTGGCTTCACCTACTAATCAGTTGGACTCCATTCAAAACTGACAAAGAACGTCTTTGGTTAAGCATCATTTGTATTGTAATGTGGAAGATTTGGAATGAAAGAAATGTTAGAATCTTCCAAGATACGGCTAAGACAGCAAAGGACCTTATTGATACCATCATATAAAGACCTTTTTTTTTTTTTTTTTTTTTTTTTTTAATACAAAGATTTACAGGCTATACACATTCACAATTTTTCTTTCCTTATTGCAAATTGGAAACACCTTTTGCATTCCCTTTAAAAGGGTCTTTTTGTACACCCTATGATTGGGGTCCTCGTGTACTAATGGATATCTTTAGATTTCATTTAATCAATGAAATTGTTTCTTAAAAAAAAAAAAAAAAAAAAAAAAAAAAAAAAAAAAAAAAAAAAAAAAAAAAAAAAAACATCTCTTGTAGTTTTCTTCTCTCAAGCTTTCTTGTCATACTCCAAAATTTTTAGTATACTTCGACTTTCCCAATCTCATTTTCTTCTGTGATAAATTTTTGTGATTTCTCTTTATTCTTATAGATTTTTTTGTCTCCTACTTCCATTCATTGTTGAGTTGAGTTAGATTAAAATTTTCTCTGTACAAAACTAGAGATAGACAAATGGTAGCTAGAGATAGAGCGACAGAAGCATGCGTGTGGAGAGGGGAGGCGGCAATGTGCACGTTTGAGAGTGAGAAGGTGGGTTTTTTTTTCCTTCACAAAGGATAAAATAACTATTTCACATTCTTAAAATCCGATAAATCTATTAAATAAAAAACCGACCTAAAACTTTTTTTAACCTCAAGTATTGCCCTATTTTTGGCAATTTCCTTTTTTATGATGTCTTGTAAATCGAAACTTGTATGTTTTTCCATTAATGGCTTCTGGACTTTGCTATGATTGTTGAATTTTGAACTAATTAATGAATGGCATGCGAGAATGTCGGACTTAAAGGTGGAACTAATTATTTGGGAGAATGTTTTTTTTAGGTGTAATTTATTCAATTTTTAGAGAAAACTCTTGATTTTCTGAATGGATTTTGTTTTAATAAAATTTGTGTTAGTCACCTATTTTCATTATTTTTTAAAATTTAATTATTGATTTTTTAGTTCAATTAGAATCTATTGCTAACATGCCACGTCCTAGAATGGAAAGTATAATCTTGTCATAATAATTCCCCTCATGAATCCATATATGTTATAATATAGCTAAAACTAGAAACATGCTTAAGTTTCAACATTCCCATCTCCCCAAGGGGCTTCACATATCTTTAACCACTATATTGCAATTGCTACTTGTCCTTTCCAGCCTCTCTATCAAGATCTCTTGCCATGTTGCCCACTTATTTTTCTTTCTAGTTTTAAATATTTCAATTTAAATATATTTTATAATTGATGTCATTGTCAGGTTTTCCCTTTTAAGGCAAGTGAGATATAAATATAAAGCTTTAAGAGCAAAATCCACAAAAAAAAACCTCATTTTTTAAATAGTTATTATTCAAGATTTAGAATCCACATATTCAAGAATTGATATTCTTCCCTAGAATTCACTTTTTGTTAAAAGGTGAAATGTCCATTCAAAAAACTGACAAATAATGTGCAATACAAACTTCGACTGTGTTTACTTATTATGAATAGCAATGTGAAATTGAAAATCATTATCACTTCTTCTCACAGTTGGTATTTACCATAAGAAACAATTCATTGAATATCAACTCCAAGGCAAATCATGAATCATATTATTCATTATGGAAGTCTAAAGTACTTGCAAAAGAAAAACGAAAAGACAAAACAAATCTATTTTGAATTCTAAACTTATGATTTTTTATTATACTAACGGGGAGACAGAGCTTTGCCCCTATATTTGGGGGCATTCACGCCCTTCCCAAGGGCTAAACTGGAGAGAGATCAATAATTTTTTATATTAAATTCACTTGAAGATTCGAACTTGGGACTTCTAAGCCCGTATGACCAAAGACCCTAAGCCCTTGCCAATGGAGTCACCCTTGGGGGCTTGTGAACCCTATTTTTCTTTACTTTTATCATTATATCCCACATAAAATTTAGATCGATTTCGATCTCAAACAAAAGTAAAGTAAAATCAATATTCATAATACACTTCTTAGATTATATGCCCAAAATAATTCTACTAAAGCTAACGATAGTAAGCCATATGTCTGGAAGACATGAAAGGAGACGAACCAAAAGGAGAAATGTTCTTTTGAGTGTTGGATGGAGGGTGAATTGGCTGCTTCTTCTTCTTCTCAAGTTTGGTTTCAGCACGCAACCAAGTCTCAACCACAGAAAGCAAATTGGCACAAATTTTCAACTCATCAACTTCAGATAACTTCTCTGACTTTCTTAGCTCACCATCTTGAATATATGCCAGATGAGTTGCCCATGTCTCCAGTCCATCAAATATGTGAGTTGCATAAACAATTGTAGCTCCCCTCTGTCACAAAAAACAGCCAGTTCATCAATTACTCTCATAGCCAGTTCAAGGGTAATGATCGTTTTTGTTTTTGTTTCTTTGAGAAGAAACTGAATTTTGTAGATGATTGAAGTTTCAATGAGGGGAGGTGAAATGCACTCCCAACCCAGAAGAACTTACGAAGAGTTGGAAGGAGAGTGTGATTACAAAAAGGGCTATTCATAATAATTTTGAGAGTTCAGTATTCTTTTTCCACAATGACATCAGAAATTATGACGGTGGAGGTGGATTTTTGAACCTTCAACCTCTAGGGTATTAAAAGCCTTAACCAGGTTGGTGGGGCATCATCAATATCATGATGAGTCATACCATCATCTCAATTTCCAACTCAGAATGAAATTCTGGATGTGAAAGATGACTAGAGAGCAGAATTACATCTTCCATTCTGGATGATATTGCCATTTAACACAATTCATGGCGAATAATTTGGCACACATATTAAGTACTTATAGTTTTGAAAAGAATTCAATACCTGGTCACACTCTTCCTTCAAGAAGTCCAGAAGGTCCATCCTCGTGACGACATCAAGGTCAACTGTGACCTCATCTAATAAGAGAACCTGCAAAGCAAAATTATTAACTGAAAATTAGCAGACAATGAAGCTGTTGCAAATTTCCACAAACGTGAGAACAGGAGTCAGCCCAATATGGAAATGCTCTATGGGAACTTTTAAAACAATTGGTCCAGAAATTGGACATAGTGAAAGAATGGGCTCCATTATCAGGGTACACTTAATAGCCCTACAGTCCACAGTAAGCGACAAGTAAATATTTAATACCTTAAAAGGATGCAACAGGCCCATGCAGATTTGCACCCGACGACGTTGCCCATCGGATACCTTATGCATTCGCCACTGGAGATCAATATCAAGGAGGTCAATCAACCTCTCTCTCCTTTCAGGATCCGTTCCTTCAACTATCAACATAAATAAGGGGTAGTAATTTGTACAGGTTTGCAACCAATAGAAAGAAAAAAATGTATACATCTTATTAAATTGAACCAAGTATGTGAAAATTTAATTCCAGAATGCAAGAGAACTAAAGCATTAATAGGATAGTTAGAGCAAGGATGGAATTCAGGAAGAGGGAAACTACAGGCTAAAGAAATCAGAATTTAGGGCTATAAGAGAGGGACAGTAGTTGGATAAAACCAAATTCATAAAGAAGATGAAAAAATTGCACACATGAGATGGAAACAAAACCAAGTCAGACCAATCAAGCAAAACTGCACGGCTGGAACTTATATACCGTTGAGGAAAAGTATTGCAAAATGGCAAAAAGGCCACAAAAACACCAGAGAAGAGGAGCAAAAGCTGCTGAGAACTTAGGTTGGGATGGTTATACGAAGCTAGAATCAAAAGCTGAAAAAACATGTTGAGAAAGAGAACATCAATGGCAACAGGTACAAAACAGATCAAACAGTGGTGTTATGAATGTACGTACCCAAAGACCCTCGAGGAGATCAAATTAGGAGGGAAAGGATTTCCAGCAATGGTGAAACTGGGTGGACAGGATTAAAATCACAGTGCCTTTGGCAGAGTAGCGTTAGAAAGAAGGTTTAGCGTGAAGAAGGGAGCAGAGGCATATGGATGAGTCAAAACATTCGTGATGGGATGGAAATCGAAGCTTAAATGCCCATATTAGAAGTCCTGAGGTGGGCCAAGTAGTGGCTCTTTCTGAACAATCAAACTATCAAAGAAATCAGAAATGGTCATTATACGTGATCCATTTACACTATATATCTATGTTTGTTATCGCTTGAAATTTTTTTTCATAGATGTCGTCCAAATTTGCTAGCAAATTGGAAAGAACCATGACCAAAAGAAAAAAAACCAAACAAATAAAAGAAAAAAAATTCTCAACCAATTTCACTAATAAAAGAGATGTAACCTTGGTCCTAAGTTTTGTCCGCAGGCAATTCCACCATTAGAAAAGCAACCAAGATGAGACACAATATCATACAATGTCCTCAATTTGCAAAAGAATTAAAGA
Organism: Benincasa hispida; assembly: GCF_027475165.1. Taxonomy (NCBI): domain Eukaryota; kingdom Viridiplantae; phylum Streptophyta; class Magnoliopsida; order Cucurbitales; family Cucurbitaceae; genus Benincasa; species Benincasa hispida. Next base: position 31,988,252 of record NC_143486.1, on the reverse strand, counting down.
AGACACGGCCAAGAAGTAAGAATGAAAGAAACAAACTCTTGACTATCAGATTTTTATTTGGAGATGGGCCATATCCGTCTAGGAACTTATGTGTTGTGGAGAGACCATGTTAGCATTCATAATGTTAAGCTCATTGGAACTTGGAAATGCCATCAGTTGTAGATCTTAATATGACGGCAGAGTCCGACCTATGAACCTGACTTTCATAAGTTTGAGAAGTTATTGGTTGGGTTACTTGATGGTCGTGAGAATTGTGTTTCCAGTGAGAGTGGGGGGACTCAGAAACTCAATATGGTAATGTAGAAAAACTAACTTTAGCGAAAAAATGAAACAATACAAGGACACTCCAAAAAAAAAAGAAACCCACAAAAGGAGCCTATTAGAGAAAGGGAGAATAAGACCTAATGAACAATTATGAAAAGACTGTCACCGATAGCAAAGAGAACATAGAACCTAAAGAAGGACCCAACGTCGCTAAGACCCCTCTCAAGTCCTCTAAAGGAAGAATGTGGGGGTTCGATATGAGAGAATAGACTATGAACGATTAAGAAGTTTGGTTGATTGAACTATTGTGGTAAAAGGATATTTCTGTCCAATGCAGATTTCCTACTTTACACACATAACTTCAAGTAGCGTTAGAGATAAGCTTCTAGATACCATGCCTTTTTACATTCTCATTTCTTGCAAAAAGAAGGAACCTAAAAGAGTATACCAGCATTTTCGTTTCTTCACTTGAACATAATTCACACCCTCCGGAAAAGGAGGATTTCAGGAGGAGACTAAGAACAGGGTTGCTTAAGGGGAATATCTTTATTATATTAGTCATAACTACTGAGTTAGCTAGAAGGGGTTTTTCTAGGGTGAAGATTGTTGTAATAGAGTATTCCAAGTAGCTCAGCACTAGATGAGTAGGGGAAGGTTCTTAACCATCTTTTGTACTCTTTCCTTTATTAAGACAAATATCAATTTGCTTCCTCTCAGTATCCTTAGATACCCCTGACTAGAGGAAGAAAAAAAAAAAATCTACTCCCCACATGAATATAGGAAACATAATGAAAGGTCACAGTTAAAATACCCCAGGCAGCAAATATAATACAATTGAACACAGCCCACCTCCAAATATCATATGTTCAGCAGAAAAATCTCCCTGTAACGCAACCTCTCCCTGAGTTTTCAAAAAAGAAGGGTTACATTCAGCATTAGAAAGTTCATCCATGTTCTTGCAAGAGACAAATTGAGGGTAAACAGTTACTGTTTAGGCTTAAGAAACAGAAAAATAATCAATGGTAACATGTTATAGCATAACCAATGCTAAATGTTCTGAGAGCTCAGAGCTCAAACCAGATGAATGTCTAAGAAAACTATATTGAGTTGGTAATCTACCGCCACTGAAGTAGAGGTGAGGGTTACACCATGGACCACTGAGAATTCTAAAACAATCAAATTATAGGAAATCAACTGAAATTTGTGAAGTGAAATGCAGGATTGTGTCTTTATAATGTGCCAAAGACATTGGATGCTACATTTGAGACAGTCGGAGCAACATTGTGTCCATACTTCTCGAAAGATACTTGTTTCATATCTCGACATGGACAACGCTATCTATGCAATACAGCAGCTTAAAACTTAAACAAGAAGTGGAAGTAAAGTACTCACCGCAGAGCTAACGGTTTTACTCCAAGATCCTCCCAAGTAGGCCAAATCACCACTACATACAAGTTGAGTGTCATGAAAAGCTGAACCATTTAGAACACGGACAACATCTCTTCCTCCAACCATATGTTTGCCGGCCAAAATTTTCAGCAAAGTCGTCTTCCCTGCACAAAAGTGGATAACATGTATCAAATCATAAAGATCTGCCATGGGGACCAATACTTTTTCTGTAATATTTGGAATCTGCCTGCCCCGAGAGCATGGAAGTAGCCATAAATTTTATATGATTTTCTTAATCTAAGAGAAGCTGAGAGGGGGAACCTCCTTCGCTCCGCCCTTGGACCAGCAGCAATAAACAGAAGAATTTGGTTAACATGGAGCAGTACGAGTACAATAAATGGAAGGCTAAAAATCGAATTTGGTGACAAAGAAAAGACACCAGAGACTAGAATAAAACCTCAAAACATTACAAATACGACCTCACAAAAAGGCTCTCACAGTCTGATAACCATCCAAAATAATTACGCACGGTAGACTTCCTATGATAAATTACAGAAACAACACGAATTCATTAGCATTTTAATGGGTTACTAACTGCACTTCATTCAATTCCACAAATAGGGGCTGGAAAAATTAAAATGATTTCGTACTTCACTTCCTCCTCGGATTCATATTTTAACCCAAAATTCTTACAGTGAACCAAACGAGAAAGAAAGTGGAGTACCAGATCCATTGGCGCCAACGAGAAGACATCGAGATCCAGAGCCAATCTGGAGATTGAACTCCACGAAAAGAGGAGAATCACATTCATAAGAAAATTGCATCCCTTGTACCTTGATGCCGGTGGAACTCTTCTCATCTACAACTTCACTACCATGATTTCTTCCGTTGTCCGCCATTTCTGCAGAGAAAAATTTAGGAAGATGAAGAATTGCCCAGAAAATTTAAAGACCCTTGTGAGGAATTAGCGTTTGGTGGGTGATTCTTCAAAAGTAGCGAACATGGTAGTTGGGAGATTGTAAAGGGAAGGCCAAATTGGTTGGGTGTGAAGTTGAGGCTAGGATTTGATGCGCCATTGAAAGTTGAAACTCAACGTGGCATATGTTGCGATCAAAGAAACTGGAATTTCATCACATTGAAAGTGTTAGATGTCTTCCAAGTTCGCGGGAAATTGTGCGCACCGTCTTCTTAATTACAAGACACCAAAGTTAAAGTTAGGGAAGAGACTTTTGTTTTATTATTATTTATTAGGAAAATTATTTCGGATAACAAAAACGGTTGAAAATATTAAAAAAAAAAATGTAAAATTCTAGAACTTATCAATTATACATATGGATTTTATGTTTGTCCATGTTTATAAGAATTTTTTAATGTCTATCATTAATATATTCTGAAATTTTGTTATATTTTGTAAATGTTTTTGTTCAGTTTTCTATATTTGAAGACAAACCATTATTATTAATTAATTAATTAATTATTGATTTTATATTATTTTATTTATTGTTGTGGAGGCCGCCACAAAGTTACCATGATTAGCTTTATGGAAGTGTTTGTAGTTCTAATTTGGAATGAGTTGAGTAGACTATAATTATCCTTTCAACTTTATAATATGTTAAGAAAATGGACAAGGAGGTATTTGGGATAAGAAGTGAAATAGTGAAGAGTAGAGATTTATGAAATCTAAAGAGTTAGTGAATTCATAGGGACCCATAGAGCAAAGAGTTGATAAAATATAAAATTGATGTTTTTTAGTTCTGGAACCTATCAACTTTTTGGGCTAAACAACGAATGAAGTTCACAATTCCTACTTCCCAACTTCTTGGGTCAAATACACCCTTAGGTTATTTTAACTTTAATTTTTTGCTACATAACACTATTTACAAGTTATATCACGTTTACCCCACTGAAAATGTAATAAATCAATGGTAATATGAAGGTGGGTCTCATTTAATTACTTTTGGTGTTGCTTACTTGTGTTCTACATTTGTACTGATACATGGGACTCATTTCCAAATTTGTAATAAACATGCAAATTGATTGATGAGCGGAGTGTGCTCAATCTAATTGCGTTTAAAAATTACGCTGTAACATTACCATTACCATGCATTACAAGAAATCTGGCTTTTTGAGACAAAAAATTCGCTGCTAAAAATAAAATTTTGTTGCAAAAAATTTTTAGCGACTAATTTAGATCGTCGCAAGTTATGGTCGCTAAAGGCCAGTCGTTGAATGTATTTTGCGACTTTTTGGAAGAAAACATTGCATCATGCGACGATATGAGGAAAAAGTCGCATTATGCAACGTTTACTACAACATGTGACGTTTACTAAACATATTTACAAAGTTTCTATGTTTGTTTTGCTCAATGTTGTATGTTCTTGATGTAATAATCGATGTTTTAGTTACGTTACAAATTTTAATAATATTTTAAAAAAATATATTGCAGTGCAACTTAATCATACTATATATTAAAATATATTTATAAAATTCACCATATCCACTATCAAAAAAAAAAAAAAAAAGTCCACAATTAGTGATCTTAAAAAAAAAAAAGTCCAAAATATAGTCATCACCAACAAGCTCCAATTTAGTCCTGCACGCATAATTAGATACATATCAAATTATTTTCAAATAAATTCACATATTTCAACATATCAAAAGTTAAATATCAAACTTAGACAAATTCATTGTTTACATATAAAATGATTAATCCATTTTATATTATGAATCGTAAGTCGGTCTAGAACATAATTATCACAAACTTAATTCACATAATTTCAAACCTAATTATCACAAAAAACTCATCATGTTATAACAAATATAAATTCTCAAACACTCCCCCCTCTCCCAATCACCTTTTTCGCACAACGACAAATATGAAATATCTGTCGAGTAAATCACATAATAACAAACATATAAACATCTTCCACAAGTAATAAATCGCATAATAACAAACATATAAACATCTTCCACAAATAAAAAAAAACACACCCCCTTTTGAGAATGTTTTTGGTTCACAATGTTAACCACTTGCTCAAAATTTCCTCTGTTTTAGAACCAATGTTTCTTTTTTTAAATATACAAATTTTGTCAGGTTATTGAAACTAGATTTGCGACCAAACTAAGCCATGGTTTTGGGAAGAACATGGAAAAAGCTTATCTCCAATTCATCTACGTCAATCTTTTCACAAAATTACATTCTCCATCTTCTCTATTAAAGGTCGATGCCTACATGAATTTGGTTAGTTCCACTCCTAAAGTAATCAACCCCTAAAGTAATAATTTTGTATATCAAAGCCTTTGAGATAAATTTGGACAAGAAACTCATAGAAATTCCACTCCATTGACTAGATTTAAGAAATAGAGAAGAAATTAAAGTCTGATTTTTTTTTTGTAGCGATTATGGTTATCGTTACGGTTACCATTATTATTATTATTCCAGAGAAAAAAATTATACATTTTGACCCCTTTACTATGACCATTACCATTTGAGTCTCAGAAATAATAGTAACGGTAATGATAATAATAAATTTGACAAAATTTATAATTTTAAGTAAACACGATAAAAAGCAATCCAATGATATTTGCGATTCAGGTTCATTATAATTGATCTATCAATGAATTTCTGTTGTGATTATACTAATTTTCATTACGGTTTGGTAAACGTGACCTTAGTTGTTAAAATAACTAACTCTCCCTTTCTCCAATATTTCCAATGACTCGATCTGTTAGTGGCAAACTTTGATGAACATCTCTCGCAGCTAACTCCAATGAAAGCCACCTTTGATGCTTAATTTCGACAACGACCACCTCCAGTGACTAGCTTTAGAAGGGGCCGATTGATTGAATTAAAAGTTAATGGGAGCGATTGTAACAAACCTAATAATTCATGGGTGATTTGTGCAATTTTCTCTAAAGTAAAAAAGTTTGTGTGTATATAAAAAAAATAGACATTCATAAAATTGAATTAGAGAATAAGATAATAAATAACCAAAGAACAACGATTTATATATCGTAATTCAATTCATATGATGTGATAAATTATTTTAGTACTGCAAGCTCCGTTTTTAAAAAACAAGTTTGATAAACCCTTCCTAACCTGCTATTGAATGATAACCTTCCATTTTGTTTGAATAATGTATATAAGTTACAATATTTTTTGCAATGATTTAGAAAATTAGTTGCTTTTGTACATCTTCATATTTGGAGTTTTATTCCTCGATCAATTAATATTTAGTCTAATCTTATATATTTTGTTCATTTTCAATAGAATTGGTACATCTCAAAATGAACGAATGAATAGAGAATAAGGTAACTTAAAATCTAGCACATATTCACAAAATTGGTATATCTCCAAAATGATCAAATGGGAGAATAACGTAATTTAAGGTCCGTTTAATAACGTTCTCGTTTCCTATTTCTTGTTTCTTGTTTTTTAAGAACAAGAAACAAAAATATGTTTAATAATTATTATTGTTTTCCGTTTCTTGAAAAAAAAAAAAATAGAAGCTTGTTTTATAATTTTTTTTTTTTTTTTGTAATAATATAATATAAAAAAGATATGTCACATTAAACATCAAAAAATAAATTATCAAAATTTTATACCATCTAATATAAATGTTGCCCAAATTTGATAACCATTTTTTGTTTCTCATTTCTCATATTTTTCGCTTAACCTTCTTTCTTATTTTAAAGTTTAAATATAATTTAATTATGCATATATATATAGTAGGATGCATTAAAATATAAAAAATAGTTATAAAACATTTAGATTATTAAATACACATAAGTTCCGATGTAAGAATAATAAGTATAATGTAATTGTTTTTATCATTCATATATTACTAAATTTTTTTATGCAATATTATTTTTCATTCAAGTCATTTTTCTTATGTTGACTCAATGCAACTTAATTATATTATTATGTAAATGTCTTGTTGTAAAATATTAAAGTAAACCTTAATATCTTAATAAACAAAATTGTAAAATTTTCACCAAATTTTCGATGTACTAAAAATAATAGTTTAAAATTTAAAATAATAGATAAACAGGCATATTTCATAATTTAAAATTTAAAATTCAAAATTCAAAAAATATTTAAATATACCTATTGAAAGTTTGAAATCTGAAAATTAAAATAATATTTACGACTATATTGGAAAATTTAAAATGCAAAATTAAAATAACACATACATATTAAAAAGAAAGAAAGAAAAAAAAATAACACCTAAGATTTGAACACAAAACATGAAGTAGGGGTGTAAATAGGTTGAATTGAGTTGGGTTGAAGATGTTTTTTTGGACCAATCCGAAAATTTGGGCTGGTTGTATTGGCAACCCAAAAGGTCCAAATAAAGTCTCCAACCCAACCCAATCAAACCCTTAAAATTCGGGTTAGGTTGGGTTGGGCTGTTGGGCTATGACTTTTTTTTTTTTTTTTTTTAGTTATAAATATGCACATTTATCTATTACACATGAATAATAATTAAAATCTCATATAATTTATACACGATCGCTTAGTACTTTATACACGACCGCTTAGTAAGTTATACACGATCGCTTAGTAATTTTAGCACAAATTTATCTAAACGATCGCTTAGTTATTTATTTGCTTAGTTAAATGTACAACACCAATTGTATTCTACAAATTTAACACAAATTTATCTAAACGAAAACTAAACGATTGCGTAACCTAGGTAAATGATCACTTAGTATTATCTAAACGATCTCTTAACAAAACCTAAGCGATTGCTAAGTATTAGCCAAACGATCGTTGTATAAATTAGTACACGATCGCGTAATGGATATCTAAATGATCGCTTAGTATTAGCTAAACGATCGCTTATTATTATCTAAACGATCGCTTAACAATACCTAAACAATCGTTTAGTATTATCTAAACGATCGAATAACAAAACCTAAGCAATCGCTTTATAAATTAGTACACAATCACATAATGGATATCTAAACGATCGCTAACAGTTAGCTAAACGATCGCTTAGTATTATCTAAACGATCACTTATTATTAGCCAAACGATCGCATAATGGATATCAAAACCACCTTGGAACAGTTAGTTAAACGATCGCTTAGTATTCTCTAAACGACCGCTTAACAAAACCTAAACGATTGCTTAGTATTAGTCCCGTATGCCGCATTTAAAAAAAAAATTAAATCGGTCAGAATGGGTCTGTTCAATAGACGCATTCTGACACAACACGCAAGCGTTAGAGTGAGTTAACCAAATTTGGCGTTTTTCCGCATTTTAGCATAAAAAATCCCACATTTTACCTTCATTCCATCGTTATCATCTTCTCATTTCACAAATTTCTCTTCCTTTATCGATTTTATCTTCTCCTTCACAGATTTCATCCTCCTTCACCGATTTCATCTTCTCCTTTATCGAAACCTTCATTTCATCTTCCCCTTCATCACCAAAGCCCTCATTTCATCTTCACCCAAAACAAAATTTCCTTCATTTCTTCCACATTCTTCATTTATTTTCAAATACCGATCATTTTCTACCTTCATTTGTTTCAGTATAGTATTTTATTTGGTAAGTTGATATATTTTTGTTATTTAACCTTGAATTAAGTTTTTGATAATTTTTACTGATTTTTTAATGTTTATTTTGTTTATAGTGGATATTATTCAAAGTTTTTTTTGCTAAGTTGGAATATTTGGTAAGGTGCAAAGTTTTTTTTTTTGGTAGTGTGCAATATTTTTCTTTTAATAAATTGATATATTTTTTTTTATAGTTGATATATATTTTTTATAGTGTGCAATATCTGTAAGTATGTTGATATATTTAATAAGTCGATTTATTCTCTGTTGTTGCTTTTCTGATTGGTATTTGGTTGATATTTAGATTTTTTAAATATTACATCATTGTCTCAAATTATTTATGTTTAAACATATAAAAAATCATTAATAAAAAAAATTAACGTTCTTAATGGTAAAAGAAATAAATCTAAAAATAAGTTGAAAGAAAATTTTAACAAATTCTAAAAATAGGCATTTAAATATGTTCTTGATGGAAAAAAAATAAATCTTTTTAAATGTAAAATTTATATTTAAATATTTTTTCATTTGGCCAAAATTTTAAAATTTATTAGTAGTTTTTAACGTAAAATTAAGAATATGTGGAGAAAAGAATAGTGATATTATTTTAAAAAAATATTACATAGTAAAAATAATGATTTTTTTTCATACTTTTAGTAAAAATAATCTAACACAAATTTTTAAAAATAAAAAATCATCCTTAATTCACGTTGAAAGAAAATTTTAACGGAATCTAGAAATAGGTATTTAAATATGTTTCTAATGGAAAAAATAAATCTTTTTAAATGTAAAAATTATATAAAAGTTATATTTAAATAGGATATTTAGAAAAAATAATGATATTACTTTATTTTGTGGAGAAAAGAAAAAAAACATATAAAAAAGTTAATAGTTAAGAGTTTAGAAACATATAAAAAAGTCATTAATAATGTAAAATTATTAATATGTTCCTAATGTCTATTATTTTAGTAAAAAAAAATATTACATAGTAAAAAAATATCCATAATTTTGTATAGACTTTTTTTTTTTTTTTTTTTTTTTTTTTTGTACAGCGTTTCTAATAAAACTCTACAATCAAGTTAGTTAAAAGATATGCACATAGTTATTTACCCATTATTTGGAATGATGTATTCATTATTGAATATTGAATGTTAATGTTATTGTTAGTAATATTGTGTTGTTGTAAATTTTCTGATGATTAAAAAACAAAGATTCATGTCAATATAAAAGAATACTTTTTGATGATTTATGGTCAAATGATGATGCACGTCTTAATATTTTGTTTGTTTATTAAAAAAAAATTCCTTTATTTGTACATATTAAAAAAAATAGTAATAACACATTAATATTGTTGGCCTCATATTTACAAATATTATGATAAATATCATATTGCATTTGTCAAACTATGATGGACGTTGTGAAATTTTTATGTTATATGCACAGAAACATTATTGGGCCAAACGGGATAGAATATGATAAGCAACCATCTTTTCTTATAAACATGCATAGTCAAGTTGACTTTAACACATTAATCGATGGATTATGTGATGCATTATCCATAAATAGAAATGATGGGGTAGAAGTAATATTTAGATATGGTAGTTATGTAGCGGGATCTACTTTCTATATCCCTATCTCGTTAGGAAGTGAGACTGATGTTTGGTTCATGATGAGCAACGCTCCATACTCTCAAAATAAAGTTGAACTATATATATCCCAACCCGATGTCCCAAGTCCAGCATCAACGAGAGAAGAAGTTGAAACTACTGTTCAGTTGGAAGGCCATGTTTTGGAGGATGAGCAGTGTGATCTAACTATTGCCACAAACGACGAAGAAGTTGAAATAGACGATGATGATATCGATCTAGATGAACTACCTGGTCAATTTATGGCGTACATGAAGTCCTCAAAACATTTACTGAGATAGACCTGAACGAGATGACCATTGAACCCGATTCGGCAATAGGGGATGACAGTAATATGGGGTTTGATTCACTGCTTAAGGGGATGCTATTCAACTCCAAATTGGATTTAAAAAATGCAATGAAAAACTATTCATTCATTCGACATCAAAATTTTGAAGTCATTAAGTCGAAGAAAACAACATGGGATGTCAGGTGTAAGAGATATGGCAATAGGTGCACGTGGAGACTTCGCGCTGTTTGCCGTAAAAAACACGGTAAATTTGAAATCACCCAGTACAATGGCCTGCATTCTTGTGTGTATGCAAGACTGAGTCAGGATCACAATCAATTGGACTCAGATCTAACTGCATCTGAGGTAAACAACATAGTGAAAAAAAAATTCATCAATTGACATCAAAACATTACAAGATATTATCTTCAAATAGTATGGTTATTCCGTTAGTTATTGGAAAGTGTGAGACAGAAGAAGAAAGGCAATTGCGAAGATATTCGGAGATTGGATCGAATTGTACAATTTGCTGCCCAAATGGATGAATATCTTGCAAATCACAAACCCGGTATAGTCTTCCATTGGAGGCTAAATGAGGTGGATTGTGATGTTACTGGGACTTACAATTGGGGCGCTGGATGTCTTGCATGGTTGTATAGGTAACTATGCGAGGGTGTAGTTATAGATGGAAAAGACATTGTAGGCCCACTTTTATTGCTATAAATTTGGGCATGGGATCGATTTCCTTTTCTAGCGCCTCGACGACTCCATAGATACGAGCATAACTTAGGCGATAGACCAAGTAAGGTAAGCATTATTGTTGTTTTCATTATGAAAATACTAATAGCTAAAAATTTAACTTCTGATCGTTGTAGATAGAATGACAACTATTATATAATTAGAGCACCTATGCATGTTCTAGTACAGTATAGGCACATACTTGATACACATATGCCTAACCAAGTAATATTTTATTCATTCATATATCATATATTCATAATGTCTCAATCTTCTGGTTAATTCATTTTTTGACACATATGCATGCAAATTATTTGGGAGCCGTATAATCATCTGATCCAACTATTGAAAGCCATACTATCTCAATAGTAATGAGATATGGACATCCAGATGTCCACTCATATGCTTATTCATTGTGGAGTGGCATCACAAAGATCATGTGATGCGTCAATTTGGGATGTTACAACAAATTCCTCAACCTTGCAACACGGACACCTGATTTCATTCACACAATCTAAGGTGCAGGCATGAGCAAGACTGGATTGCATATCTGGCTCCTCAAATTACAATCTGGAAAAATCGACATAGTGGTTGTTAATGGGCCTCCTATTAACAATGGTATAGGTACCGAGCTTGGATATATTGAATGGTATTCCACTGTGAGCAAGTGGTACATAACTAAAGCAAAAGCATCCTATCACTTGTTGGTATGAATTTATTGTTTACTATGATTGTTTGATTTTATTTCTTCATTGCACACAAAAATAAATTTTAAAGTCATTAACTTGTTATTCAATTCTTTTTCTTCGAGCTTCTAAATTTGTCAATATCTGCTCAAAGAACCTTGCGTAGACTCACCTTGATATATCGAGTGCGATATTTCGATTTGACGTTCCAATGGAAGAACAAGGTGATCCAGCAAGACATGAGGATATTCCTATTCCACCTAATGTTTGAAATGAATATCCAACAACGGCAGTCGATCAGTACACTTCCATGATGTCCTCTCCCTCAATATTTGGTTTTTTTCCAACAACCTTCAATACACTAAGCATGGAAGAAGGACAAACTTCACTTGTCCATCCAAATATCCATGACCAGTATGTTACATATCGCCAACGTAGTAAGGGTATACATTTTCCAGAGGAAAGTCAACCACCAAGTGTAAGAGGGCGTAGCGATCGTAGACACTATGTCACTCAACATGATCGATCTAGGTGTAATAGAGGATCTTCTTCCAGTCGTGAATAAACAACATTGTACATATGATTTATTAATGAAATTAAATTTCGAAAATGCACTTGAAATTCAATTATTTACAATAGTCGAAAGTTAATATCTATATTTTTGCATAAGTTTCTAACAACTTTAAACAAAAAAATAATAATTTGAAATTAAAAATTAATATCGAGTATATCAAATCAATCATAGCAATTTCTTAATCTCGAAATAGCAATATTACTATTAAATCAATCATAGATATTACTAAGCGACCAGATAGAGAATACTAAGCGATCGGATAGATATTACTAAGCGATCGGAGAGAATACTAAGCGATCGGTTAGATATTACTAAGTGATCGAAGAGAATACTAAGCAATCGGATAGATATTACTAAGTGATCAGATAGATATTACTAAGCGATTGGAGAGAATACTAAGCTATCAGATAGATATTACTAAGCGATCGGAGAGAATACTAAGCGATCGGAGAGAATACTAAGCGATCGTTTGGCTAATACTAAGCGATCGTTTAGATATCCATTACGCGATCGTGTACTAATTTATAAAGTAATCGTTTGGTTAATACTAAGCGATTGCTTAGATTTTGTTATTCGATCGTTTAGATAATACTAAGCGATCGTTTAGAGAATACTAAGTGATCGTTTAGCTAACTGCTTCGCGATCGTTTCGATATCCATTATGCGATCGTTTGGCTAATAATAGGCGATCATTTAGATAATACTAAGCGACTGTTTAGCTAATACTAAGCGATTGTTTAGCTAACTGTTAGCGATCGTTTAGATATCCATTACGCGATCATGTACTAACTTGTAATACTAAGTGATCGCTTAGGTTTTATTAAACGATTGTTTAGATAATACTAAGCGATCGTTTACCTAACTGTTACGCGATCGTTTAGTTTTCGTTTAGATAAATTTGTGCTAAATTTGTAGAATATAATTGGTGTTGTACATTTAACTAAGCAAATAAAAAACTAAGCGATCGTTTAGATAAATTTGTGCTAAAATTACTAAGCGATCGTGTATAACTTACTAAGTGATTGTGTATAAATTACTAAGCGATCGTGTATAATTTACTAAGAGATCGTGTATAATTTACTAAACGTTCGTATATAAATTACTAAGCGATTGTGTATAAATTACTAAGCGATCGTGTATAATTTACTAAATGCTCGCATAGTAATTTACTAAACGATCGTGTTCAACAGACGCATTAATGCGGCGTACAGGGAAAAATAATAAAATATTCCCGAATGACCGGTTGTATTTTTTTTTAATGCGACGTACGAGGCTAAAAAAATAATAAAATATTTCAGAATGTAACTCTTCAAAAGGCGCATTCAGATGGGGACAAAAAAATTACACTTTTCCCTAAATAAGTTGGAAATCACCCATTTTCCCCAATTAACTTTCAAAATCACCCCTTCTAAATAACCAGGTGCCTTGAGAGTCATACTTGGAAAAATTTCTAGTCCTACCCTTATATGGTGGATAACACTTCTATATCTCTTCAATCTAAATGGGTGACACCTGCCATTGTTATGGTCCATCTTCATTTTACATAAGGATTTTATCTCTCTCTCTCTTTTTTTGTTTTTTCTCTCTCTCTCATTTTAATTTATATTATTTTTTATAACAACTTTCTCTCTTATGTTTAATTTGTATTATTTTTATGACAACTTTCTCTCTCATCTTCAATTTATAGATTTTTTTTTATATTCTTAATTGTGATTTGTTTCATTTTCTCTTTCTTACCATTGATCTCCAACTCTTCACATTTTTTTCTTTTTTTCTTCTTTTTTCACTCTCTCATTTTTATTTTCTTCACCAATTTCTTCATTATTTCATTTGAATGTAGAAAAGTAAAAGAAGATTTTATTTATTCTTTGAACACATAAATATGTAGCTTATTCATCTCTGACAACCTATATATTCTTTTTTTTTCCTTTTTTTTTCAAACTAATTTCCACACTTCCATCTCTATTCCTTTTCTTATTTGTTTTTCTTTTACCATTCTTTTAATTTATTTCATTATTTTGTAAATAAAACAATCAAGAATAATGATTTATTTCAATTGAAGTATTATATTTATGTTCTATTTATTACTAGGCTATCCATTATGATATTTTTATTTGTAACTTTATATTTGAATAATTAAATTTTTTTAAAAGAATTAAATAATTTTTTTTACAAATTAAATCAACAATTCATTAAAAAGAGGCATGAATATACAAATAATAAATTCATATCAAGAGAAGACAATAAGCAAAATTATCATATTGAAATTCTATTTCCACAACATATCTCCACACATCAAAATTATTTGATTTTAGTCATCTTGGCGCTTCTCATTTGGGAATGTTGTGTTTGCTTGAGTGAATTGGATGTCGTTGTAATTTGGAGTGTGTTGGTTGGGAATCCAATTCGAATAGAATACTTATATATAGGACTGTTTTCAAATATATGAAAATGAACCAAAATATTTACAAATAATAACAAAATATCACAATCTATTTGTGGTAGATTTCGGATAAACACAGATAGTAGTCTATCACTGATTAACTGTCTATCGTAGTCTATCACAAATAGACTGATATTTTGCTATTATAAAATATTTTGAGTAGTTTTGTCATTTAAAATATTTTTCTTTATATATATCCAAAACATCAATAACAAATATAAATTAATTTGACAATAATATGGAGTCATAAAATGATAATATGAATGACTTTATTTCAAAGTAAAAATGTTATTGAACTATATAACAAATACCTAACTAAATGGAAGCATTAGATGACCAATATTATAAAATAAAGTACTTGGAGTTTGATTTGCTAGATAAATTGAGCATCCAAATGAAATGGATCAAAATGAAAAAATTGGTGAAGAAAATAAAAATGAGAGAGTGAAAAAAGAAAGAAAAATAAAAGAAAATAGTATGTGAAGAGTTGGAAATCAATAGTAAGAAAGAGAAAATGAAACAAATTAAAATTAAGAATATAAAAAAAATTAAAGATGAGAGAGAAAGTTGTTATAAAAAGTATTATAAATTAAACATGAGAGAAAAAAAGAGGATTCAATCGTTACATAAAATGAAGGTGGACCATAATAGTAACGCATATCATTCATTGGATGGAAGAGGTATAGAAGAGCTCGATACAAGACTAGTTTTTTTTCTCATCATACTTCTGCTCACATGGCAGATGACATGACATTTAGTAGTTAGTTTATGCTTATGTGGCAAATGATATGTAGAGTGAGACATAACCTAATAGATAAAAAATTAGATAACACACATGCCCAAATGCGTAATAACGAAATAAAATCTAATAAATGAAAGGGTTAGGCAGTTTACAGTTGGAAATGCAAAATAAAAAAAGAGAAAAATAAAACGAAAAAGCATTTAGATGCTATCTGGGTTACATCCATCTTTGCATAGGCTAGATAAAAAGGATTGCATGAGATATAGATGCATCTTATACTACATCTAATCGTTGTCCAATAAAATGAGATAAACAACAAAAGGCTATCAATGCGTTTATAAATATGAAAAGACATTGATATAGAAAATAAGAAGATATTTAAATGGGTTCAAACTGAAGGGCATTTAAGTAATTAAGCTTGATGGCAATTTTGTAAATCTGTGAATCTTCCCAAACTTTAGGGCAACCATTGTGAAACATAAAAGAGAGAAGAAATTAGAGAAAGAGAAAGAGGTCGAAGTTGATGTCGTCCAGTCGGGTCTTGGTGTAGGGGCTTCAAATGACAGTGGCCATTCGACGCTGGTGGTCTCGGTTGAGTCGAGCAGCTGTATAAGCTAAGTTTGAAGTAGAAAAATAAAAATATTACAGCAGAAGATGAAGATCTGGGAGAGCAATTCCTCTTCCCTTTTCTGTATAATTGATTATGTATATTAAATCTTTTCCCTACACATAATACAGGGTAGTGATGTATAGATATATACACTTAGGTTTTAGAATAAGGAAAAAAAAAACTAACGAATCTTCTATACAGCTGGTAGAGAATAATTATATGACAGAGGCTGTTAGGAGAGCATACACATCAGCATCAGCGAGAGTATATACACCAGTAACACAGCGAGAGCATACACACCAACGACACCATATACACCAGCGAGAGCATTCATATCAGCTACTATATGGCTACTTGTCATCTCTAACGAGGCAATTTTTTCTTCCTTGATATCCCCTCTCAAGCGAGAGGGTAAGTCCTTTAGTCCGAGCTTGCTTTGAAGGTAGACAAATGTATTAAGGGGTAAAGGCTTAGTTAGGCAATCCGCCAATTGTTCTGCAGAGGGTACATATCTAACATGAAGTTGATCTTGAAGGACAAGGTCACGGATGAAATGCACATCTATTTCAATATTCTTAGTTTGTGTGTGAAAGACAGGGTTGGCAGCTAAGGACCTGCACCCATGTTGTCACACCAGAGAACAGGTATACCCTTTGAAGGGAAACCAATCTTGGTTAACATATTTTTCACCCAAATGATCTTGGTTGCAGCATGAGCAACAACTCGATTCTCGGACTCAGTACTGGAACGAGCCACTTTCATTTGTTTCTTAGATGACCAAGAAATGAGAGTCGATCCAAGATAGAGGCAATAAACAGCTGTAGATTTTTGATCATTAATACTTTAGGCCTAATCTGTATCAGAATAGGTTGTTAAATTGAGGTACGTATCACAGTTGATGGTTAGGCCAAAGTGGAGAGTCCCTGCAAGATATCTAAGAACACGTTTGACAGCTGATTAGTGAATATCAGTAGGAGCTTTGAGGAATTGGCTAAGCTTATTAACAATGAAGGCAATGTTCGGTCTTGTATTGGTGAGGTATTGAAGAGCACCAACCGTGTTGCAATATAGAAATGGGTCATGGAGGGGTGTTCCAATGCTCAAGGACAGAGAGGTGCCAGGTACTGCAGGGGTTGGACAAGGTTTCATATGGTTGAGGTTTAGTTTAGAGAGAAGCATTATTGAAGTCAATTTGGTGAAGTGGCCAGTGATGAGACACTGTTAAAGTAAGCACAATTCTAACAGTAGACATCTTGACAACAGGACTGAATGTATCAAAATAATCAAAGCCAGGGTGTTGATGAAACCCTTTGGCAACAAGACATGCCTAATACCATTGAACAAGGCCTTGAGCATCACGTTTATTACGATAGACCCATTTGCAACCAACAACAGTTTGATTAGATGAATGAGGTACCAGTGACCAAGTATTTGTACGTTGCAGTGCAGCAAGTTCTTCATTCATAGCTTCTTGCCACTGTGGAGCTGTAAGAGCCTGAGAGACTGAAGTTGGTTCACTTTGAGTAAGGTCTTCAATAAGTTCAACAACCCAAGCCTTGGGTTTGAAAATACCAGCTTTCCCTCTGGTGATCATTGGATGAGTGCCAATGAGGGGTTGAGTGGTAGATTGTAGGGATTGCTGTGGAGGGGAAAGTAAAGGTGTTGTTAAGGGTGACACTATAGGGGATTGAGAAGTAGTTGAGGGAGACAGTAATGGGCTAGGATGTGGGGAAGGTGAACTTATGGCTGGTGTAGGAAAAGTGTGAAGAGATTAAGGTTGGATAGAAGGATTTGTTTCAGGTGAGGGTTGTGGAAAGGATGGATGGACATGAGGTAAAGAGAACCATGTGGAGATTGATGGAGCTATATTTGTGGGAGTAAAGATTTGAAGGTTAGCAAAGCCTGTTTGGAATGGAAATTCGTCTTCTTTAAATATGACATGGCGAGAGATGATGACCTTCCCATCCTCAGTAAGACATCTGTGACCTTTGTGTATTGGGGAAGGGCCAAGATAGACACATTTGCTGTTGTGAAAGGAAAAATTATGGTGCTGGTATGGACGAAGGTGTGGATAGCACGCACACCCAAAGACTCTTAGAGATAGCAGGTCCAATTTGCTTCCAAGTAACACTTCCATGGGACTGTGACCCTGAAGGATAGGAGAAGGAAGAGAGTTAATAAGATAAACAACAGTTTGAAAGGCATACCACCATAGGTGCAGTGGCATCTTCGCCTGTGCTAAGAGAGTACGACCGGTTTCAACAACATGGTGATGCGTTCAGCTCGACCATTTTGTGTTGAAATGTAGGGGCAGGAGACCCTTATTTGAATTCCAAGCTGATCACATAAATGTGCCACTGCTTTGTATTCACCCCCACCATCCATTTGCAACATGTGAATTAATTTGTTGAATTGATTAAGAACAAAGGCTTGAAAGTGTCTAAAGGCAATTGCAGTGTCACTTTTCTATTTTAATGGGTATAGCCAAGTAAATCGACTACAGTCATCAACAAACAACACATAGTATCTATATAAGCATTGAGGCTGGCCCCCATAGATCAGTATGCACTAGTTTAAAAGGTGTGCTTGCATGGGAAAGAGAGTCAGAAAAAGGGTAAGGCATGAGACTTTCTAAACTGACAAGCTTCACAAAATGACTTCTCATTATCAGTAATTTGTAAGTTACATCCACTAATTACTTTTGACAAAACTTTAGGGGATGGATGGCCAAGTCGCCTGTGGAGAAACATTGTGGTTACTGTCCTGCTAGTTTGAAAGGCAAGCTGACTTGAAAAATCTTTGGATGGAGCAGTCAAGTGAGCATCTGACAATCTTGAAGTAAGTGGTGCATTATTTATAGACTGGTTGACATCCTCCAACTGGTATAGCCCATCTTTAAGCCAGCCTTTCAGGATTGGTACTCCCGACTTCTTGTCCTTGACCACACAAAAGTCAGCATGAAATTCAACCACTATATTGTTGTCTTTGGCAAGTTTAGATACACTTACCAGGTTCTTAGCTATGGCAGGCACATAAAGAATATTTAATAATGACAGAACATCAGAACTAATAGGTATATTTATATGTCCATAGCGAGATATAGAAAGGGATTTACCATTTCCAACCACTACTTTGTCATTACTTGTGTAGGCAGATGAGGATTGGAGGAAGCTAGGATTGCCGGGGATGTGTGAGGATGCCTCACTGCCTACATACCAGTTGGGGTTAGCAACTGACTCAGATGAAGCAGCTGAATGAGTAAGAAGAATAGAGGTGTTTTGTTCTTGACTTCGATTTGGTGGGAGTTGAGTAGATTCAATACGGGAGTGAGTTTGTCTGGGGTTGTTAAACTCCTTGTTGTATCTGAAGTAGCAAACATCAGCTGTATGCCCAAGTTTTCCATAAGTTTGGCAGGTTGATCTAGTTGTGGATGCATTATTCCAACGACCACAACCCCTGTTGCAACCTCCTTCACCCCTAAAATTTGGTGGTTGTGTATATCCAGAAAAGTTTCGAGGGATGTGTGCTGAAGGATTGGACTGATTATGCACAATGTTGGCTGAGGGTGGGCAGGGTGAGAGTGAGACATTAGCTATTCTGGTGATTTTTGTCTTGACAAGAAGTTGATACTCAAGCCTTTTCTCATATGACAGCAGGTCAGATTGCAGATCAGACCAACGTGTTGTTCCTTTGCTTTGGATTGCTACTACAACTGGGTTATACTCTTCATCAAGACCAACTAGCACTTGTGAAGTCAGATCAGAGGAGGAGACAGGGGAAAGGGCAAGACCATCAGCAAAATGTTTCATCATAGCAAGGTACTCACTCATTTTCAATGCGCCTTTGCGAGTTTGCTGAAACATTCTTTTGAGGTAATTTGTTTCAGCTTTGGATTGGACTCCAACCAACTCTTGGATTGCTTCCCAGAGTTCTTTGAAAGTTTGAAAACCCATCACTTGTGTTGTTATCTCCTGGTTCATTGAATTATAAAGCCAGCCCAAAAGGAGCTGATCCACTGCTATCCAGGCATCATAAGCTGGATTTGATTGCATTTCGACATCAAGGACTGAGACAGTGGTTGGATCTGCACTGAAGCTTTCACTGGATCGACCACTGGTTGGAACTTGAATAAAACGATTTGGGCAAGGAGTTTCCCCAGTTAGATAACCTTTCAATCTGTAGCTTCTTAGAATTGGCCACACAAGATTCTCCCAAAGCAAGAAGTTCGACCTATCCATTTTGATGGATGTCACTTGGTTGAGAAGTTGATTTAGGGGAGGACTTGTGATGGTTCCACTGCTGGCAACTCCAGAAAAAATAGGTGAGAAAAAATTTGTAGAAGGTTGATTAAGCTAAGCTTGAAGCAGAAAAATAAAAATGTTGTAGCAGAAGATGAAGATCTGGGAGAGCAATTTCTCTTCCCTTTTCTGTATATTTGATTACGTATATTAAATCTTTTCCCCACACATAATACAGGGTAGTGATGTATAGATATATACACTTAGGTTTTAGAATAAGAACAAAAAAAAAAAAAAAAAAAAACTAACGAATCTTCTATACAGCTGGTAGAGAATAATTATATGGCAAAGGCTGTTAGGAGAACATACACATCAGCATCAGCGAGAGTATACACACTAGTGACACCAGCGAGAGCATATACACCAGCGAGAGCATTCATATCAGCTTCTACATGGCTCCTTGTCATCTACTGACGAGGCAATTTGTTCTTCCTTGACAGGTTGAGAGGCATTGTCGGCATGGGTGATCTCCAGTTTGCAGACCGTTTTCAACCGCGTGGGTATCTGGTGTGGAGGAATTTTGTCCAACAATTGAGTTTTGTTTCAGATTCATTTTCTGGTGTGTGATTTTAATTTTGAAGTTTGATTTTTTCTAGTTCATTTATTATGTATCGATTAGCAAGCCTTGATTTCTTCTTCCTTCTTCTTCCTTCTTCTTCTTCTTCTTCCTTTTTTTTTTGTATGAATCGTTTTTACCTTGGTAATTTCATAAATCGTAATATGAAATCACGAGGTATTTTCACAAATTGTAGATTATAGAAAAATAAATTGTGTTGATTTTATTGGATTTAAATGAAAATTAGAATTAATATCTGAGATACAGTTCCCATAAGGTTTTATAGTCATGAACACATATTTTACTATTTTCAAGTGTAGGACGTTTTGTTAAGGCTTTTTGTTCTTCCCCTTCTGCTTTTTAATTTAAGCTATTCACAAAAGATTTTGAACTTTTGATTACTACCCAAATGAATATAATTGAAACTAAGGGGGGTGTTTGATAAATAAATGGGTATTTATTACCCATGTTTGTTAAGCCCATAAAGAAAAACTGTGGGTTATTAAAACCACATTTTTTACCCACTCAAAACTATTAAGCCCATAAATAAAATTTGTGGGTTATTAAAACCACATTTTTTACCCACTCAAAACTAACTCTAAAAACTAGTGATATTTTCATTTCTTTCTCTCTTCCCTCATCTTCGCCGTTTGGATTCCCCCAGATCTGATTTTTTTTCGTCAAAAGAGTGATAACTTTTGCATACGTCATGACATGTAATTTTTGTGTTTGTATTGTGACACAAGTATTATAAGTATAAAAAAGAACATATATTTTGTGAATTTTTTTTTTGGAAACGGCCACATGTTCGGTCAGTTCATATTATTTGTGTGATCTTATGAAAAATGTTACTTTACTACATCACATTCTCACCATCATAATCAAATGAAAGATAATTATTCTATGTACAATTTCAATTCCAAATATTCTATCTATATTATATAAAAATAAACTGTATGATGTGTGAAATAATAATGTTAAGTTAGCAAGATTCAATATATATACATACAATATACCAATTAGTAATTGGGATAATTACCTTAAATATATATACATACAATATACAATATACCAATTAATTGAGCAGTAATATGAAATGTTTTTTGTTGGTATGTTTTATAGATGGAAGAGAATTAGAATTATTACAGTTTTTGAAAAGAATATATGAAAAATAATATATTATGTTCTACAAATTAAGAAAAAAAATTGAGATTGTCCAGTTTATGTCATAAATGATTTGAGAAAATACGTGTATATTTGAAAATTAATCAACAATTTCAAAGCATAAAACTAAAAAAATAAAAGAATGAAATAAAAAACAAACAGAAAAAAATAGAACTAATCTTGTTCACAAAAAACTGCATCAGATCCTCCAACTCAATTCACTCAACTCTGTACAACAAATACAGACAATAATTACCAACTCAACTCAACTCTGCAAACAAATACATACAATTTAACTCCCAGATAATTTAACTCTCCAAATAATAATTACCAACTCAACTCTCTACTTTTATCACGCACCAAACATACCCTAAGTAATTTTTTAAACCTTATGATATAATGACATAGTAGATATTCGTATAGAAATCAAATAACAATCAAATGAAAATTAAATGACAATATTAGAAACTATGATTAAAAACTATTAATTATGTGACAAAAAATAAAGGTAGTCAGATGTCAATCAAATGACAATATTAAAAACTGTTAAATGTGAGATAAAAAATAGTATGTAATTAGATGACAATAAAAAGGAAACCATATGTCAATATAAAAAACTACTAATTCATTGACAAAAAATATAAGGTAATAGAAGGATGAAATGTGTAAAAGTAAAAGAAGAAGAACTAATGCTCAAATAATCGAAAGTGAAATAAAAATGAAATAATAGTCGATATAATTGATAATTTTTTTCAGAATGGTGATATTATTATACAACAACAAGGGGGATCTCATAGCCCGGGATCAAGGCATCAAAACAATAAAGCACAAGCAAAGACAGGACAATAAAACCAAAACAAAGCCAACAATATAAGACTAGAACAAAACCAACACATAAACGCAAACTCGCAAATCACTAGGGAGAAAGCTAGAGAAAAGAACCCAGAACCTCATAAGCTAGGGACAACAATAAAACAAAGAACAACGTAAAGTTCAAAAAGAAAAAAACATCTGTAAACACACTAGATAAGACCAAGAAGGGTCAACCCACCAGGAAGCAGCATGAGCACGAACCGTAGAGATCATAAGGTAAACCAGAGCTGACACCGACCTCGGTTGACCTCCATGCAGCCGCCAATTACACTCTTGCCAGATGTAGTATATTGAAGCGAAAACATGGAACAACTTACTATGCACCCACTTACCCGACCCCACTCGGCACAACCAACTTAACTCTACATCCCAACCCATCACTCGATGCAACGAACCCAACTGACGCAACATCCCATACCACACCTCTCTCCTAAACCCACACTAAAAAAATAAATGATCCGGCGACTCCACACCTCCCCCATACAGAAGACACCCTCCCTCTAAACACACA
This sequence comes from Benincasa hispida, assembly GCF_027475165.1. NCBI lineage: Eukaryota > Viridiplantae > Streptophyta > Magnoliopsida > Cucurbitales > Cucurbitaceae > Benincasa > Benincasa hispida. The sequence goes on along the minus strand of NC_143486.1, from coordinate 31,964,930 downwards.
CCTTAACTCTTCAACCAATCTCGCGTACCCAACTTGTCCTTCACAGCTAACCACACACAGAAGGAATGACGTGGAATACCACCCCCACCCATAAAATATTAGCCCAAGACACCCTAGGACAACGAGGACGCAAATTCTCCTACGCACTAGCGATAGAAAACCGACCACTAGCATCGGACACCTAATTCCAATAATCCTCCCTCCTCACCCTAGGCCTCACTGCCTGAATAAGACCCCAGATCTCAAGCAGCTCCCAAGAAATTGTGGGCTACCTCCAACCACCCTCACTATCCATGAACTCCGACAACCGCACCTCCAAACTACTCCCTACATCACAAACCACTGTAGACCCATATGAATCCAAAATCGTACCCCCGACAGCCAATGATCCCACCAAACAAAACAAGACCGACCATCGCCGACTATCAAACGAACCAGATGCTTGAATCTATCTCTACTTCGCAAGATAGCCCTCAAGCACCAAGACCTCCCATCCTCACTTCGAACAACCCACAAAAAACGTCCACGCAAAACATACGCCTCCACCCCGCCACCCATAATGATCCCAATTTAATTTAATTGATAATTAGTATCATATGGTAATCAAACATTAATTAGATAGCAATTTGTATCATTAGGAATCATATAGCAAGCAATATCAAATAAAATCACATAACGATCAGATAGCAATCAAATTTCATACCATCAATGAAACAATAAGGATATTTTTTACTTTTCAGTTTCAATGCCTCATTTAAATTGGGTTGGAATAGCTGATTTGGTTGTTTTTACAAATTTTATATTGTGTGAGTATGAGCCAAAATTTTATAACTTATTTTGGCATGCTTGCAACTAGCCTTTCAGTTTTCAAGACGATTCAACTAATCTACATTTCATAAATTAATTTTAGAAATATTTTTGAATTAATGAAAAATTCTCAGAACTAACATTTTTATACTTTTAGATTTTAGGATTACAAAATTTATAATACATTATATATAAACTCATTACAATTTTCATAAAATTAAAATATGTAGAGCATAAATATACCATAAATTATATAATACTGTAAAATAAGAATCACACAAAATTTATAGCATAAAGCACATGGCAAACAACTTTCTAAGTTTGAGATTTAGTTTCTAAATATCTGCTACCAAATTATGAAAACTAAAAGAAGTAGAGATAGCAGCGTTAATAGAGTTATTATTGGGTTTATATATAGTGCATCTTGTAAACTCTAGAGTAAAAAAAACGTAAATAACATAAATGGCTGTCGAACTCCCACCAGGATATGTCGCCCATAGACTCCGACTCACTTACTGGTCTGTGAGATCTTTGTGCTTGGCCATTCGAAGCGACCATCGACAAATAACTTCAAGACATTCAAACATGGGTAAATTAAGGTTTACCATTTTTAAAACAACTCAAGAAGAAAAGGCCCAAGGTTTAAGCTATTATAGCATTACAAGGCAAACTGTAATATATAACCCTCAGTATAACATGTGTTGAGAGAACATCATATATATTTCTACTTAACCCAATTGAAAAACAATTAATTAAACACAGATATCATTCTACACAAAATCATTACATAAACACAAAAAAGTAAAACACTTAACCAAAACCCTTTCTGTTACACAGGCACTACAATAATTCAACAACAAAATATTCAATCACCTTTCATATAATAAAATCTCTTCTCAAGCAACAAAATAGTTAAAAGGGAAGGCATTTTGTATGGTGTTGTCAATTATCTCATACTTCATTTCTTGTGAATTTGAATCACCAACTCCATAGGAGCTGAAGGCAGTTTCTTCCATGTTGATGTCCCATGGCAGCAGCCCATTCGAGTCGTCGCCCGGCAGATATTCGATGTGGTTTGGCAGCGAGCGGTAGGAGGATGATGCTGCTGCTGCCGCCATCACGGCATCCAACGGAAAGTTTGAGGTGGTGTGTGCTGTTGTTGTTTCTGCAGTGATGTCCTGATCTGCCTTGCTCTTATGAAAAACTCTGCATAAAACCCAATCCTCCTGTAGATGGATATAAAGAATATCTTTATCATGGCACTGTTGATTGAATAGTTCAGGCAACTAATTGTGTGTGGAAATGTTATCAAAATTACTTATCAATTAAAATAAATTAAGTATATATTTAAACTAATAATAATAATAATGTAGTTTAATATATTATACTTATTATCAATTAAACTTTTTATATTGCACATTTATCATCAAATCTTTAATGAAAATAATATTAGTAATTAATTTAAATATCTATTTTCTTTCCTTCATTTTCTGTAGTTGTGTTAATTATAAACCTTCTATATATACAAAAGAAGTTGATATAAATTAACTAATTTTAAATCATCAAACAATTTTTTTAATAAAAAACTATAATTATAAATTAAAAAATACAAGTGTACAAGATTATTTAATTAAAAAATTAACTTATTTTATAATTAATTAATTAATTAATATTTTTTAAAAGATCAATTAATAATTTTAATGAATAATTTATATGTTCATATATATTACCAATAAAAAGAGGTATAAACAAATATAATTATGTTTATTCATATTAATTCATAATAATAGATAAATTATTATACTAGCATTGTTATTAATAAAATTAATTAAATATGTCAATTGTAAATATAATTTGAATATATTTATAATAATTAAATAAATTATACAATATCAACTATCATGAAAGAAAAAAAAATAAAATGAAAAGATAAAAAATAGAAGAGAAAAACCATTGGAATTGGAAAAGACCTACATTTTTAGGTGGTAATGAAAAACCTTCATGGATGGAAATATAAAATACCTTGAAATAAAATATTCTCATTCCCATAATTGAAAAGCTTGTAACAAACATAATGATAAAATATCATTTTCCATACCCACCTCTTATTTCCAGAATCAAATGGACCATTATTTTGTTTTGTTTTCTTTTTCTAAGGGAACTTTATTTATCATGAAGGATTATAAACATCATGAAAGATCTGTTTCGATTGACTTAAGAAAAAAAGTATTTTTTAAAAAATTCATTTTTATTTAAACACTTTTGATAAAAATTTATTAAAATACACTTGCAAAACTATTTTGAGTGGTTGTCAAATACTTCAATTTCTTTCAAAAATAACTTATTTTTTACTTTAAACACTTGAAAATGTATTCTAAATACACTTGAAGATGATGTTAATTTTCAAATTTATGGACCTCAATAATGCAACTTTTCAGTTTTTGAGTGTTTTCAATGCTTTATTAGGTTGTTTTTGTTAGTGGGTCATTATGACATTGAGAGTGCAGAAAGTGAACACACATTAAGACACCTTATATTAGTGACTGGATTTAATTAGGTTATGTTTTGAAGGTTATATAAATCAATCTTTATTGTGACACAATTCATATATTTGGTTTTGATGAACTTTCAATGAAATAAAGTTGCATATTTGTTTCTTAAAGCTGTGAACTTGTTTCTTTGTATATCTTGTGTTTAGATTTGCATATTAAACTATTCAAGCAACATTGATGAAATTATCTTATGAAGTGGTTCGAATTTGAGGTTAGAAAACAAGTGTTTTTACTCTTGAGATTGATCATCAAAGTAAATTTTGTTTTATCTTTTCCTTGGGTTGATACAATCTAAATTTGGGTTTTAGTGTATGGTATTTACAAGGGTTTTAGGTCCTATTGTGTGTTGTTTCTTCTTTTTCTTTAATTTTGATATAGGACCTAAAATTTTAAAACGTGTATGATAGATTGTACCTAAACTTTTAATGATCCATTAAATTACGTCCTTAAATGTTAAAAGTGTCTAGTTAGATTTTCATCTTTTATTTTCATATCTAATGAATTTCCATATAGTTTTCAATTTTATTTCTTACAAATTTCTATTATTTGAATCACTTTGAGTTCAAGAACCTATTTGATAGTTCAAAGATTTATAGACATTTTTTAAGTTGAGGCAAATATCAAACACAACTTTAAAAGATTTTGGATTAATAATATATTCTCATATAACCTATAAAACCTCACTAGTATTTGGAATAGTAATGTGTTTTTCATAACAGTTTCTTATAATAACTTAAATGTAAAGTTAGATGATCAATTATAGGCCATCAACACAATTATAATAACTTAAATGTAAATTTAAGGTTATATTTACTCATAATTACTGAGAAATATAGGCCATCAACAAAATAAACTAAGTTTAAAAGTTAGGAGTTAAGGTTTGGGTGGCTAATGAGATTAAAATTAGAATAAAAATATGGAATAAACATGGATAAAAGCATATAACAAATAATGAATGAATTCCCAATGTTTAAATGGAAAAATAATGAATGAAATTTAGGGTAAGTTAAGAAATGGAATATATAGAATACATAAAAAATATATAACATTTAAACTCTATGAGATTCTATGTTAAGAAAAAAAGGGATAAATTATACAAAATGCCCTTGAACTTTATATTTTGTGTCAAAAATACATTTGAACTTTCAAAAGTTTAAAAAATACCGTTAATTTTTAGAAATATCTGTTCAAAATTATCCTTACAGTTAATCTTGGATGGAAACCATTAGTGATTTGTTTAAAAAATATTTTTAAACTTTTAAAAATTTCAAAAGTACACTTAAACTTAAACCAAAGTTCAAAACCACCGTTATTGTTAATAAATGAACTAAACCGTCAATACCTTCTTTCTCTACCCTGCTTCAATATATGACCTATAACTTCTCTATTTCCTCTGTTTTTTCCTCCTTGCTTAATTTTTTCTTCTTATTAACTGTTTAACCTTTTGCTTAACTCATTAAAAAAAGATTGTCTCCTTCAGTTAACGTATATAAATTATAACAAAAAGAAAGAAAATAATGGAAGCACCAAGAAGATCTTAGAGCTTATATATTTTAACAAGATTTTAGTAGTTAAGCCTTAAGTGTGTGTTAATAACCAACTACAAATAGAACATACTTGGCTATTTCAGTTTTGGTAAGTTTTAAAGAGAGATTTTTATTTTTAGAGTTTTGTGGGATTTTATGCTTTAATTTGAAGTTATGGTTTATATTTTATTGTGACAAAATAAATTGGTATAAGAATTGGACAAACGATAGAAAAATGAGAGCATCTATATAAAAAAAATATCTATATAATTTATTTTAAACTGGGTACTTTTTGAACTCAAGAAAACTTCAAATAGATCAATCACTATACTAACGGTAGGAACCTTTTAAAGTTTTTTTTTTTCTAAAGACTAAGAGTATTAATGCAACTTTTAAAAGTTCAAAGGTATTTGAAACGGATATTAACCGTTTGTATTCATACATTAACAATAAGGGTATTTTTTTAAATATTTTCAAAGTTCAAGGGTATTTTGAAATAAAACACTAATGATTTTCATCCAAAACTAATGACAAAAGTATTTTTGAACTACTTTTTAAAGTTTAAGGATATTTTTGACACAAATACAAAATTTAAGGCCGTTTGGTATAATTTAACCAAAAAAAAAAAAAACTATATGAGATTGTAGTTAAGGTTGGAGCTGCAAATATGTATTAATATAGTTATGTAAAAAATTAGGGTCAAAGTTGAGACGGTACAGGGTAGGTTAATTATATACTCTAAACTGAAATTAAAAAAAAAAAAAAAAGGAATAAAAAGTGTACCTTATGGAACCTAGGGGCTAATAGTCAATTGACAAAATGGAATGCATGCCAATTTGAATAAGTGACTAAATCTATAATTAAAATTTTGGTGTATTGTTATTATTATTTTGACAATATACGAGTGGAGAGTTGAACTCTGACGTTGAGGTCAATAGTACAAGACTTACATAGTTGTAGTATGCTCTATATTGACAATTTTGTGTGTTATTGACGGGTCTAGGTTTTGACCTTGTTATCAATTTTTTAGTCCAACAACACATGTAAATAGCTAGAAAGACTCAAACCTCCAATCACTTAGTCGGATATATGTCTTAACTAGTTAAACCATGCTCAATTACTCCTTAAAGTTGAAATCAATTAGAATTTTGGACGACAATAGATAACTAGAAAGAATGAGTGTGGTGATGACATAGAACAGTGTGACGGTGTTCGGATTCCAATTTTTATTCTAGGTCACCATCATACTATTTTAGGTTTAAATTTTTATTTAATATTCTAATAGATTTCTACTTAAAAGATAGTTTTCAAACATGTATGAAATTGTCGTTGACAAATCTCTCTCTATCTTTCTTGTGTGGGCATGGTGAGAGACACAATCAAATACATATGCAAGTATAAGAAAAATTAGTGAAGGGGAAAAGAGATAGGAACCTTTGGAGGCATATGTGGGGTCTCAATTCGAAACTCATGCATGATCCATCCTGTTTTGATCCCATTTGGAGCTCTGTTTCTATAAAACACCAAAGTTTTTCTCATTCCCACAACCTCTCCTTTTGTTGGATCCATCACCAATCTATCTTTCCCTGTTGCTTTCCAATACCCAGCTGTCGTTGCCCGATTGGTTCGAAACCCCGTTGCATATTTTCGATCCCGAAAGCTGAAGAAGTACCACTCGTTTCCATTCAACTTGGCTACCTCTACATAGTGTAACCATTGAAAAAATAGAGTTATCCACTTAGTCTGTATATGGTTCATAAAAATGGAATCTTCTTGTCATATTTGCAAAAGAACAGAAAGATGTAACATTTTTAGAAAGACATACTACATTTATGCTATTATTCAATATAATTTCAAATATATATATATATATATATATATATATATATTTTAGTTTCAATATCTACTAAATTGATTAGAGAGAGATTAGCTAAACAGGTTATTAAAGAGTATATCTTGAAGGCTTCATCTTTTGACATGCAACCTTTTCCTTATGCACTAAAAAAAAATAAAAAATAAAATAATCACATTAAAAAAAAATTACCACATGATTTTGGAGTGTTTGAGCTGCACAAAGATGAATACAACGTTTTTTTTCTTTCTTGAAAAATTAGAGAAGTAAATTTGAAAGAAATTTTAGAACTAATCCTAACATGAAATAGATTTATTTATTTAGGTAGCTATTTTGAATTTCTAGATACTAGACTTTTTTTTTTCAAATGGATATTTATTAAGATGTAATGTGAGAAACATATACAAGAGAAAATTAATACATGAAAAATTAATACATAAATGTATATATACCAATTAAAAGCAATGATAGAAGAGCTATAATTTATGGAAAAAAAATTGATTTGATAGACCAAAGGGCAGCAATGTTAAGAATATTGTTGTCATCAGTTTTGGTTTCAACATAATCATCATCTATGAGATAGATTTAATAATATTGATGTAATGATTATATGTTTGAATTGTAATATATACTAGAAAAATACCTATCTTAACATAGATGATGATCGTTCACAAATGAACAAAACTTATTAACTGTCATATAAATTATTGAGTTCGTAAAAGTCTTATTTTATGAAGTTATCGTTGTACGTAAAATCTTAAGTTTTACACTCACCCACAATATGAAGATGGGTGACATTAAAATTACTAGTACAAACATTATACCAGTTGAGCTATACTCATTTTAACAATAAATTTATATATATTAATAATAAGTAGATAGAACATAAGATATATTGATGGTCATATTAATTAATCTCTATTTATATACAAAGTTTAAACTTTTGGGTACAAAAACCTAAAATGATAAGTATCGTCACATGCATCTACAAAAATCTTTGTCGTACTTAAAAAAAAGGAAAAAAAAAAAAAGAAAAGAGAGCTATTTTGGAGACTTATATCAATTGAAAGTTGAATGTATTGCACAATGAACCTTGTTAACTTTACATAGAGCAAATATGAAAAAAAAAATCTCATAAATTGTATGGAAATGAGGATTTTAAATGTTGATGTAAAAAAATGTTAAATTCTTAATTTTATGAAAATATTTATTTAAATATCAATAAAACGTTGATGTCGAGGTGGATAAATATTTCTAGAAAAATAGAAAAATTAAAAATGAGTATATATACATTTCACCTTTTGAAAATAAGATGTCTGCATCATTTAGTGATATTTAATTTATTTTTTCTTTATATTTCATTAATTTTTTATGATATAAACAAAAAATTATTGATGTTATTAAAAATGATGGGAGATTGTTTTAAATGACAAAATTAATGAAAATATTTTTAAATATAGTAAAACATCAGTGATAGACAATGATATGACTACTACCATCTATCAATATCTAGTACTGTCTATCATTGATATTTATAAATAAGTACTCATTTTGCTATATTTAAAACCATACCAAAAATTGTGCTTCAAACAAAAAATCATCCCAAAAATTAATAAATAAACATATGTGATGATCGTATTAAAATCGTCTTTATTTTTAGGGTAAATTGCAAAAACCACTCCTGAAGTATGGTGGTAGTTGTAATCACTCTCAAACTTTCAATGGTGAAAATTGGGTCCCTAAACTTCTACAAATGTTAAAATTGGATCCTCAAGCTTACAATAATTGTAGAAATTAGACATACAAATGATAAAAATTGAACTATTAAATTTATATACAAATATCACAATTTCTAAAATTATGTAAGTTAAGTCCAATTATTTGACCCAATTTAACACAACTAAGGGGTGGTTTTTCTTGATCCAATAAAAACAAACAAATTAGAAGATTATATCCAAAGCATTTCTTGTTAACTCAAAGTCACTTCCCCATCCATCTCTCAAAAAGTGAAAATAATGAGAAGTACTCGATTCAAAAAGAGACTTCAATAATGGAATCTAATAACATTATTACATGTGACATTATGTAATATAAATTATCCATAATGTTTTATATGATCAAACAAATGGTTAATTAATTAATGAATGTGTCAATGAAGAAAGACAACAAATGTAGGGGACAATAATCCTTCCATGAATAATTTGCATGTTGAAAAAAATGAGTCATTTTTCTCTATTTTCTTCTGAAAATGAGTCAGTTTTGTAAGAAGAGAACAAAGTTGGTATTTGGACATTTGTTTCTGATATAATAATGGCTTTCTGGACAAATATGGGAATAGGATTGGCCTGTATATTTTTCACAAATAGTAATTATTTCATTGCCTTCTTAATTACACGACAAAAATTTCTCACATTATTAATCTATTTTTTTCTATTTTATTCAATTATATAACCTAATTATTTTTAAATCTTAATTATATAGACATGATTCGTAAAATCATAATTTCCTCTCTAATCTTTTAAATAAATTTTAGGATAAACTATTTTTTTTTCTTTTGTTCATGAGAGGTTTGAGTTTTGTGTCGAAATTTAGTTCATAGATTCCAAAATCGAGCATAAAATTTCCAATGTTTAGAAAATGTTCAATTTTGGTCCTGTCGTTAATGGTAACCATTAAATAGGTAACGGAAGCTAGCGTGTCAATTAATTAAATAAAAATAAACTATAATAATAATTAAAAAAAGCTCTTGCTCTCTCTCTCCTCTCTCCTTTAATCCTCTTCCAGCGAAGCAATCGTTTCCCATCTCGGGCCATCGCCCACCGTTTTCTTCTTCTTCGTCATCAATATGAAAAAAGAACCCACTCTTCCCCATCTTTAATTTTTGCCCAACAAACCCACCCCCATCTACTTATTTTCAAACCCTTTTCCCATCCTCTTCTTCAATTTGAAAATAACCACTAGTATAATTGCATAAAATATACCTTCGATCAAGATATCAGATAATTCGAATCCTTCACCAACATATTATTAAAGTCACAAGAAAAAAAAACTAGACATAATTCAAATGACTAAAACATCAACTCCTTGTTTTCCTTTTTATACTCGAAGGTTAGAGAATTCATTATCCTTATAATTGTAATGCTATAAATTATATAAAAATCAACAAACTAAACCATCAAGGCTATAATTAAGAAACTAATCAAATATGGCATGAAGCTTAAGTTTATTTTATGCCACTTAGAAAAATATTTATATTTATAATGCGACAGTCAGTTGATAGCTGATATCATGTTCAGTGATGAATTATCTCCTGAAACAAATAATTTTAGTTTGAATCGTAACGTATAGTCAGGTGGAACCCGTGATGCGTTTCTTATCTCCAACTTCATAATTATTAAATTCTCCGTCCGTTTTCTAACTTGGAAAGGAAAATCCTTATTTAGAGATTAGGGTTTTGGGAAAGGAGTTTTAATTTTTTTCTTTTCTTTCTTTTTGGCGGAGAAAATAATGGTTTTCTAATAACAATCTAGCAACAATATACATAATCTTCATAAATACTAGAATTGGGAAAGGAGAGACATAAAAATTTTTGGGAGAAAACTTTAATGGTGTAAAACTTCTTTCAATTCAAGTTTAATTAGTTAAGTGGGTGATAAGATATCAATTACCATATCAAAATTTAACGACTCATGTCAAAGTGAGCTTAACTCAATGATAACTTAGAATGACTTTTTTCTTTAAAAATTGAATGTTCGATCTTTGCGATTGATGTACTCGAGAAAAAAGAACTTCTAATAGTTGTAAACTCAAAAGAAATGAAAGAAGAAAAAGATTTCATGAAACAAAAGATCAATAACTACACAAATTAGGGCTCAATAGATACTTAACACAAAAAAATGCTACAAATTAAAACCCCATTACAAAATTTTTATGAGTTTGTGAGTTATCTCATCAATTAAAGCTCTAAAACCATAGAAAGTTCTAAAAGGAAATACATACCAGGAAGTTGCCAAGGCTCACAAGTATGCAAGTCAATCTCCACCAAAGTGCCCCTCAAAGCTTCTTCATTTGCAATCTTTTTATACAAATAATGGCAAACCAACTCCTCGTCACTAGGATAAAACCTAAACCCTGGTGGAAGAGTTGCTCCAATATCTCTCAAACCCATTTTTTTCTTACAATTTTTTTTTTAAAGGAAGAAAAGAAAAAGAGAAACTTAAACTAAATATTGTGTTGGGAGAGAACTATCAAAGAATATGAAAGGGCCTTTTGAGTCTGAAAAGTGCTTTTGAATGAATAGATGAAGAGAAGTTATTAGTGATTTTATAGAGGTAATGGAGGAAGACAAGTGGCTAAATTACCTTAAATTATGGGAGAGAGAGAAAGAAAGAGAGGTAATAACTTGGTTAAATTATGAAGCTTTCACAAAAAAGACTAAAGGTATACGAAAGCTTTAATTCACAAAGAGAAACGTCTACTTTGAGGATAAACAAAAATTGTAGGTTACAAAAATTAGGTTTTTTCTATTGAAGAAATAAAATTTAAGTAAAACAAGTGTTTAATGATTTGTTGAAATTTGGGTACTTCACAGGTGAAAATTTATGTTATTACTCTTCAATTCTTAATACAAAACCTAATTATTCCAATATTGAATATAGTTCAATTGGTCAAGGTATATTACTTCCATTAGAAGTGTAAAATCAAATAATTAATTCAAATCGAACTCAAAAATCAAACCAAAATTTTGGCTTTTACGACTAGTATAATATGGTTCAGTTCGATTTAAATATTTATAAAACCCAACAATGTTGGTTGGTTTGACTTGGGATTCAAAAACGAATTCAAATTGAACCGAATTGTATATATATAAAGTGTTCTAACAAAAATTAAAACTAAAAATAGACATTTGTTTGATTTTCTTAAATATTAAATTAATGATTCATGCGAAATTGAAAAATTGAACCACATATTAATTTGAGTTTGATTCGGCTTCAGTTTGAATCTCAAACTAGGATTAGCATTAGGACGAAGCGAGGTCGGGGAGATTCCCCATCCCTGTCCCCGCAGTGGAAATTAATCCTCATTCCCACCCTTATCCCCGCGTAATAAAAGAGGGGGCATGGATAGGGATTCCTAGTAGGGGAACGGGTCCGTGCTGGATCCATCCCCGAAATTATGAAAAACTTCACTCAAATTATTTAAAAATAATATTAAACTTATACTTACTTTAATATATATTTATATAGTTTAAAAATATTACAAATCTAAAGGGGACGAGTTCGGGGTTAGGGATGGGGCAGGGATACTCCCCCATTCCTACCTCGTCCCCGACCGAAAACCTTATTTTAATTTATAGTTTGACTCCTATTCACGGTTGAATCAAGGATTCCCTATTTCGATCGAGGTAAGTGGATTCCCATAGATTTTTTGCCAACCCCATCTCGAAAAGAGTCAAATCAAACCGTTGACACCCTTACGCTCAACCAAGAAATTAATCTTACATTACATACAAAGTAAAAGGGGAAAAAAACATAATAGATATGTTTTGCTGTTATATGCAAAAGTGTGATTTTAAAATAGGTTTTGACAAATTTTGGACAGGTTGGAATATCTTCTAATTTAAGCATTTTTAATAATATGTTATTATATATTATATCTTACATTAAAAAAAAAATTCAAGACTAATTTTTTTGTTGCACTATATTATAAACGTGATTATTACAAATATACATTTTTTCCCTATTACATATTTGGAAGATTTTCGACTATGCACATAAAATTCATTTTTTAATAATCTATATCTCTCAGGAGTTTTGTACAAAATAAAATTTCAAATTAATTTGAGTTTTTTAGATTTATTTATTATATTTTTTTTTTAGAAATATACAAAAACTCTAGAGTTGTTTTTAATCATTAAGACGTGTGCACTTTTAAAATAGTAATATCTAGGTGCAGTCTAAAGTTTCATACTCTGAAACCCGGATTTCAATTTCCTTACTTAAGCAGGTAATTGAGGGAATTAACTAAGTGTAAGTTAAATCCTATGTTAAAGAGAAAGAAATTTCTAAGTGTTGAATAGATTTTCCTTGAATAGCTTTGAGTTAAGCCTTAACTGGTGAAAATTTGGCTAACTGAAAGGAACCATGCGTTAGGTGTTAGGAAACATTAATGCATGAGATGAGGTTAAGTATAGTATGAAGCTGAAGGCAACCATATGTGAGTTTGTGAGGATGGACGTATGATTGGCCGAGGTGTTGGCAAGAGACATTGCCCAAGTTGCTCATGCATTGAGGATGCATGAGCGAGAGCGAAGAGAGCGAGATGTTGAGCACAAGGCCTAGGCGGACGATCGTATAGCTATAAGCAATACGCTAGACGATCGTGTAGTTGCAATCAGTGCTAAACGATGGGAAGTGATGCAATAGGTGATGAAGCTACATGATGGCAAAGACACTACACGATTAGTGTAAGCGCTAGACGATAAGCATAGAAGTTGGACGATAGCGCTAGATGATAGCGTTAAGCATTGAGCGGGTACTAGATGATAAGCGTAGATGCTAGACGATACGTTGGTACTAGATGATAGACTACACGATGGCACTACATGATGAGCAGACATGCTACATGATAGACGGAATACTAAGCGATGGACGTTGCGCGATAGAAGCAGACGCTGGGCGATGACGCTATGCGATGAGCAGATGCGTTAGACGATAAGGCATCAGTGCTACACGATGGAGGTGAACGATGGGTGCGGAAACTAAGAAATAGGCTATGCGCGAGATCGTTTACTAAACGATTGAGCTACACGATCGAGCGTTAATGCTAAGCGATGGACACAGGTACTCAACGATTATAGTGAGAGGGCTAAATGTTAAGCGACAACAAGAGATTCATTAGACGATGTAGCTAAGCGATGAAGTGTAAGAGCTGCACGATGGACTAAACAATGGAGCGGTGCTGAGGTTTGCGTTACGCAAGATTGATGAGCTCACTTGGACAAATGGCTATATCAAGAGAAGGTTGAACTTGAGTTAGTAGAAGTTGGAGAATGAAGTTTCATGCAAAGAAAGTCTTATACATGAGGAAGACACACACAAGTAAGTGTGTGGCATAAGAGTAGGTGAATGTCAAGGGAGTAGGTGGTGGCAAAACATAGTGCAAACACTCCAAAGTAGGAGGTGTCTTGCGTTGAGACTTGGTAAAAATGATAAGGATCATTTCCTTTGGCCTATAAATACCACCATAGTATGTATCTTCAATTCACAAGCTAAATCCTCTTCAAAGAACATAAGGAAGAGTGTTAGAAGATGGATTTGAAGAAGACTATGCATTGATTGTGAAGGGCATGCTCAGTCATGAAGTTCCAAAAGGAGGAGATGCTATCGGACAGTGAAGTCTGAAAGTAACATCAACTTGGGACGAGGATTTCTCCCAGAATACTCGTGAGTGTGGAGTGATTCTAAAGCCACTTGAAAGTTCTGAGAGTCTAGTTTTCAAGGTAGGGTTGTCGGAGAAGAAACTTCAATGAATCGGGTTGGAGAGTGAAGAAAAGATAGAAGGATCAACCTATCGTGTAAGCTTGGTCAGTCTTGTTGATTTGAGGATTCTGGCCAAGCCACGAAAATTTCTGAGCTAAGATTTTAAAATAAGCTTTCAGAGACATTTTAGAGCATATTTGTAGAAGGAATTATCTCGAGATAAGGCTTGGAACTATGAGTAATCTGAGCTTTAATTTGAATCTAGATCTTAGGGTTCAAAAGGGAGCCCGAGGTGACCAAGGAACTTCTAGAAAGGAAGATTCCTACCTTACCAAAGTGAATGGTATTTCCATTAAAGTCTTAAGCATATATTTTAGAATATGTGTATATACTTATGTTGTGAATGATTAATTAGAATGAGAATGAGAATATGTGAACGGGATGGTCAGGAGATCAATATACCTAGTTCCTGAGCCCAGAAGTGGAACCTCACGGGATGGTCAGGGGACCGAGAGGTCTAGTTCCTGAGCCTGTGAGAGTAACCTCGTATGGGATGGTCAGAGGGGCGACGGCCTAGCTTCTGAGCCCGTGAACGAGGAGCTATGTGCACATAGGGAACAAAGGAAAACACAAGAGGGTAAGCATTTATTATTAGTAACAGTTAACTATCTACTGTGTGTGTAGATAGAAGTTGAGACCAGACTCATTCAAAGCGGAGGTTTGAGTATTAACCTCGTATTTATGATATGCTTGTTATTTATGAGTTGAAATAGACTCTAAAAGTTGCTTACCACTCACTAAGCTTTGTGAAGCTCATTCTGTTATTTCATGTTTTCCTTCCCAGGTAGCGAAAGGTGAGGAATTCCAGGGTGCTGCTAAGGTCAAGGTTTGTCACAAGCCACAGCCACACTTCCAAGGTTTAAGAGTTGTTGTTGTAAACTTTGTAGTTAGGTCTTGGAGTTATATAAACGTTACATTATTGAAATTGAAGGAACTTTTAACGAAGAACATCCATGAGTACGTTCGGATCTTTCCAATTTCATTGTGACCGAAATACAAGATATACATTCTAACAAATAGATATGCAAATTCACACTAATTAAAGGCATGCTTTGAATACTAAAATACAAGGGAAAAAGTCTCATACCAGTTGAAAACCCTCTTCAAGCTTTGAACTCAGATGTAGCGGAAGAACCTCTGCCTGCACTCTATCGTCCAACAAATAAGTCGGCTGCAATAGCACGATCGTCTACACGAACGGAAACAATACGAATAGTCATGAACGAGTGAATAGCAGCGGGGAAGACACCACCAAATGGAGCCCTTGGTATTCTCAGAGTGAGAATCCAAAGTGTGGTATTTAGTGAATTTGATAGAGGTTAGATAAAGAACAAATCATGTAGATGATAAGCAAGTGTGAGAGAAAGAGCTATCATATTGCTTATCGTTTAGAAGAAGCTACACGATCGTGTAGGTTTTACTAAGCGATCGTTTAATAAATGGAAGACGATCATCTAGAAAACGCAGCACACCATGCGATCGTTTAGTAAAGCTAGTTTAGGGATGAGTGTGCGATCGTTTAGGCGATGAGCGACTACTGTATAGGCTCTCAAGCTATGCGATCGTTAGGTTTTCACACCGATTGCGATCTTTTCAAACTTTTGCAAAATGAAAAAAATTTTCATTTTATTCTTCGGTTATAATAACCGATTTCGGATTCTCCCACTAACGCACGTCCGAGAGAAGTTTTAGGCTACTTATCATATAATTAACCAATTTAATAATTAATGAATATAATCATATTATATTCTGATCCTATAGTTTGATATCACATATCTACTATAGTAATTTCTCCTCTACTTGATATAAATCATATTTATATCTAATTTTCTCCAAAATAATGTATCTCATACATTTAGTCAATTATATCATATATAATTAATCAGTCAAATTATATCATATATAATCGATCTCCCTCTTGTCAATTTGAACATTTCAAATTAACCCAAACACTGATTCTCGACTTTATCCAAGCTACTCAGGGGATCTAATGGACATGTGGCTCAAAGCTCCAACGATACGTGAATAACTGATTAAACTCTTGAGCCATGAGATCCACCATCCGTTAACTGTCAGACATTCCACTAAAGACCAACAACTAAACTCTTCTTACCACAGATATATTTCTCTGTCCATTGGATATAACCAATCATGAGTACGATGACCCTTCACAGATGCTCGTAAGTACAGCTGGGCCAATTATCATTTTGTCCCTGCAGTTACATCTCACTCCTTAAGTAACACTGATTCCTCTAATGAATAATACAACATAGTTCAATTATATGTGAACACCTCTCGGGCCAAGAGAAGGTGTGTGGCGCCACATTGTTCAAGCTCTGGAATCAGCCTTTAAGGGAGCTATCTATCTATTTATCCTTATTTTGAGGAAGGAGTGAATTCCATCTTGTGTAGTTCAGTTCCCAGCTCTCAAATCAGACGAATCCCCAAAATGGTAGATTTGAATCGGCGACTTGGCCATTCACACCCATACAAATCAAATGAACGTCCTTAATGGAAAGAGTTCCCAATTCACTCAGGATTAAGGTCCTGTTACCTATGGCCATCCTAGTGAAGTGAAGTCTCTATCATGAATGGTGTTATATAATGAGACATTAACACTTCGTGGTCAGGTCTTATACAAACTCTTTGTATAGGATGCCCCTGTTTGCATGTCCCCTACACGAATGATCAGGATCAGACCATCTTTGACAAGTCATGACACTTGTGAAAATTCCACAAAGCGGACCGCATCCGTAGAGTTACCAAGATAAGATTTTTCCCTATATCCATATACTACAGACCATTTTGGTTATCACTCAAGACGTGATCCACTTGTATGTCACCACATACATGATTAAGTTACATACTGATAACCAAAGATTTTATATTTATTGGTTTGGGGTAAAGCAAATAAAACATGTAACTGAGCATAAAACAAAATGTAAAGTAAATATCATATATTATACAACACAAGCGTTCGTATAAACTGTTTACAAACTACAGAACACGAGACTTTAGGGCATCAACCCTAACAGAAATAAAATGGGCCTACTTAATCAGTTATTGTTTATCTCCTTCACTTAAAGTTTACTGAGAGTAAGAGGTTTAGATGGGCAGTAGGTATCATAGAAGAGTGGTATATATTTTTAATCTTTTTTAAAAAATGAACATAAAAATTGATGGGATAGTCCAAATGCACCTAAGTTTTTTCCTTTTTTTTTTTTCTTTCTGAAAATACTTTTGATGATTCATTCAATAAACTATACTTATAGCCACCTACTTTTGTCCGACCTAATTTGATTACTTATTTGATTTGAATTTAGTTTTCGAAAATAAAACAAAATAATAATAGTAATTACATAAAGTTTTTATTAATTAACATTTAAATATTTTTCTATTTTAATTAGAAAATGGTGAAACAAATGTTTTCTAAATGGTGAGATCTTTTATCAATTTTGGGAAAAAAATGAACACATAATAATTTTTTAAAAAAATCAATCATATAACATTTTTAGTTCTTAAACTTTCATAAAAGTAACAATTTAGTCATTGAACTTTGGTTTATAACGATTTAATACTCGAACTTTTAATTTTATAATAATTTAGTCCCTAAACTTTACTATGCAACAATTTAGTCCTTGTACTTTAAAATTTGTAACGACTTAGTCCTTATTGTAGAAATTAGTGTGAAAATTTAATGAAACTTCTTGCATAAATACATCGATAAACTAATTAGAAACTCAATAATTTTATAAAATACAAAGTTTATATCATAAAATAATAAAAAAATGACATCAAATATTGATGGTTTTTTAAGTTGGGACTAATTGTTACATATTTGAAAGTCCAATGACTAAATTGTTACATACCAAAGTTCAGGAACTAAATTGTTACTTTTATGAAAGTTTAGGAAAAGTATTTTTTAACCCAAAATCAATCATATAATTATTATTTTTTTCCCTTTTGAATGCAATTTGGTTGATTCATTTTCTAACTGAAAGGAATTTGAATTCTGGCAACCTTTGGTCACTTAGGGGAGATTCAACCACAAAAGAAAAAATAAAATCCTAGCCATTTTTCTTTTCCTCTCTCACTCACATACACGTTTCTATCATGCACTCCTTTCATTTCTTTCTCAAAGTGTTTTTCTCTTTCTCACCATTCATTTACTAAAAACCCCCCATAAAAAGATTTTTAGTTGATTTTCTCTAAATTTTTTCCTCTCACATTGGCTCTCCCTCCCTCTCTCTTTTTCTCTTCCAACAATCCTTCTACCTCCAAATTTCTCTCCACATTTTCTTTTCTTTTTAGCGTTCTTCGCTCCCTCTCTCCATTTTTCTCCCCCATAAACCAAATCTCTCAATTTTTTTCTCTCTTCTCCATATTTTCTCATCCAAGTAAGCCATGGAAAGTTTTTTTTTTTTTTTTTTTTTTCATCTTGTATATTAATATTCTAGCATGTCTATGTTAATATGTGCTTGTTAATCTTTTCTTTCTTTCTTCTTTTTTTTTTTTTTTAATCTTTGAGTAATATGATATTTATTGATTATATAATACTTTTCTATGTATTATATTTTGTCAAGTTTAGTATATATTTGATTTATGTATTCGTTGTATGTTAAATCATTAAATTATATCTTTATTTTTTAAAATGTTATTTTCATATTATTATTTTTTAATATTTTCTAGAAAAATTACTACTTCTTGATTTTTTTTAGAGTTTTTTAAGAAATATCTAGGTTTTATTATTTAAATATGTTTTAAATATGGTGATATTCTATCTATGATATGCAGTTAGATTTATTTTTAATATTTTATTTAATATTTTCTAAAATGTAAACTTCTCAAATGACAGAATCTTAAATATCATGATGCTAATGCTTGGATTCTTGAGACAATGTCTTGGAATGCCAAGACTTGATGTTAATGTCTTATTTTAAGCAAGTTTGAAAAAAAAAAAATCATTTTTGTGTATATATATATATATCATCCTCTATTCTTATATAATAAAATATATTTCTTTGAAAATATGCATTATTGAAAAAAAAATCATAAAAGGAATTTATCTTCTTTAAAAAAATGAATTTTAAATATTTCTAAAATCATTCATAAATATTTTCTTAAAAAATAACAAACCTAAAAAGAAATTGGATTCCATAATTTTTTCTTAAAACATAGTTTTCCTTAAAAAAAAAAAATTCTTTTCCCAATTCTTTTAAAATAAATAAACCAAATTAAAATTAATTTCATGAAAAATAATTTCGAAAAATTTTGCAAAAAATTTATTTTCATACTTTTTAAATAAATAAATGAAAATATTCTTCCCAAAATATTTTTTTTAAAAAAAACCTTTTAAAATCTTTTATAGGATGAAAATTGGGGAGGTTAAGATGTTGACTTTCTTAATATTCGAGAGGAAATATAAAAAAATCTTTTAAAAAATTTTTCTATGACGGATTTGAGGAAATATAATGGTAATATTTCCTCATATTTTTGAGCTGAGGAGTTGACTCTTTGGAAGTCCGAGGTCGGATCTCCAATATCTTAAAAAAAAAGAATTTAGCACGTTCTTTTATAACTTTTTGTTACGCTCTTTAAGATATTCGCATTATGATTGTTTAATTGTTATTTTTTTTTGTTTGATCTTGTAATGCTCGCATTAAAGCAAATTTAATTTTTTTAAAACTAAACCTTATTATAATTTTTTTACACCTTTTCTTCCTATTTTGTTTGCAAAGTTTCTAAAATTGTACTTCATGTATTTGAAAAAAATTTCTTAAAAAAAAAATTAATATGTCATTTCAAAGTTTTCTAAACATTTTTTTTAAACAACTTTAACCGTTATCTTAAAAAAAGTTTTAAAAAAATCTCCTACGATGTAATCTAGAAAATTTGAGAGTCCAATTTTATTGAATTGTTGAGGTGAATGATCCAAGAAAAAATGAATTTAATTATTTGTTCTAAAAAAACTTCTATCCATTAAAAGGCTATTCCTATGACGGATTTGAGGAAATGATAATATTTTTTTCATATTCTTGAGGTGAGGGATTATTTCTCATCAATTAGGCTACGATAGAATTCAGAAATAATCCCTCACCTTGAGAATATGAGGATATTACTATTTCCTCAAATCTATCATAGGAATAGCCTTTTAATAGAGGGAATGTTTTTTTTTTTAAAAAAAATTAATTAAATTCATTTTTTCTTGGGATCATATTTAGGACTCCCAAATATATGATCCCCACCTCAACAATTCTTGAAAATCGGACTCCCACTCCAACAATTCTATAAAATCGAACTCCCATCCCAACAATTTTAGAAAATCGGACTCCTACCTAACAGTTCAAGTCGAACTCCCAAATTTTCTAGATTCTATTGTAGGAGTTTTTTTTTTTTTTTTTTTTAAGAAAATAATTAAAGTTGTTTAAAAAATGGTTTAGAAAGCTTTGAAATGGCATATTAATTTTTTTAAGAAAAACTTTTCAAATACATGAAGTACAATTTGAGAGACTTTGCAGACAAAATCTTTTTGTTCAAACAAAATAGGAAAAAAGATGTAAAAAAAATTTATAAAAGATTTTTAAAAAATTAACTTTGCTTTAACGCGAGCATTACAAGATTAAACAAGAAAAAAATGACAATTAAATAATAATATTACGAATAATTTAAAGAGTATAATAAGAAAGTTATAAAAGAATGACAATTAAATTGGAAATTCGATCTTGGACTCCTAAAGAGTCGACGCCTCACCTCGAGAATTATAAGGAAATATTACCATTTCCCCAAATTTGTCGTAGGAAAGTTTTTTAAAAGATTTTTTTTTAATATTTTCTCAAGAATATAAAAAAAATCAACATATTAACCTCTCAAATTTCTGTCGAAAGTTTTTAAAAGATTTTTTTGAAATATTTTTGGAAGAATATCTTGATTTATTTATTTAACAAGTGTGAAAATAAATCTTTTGTAAATTTTTTTAAGGAAATGATTATTCATCAAATCAATTTTAATTTGGTTTATTTATTTTAAAATAATTGGGGAATGTTTTTTTTTTCTTTTTTTTTTTTTTAAGGAAAACTATGTTTTAAGGAAAAAATTATGGAATCCAATTTCCTTTTAGGTTTGTTATTTTTTTAAGAAAATATTTATGAATGATTTTAGAAATATTTAAAATTAAAATTTTTAAATGAGATAAATTCCTTTTATGAAAAGATTTTTTTTTTCCAATAATGCATATTTTCAACAAATATATTTTATTATACAAGAATATAGAATACGATACATATGTAAAAATGATTTTTTAAAAATTAAAAAATTGGTTTAAAATAAGACATTAATATCAAGTCTTGGCATCTCAAGACATTGCCTCAAGAATCCAAGCATTGACATCAAAGTATTCAAGATTCTATCATTGGAGAAATTTACTTTTTAAAAAATATTGAATAAAATATTAAAAATAAATCTGACTGAATATCATAGATAGAATATCATAATATATAAAACATATTTAAAGAATCAAACCTAGATATTTCTAAAAAATCAAGAGATAGTAATTTTTCTAGAAAATATTAGACAATAATAATATAAAAATAACATTACAAAAATAAAAAATATAATCTAATGATTTAACATACAACAAATACATAATTCAAATATCTATTAGGCTAAGAATATATTTAAAAGGTGCATCTACTAATATCATCATTAAATTTTAACATAAAAATTATATATATATATATATATAGCTTCTCCGCTGTGTTCTTTGTCTCCTCTTTCTCTCTCCCCTCATATAACAACTAAAATCAATGACAAGATTAAAGGTACCTAGATGAAAAAAGTTGATTGAAAAATTGGAGGGCCGAATTAAAATCGAAGAAATGAATTCGAGAAAACTCAAATACTTGAGAACTCGAATCGTTGGCTCGACGAAAATCCAAGTTCTTGACGATGAAGTTGGAGCCAGCAAAGGTATTCGACAATATAACAAGAAGGAAATCTCTTTTAGGTTATTGTTGGATGATATAATTAAAATTTACCTTCACCCACGAACTTAAGTTTTTGGGTCAATTGGTGATTTAAGATGGTATATGTGTTCGCTCTACAATGTTGTTTGGCTCTTCTAGATATTTCAAACCCATAAGTGAGAGAAGTGTTAGATGATATAATTAAAATTCACCTTTACTCACTAACTTAAGTTTTTGAGTCAATCGATGGTTTAAGAGTTATCATTGGGAGAGATAGAAGGTTCATGGGTGGTCAATATTACTGCAAATTTTCACCTAATGCCAAATTTTGCAGGCGAAAGAAAAAGAAATCGAGGACATAAAATAAGAGAGAAAGGAGGAGATGAGAGGAGGCAGAAAGAAGAGAGATACATGAGAGAGATTAAAAATATATATTTTTTCTCAAATATCATCTTGCCACAGGTTAGCTATCTAGTCAATTTTTTGTTTAAATTTAATGACTATGTTTGTAGAGAAATCTTTTAAACCTATTTTTAAAAATTAGCATTAGAGACTAAATACATATATTCTTAAAAACTTAGGGATAAAAAAGTACCTTTTAGTATATTATATGAAAAACAAGGCCATCTAAAATTAGAGCCTTTAACCATTCTTAAGTTTGCTTTATTAACTAATAAGAATATAGTTCAATAAATAAGGTACATAACGCGTAACAGTTTTTAAAATTTGATGGTTCGACCTTCTACTATATATATATATATAATTAAAAAATATATACACCTTCCTAATATAGCTTGGCTTGTGGCGTTAAAAGATATATACACCTCCCTAATATAGCTTGGGTTGTGACAAAGGGATCCCACTAGTGTTTGAACACATGGAAGAACTTGGAATCCTCCATACTTGGCAAGTTGTTGCATGTCTTTTGTCTCTCATGGTTATTTCATATCAACTTTGTTATGGAATACATTTCACCATTATTATTCTCGTGTTCATTGTTTACCAAAGTTGAATATGGAAATCAAATTCTACGTCTATAAATACCATCTTCATAGATGTCCTAGCAATGATTTAAGGTTTGGTTCATGCATGTACTAAAGTCGTAATATAAATCACCCATTCAAATATGGAAAAAAAAAAAAACATTAGACTAATTACAACAAATATTATTCCGTACTATTTATTCAAGTCTAAAATATATATTTTCTAGACTTAGACGACGATGACAACAACAACGACATTATTTTTTTCTTAGCATCTATTTGTGCGAAGATTTCCAGGTTCAAATCTATGACTTTTTTGGTCATAAGTAATATATTCCTTAACCTGTTGAATAATGCTACGTTTGACAATAATAATTGGTGATGCCAAAAATCCTAAAAGTGAAAAGAGTCTAACCTTCAGTGAAGTAGGCTGAAAGGACTCGCGTCTTAGTTTGTAGGGATAATTTTCACTTTTAGGAACATTTCAAGACAAAACAAGTATGACTTTGCCAGGGTTACAGGGGATACAAGAGAATGCTAATGCCATTAGATGTCCGGATCCCAAATCCTTGACCTGGGGCATTACACTATGTCCTAATAACTTGGTTTTGTGTCTAAGATGCAAAGAAAATAAAATAAACCTGTAGAATATTCAGATGACATACCTTGTTAAAATTGTTGCTAAGCATGCATAAAAGTGGAGGAATAGAGGATGGAACAAAATTTGAATATGAGAGATAAATTCACCATTAATTTATAAAATTTGGACAAATAGACTTTGTAGTATGTGGGGCCCTCAAAATAGCCAAAGTAAGTTTGTCTTGGTGGTATTGACATGTTTTCTGTCTCTAGAGTTCCTCTAGAGTTTGAAGGTTCAAACTCCCACCCCGTAATTGTTGTGCTAAAAAAATAAAACAATCTTAAAAAGATAGTTTTTCTTCTAAAGTAGATCAATTTTTTGAAACTCCAATGACATTTTGGATAAAATAACAATTTTCTTATCTTCTCTCATCAATTTTCTATATATTTGTGCTTGGTTTTAATTTAATATAATTCAATTTAGTTATGATTTATATATTGTTATAGGTCTAAGAAAAAGGTCGCTAACATATCACCAAAAAGTGATGCTAATTGTTAGAGCGCTAATATTAGGGTTATCTTGCTATTGTAAATATCTTTAGTTTACTTTCCTTTATTGTATTTTTTATATTTTTCTAATTAGGCCACTCTTGTATATGCGTATATATATCACTTTAGTGAATATAATAAATTATTCTGATTCTATCCGATTAAGAATTCTACATGGTATTAGAGCTAGATTTTAGACATTTTGTGAACCTTTAGAACATGTGTTTCATCTAGGGTTTTGTGAAGTATTTGGGTCTACATTTTTGTCCACCATTACTTGCCACTGCCTGTCGCCGTTGGTACAAGTTAGGTCACCGTTCATTGCGATTTTTTTGACACCGCCCATCCCAAAAGGAAGTCCAGTTGCTGATCTACAAAACCCTAAAATTCTATGTCCATCTGAGCAGTGCGTAAAGCTCACGCACCACTGCCACTCTCTGTCATTCGCTCCATGCGCCAACGCGTGTGGGCATATGTAAGGTTCTTTCCAATTCGTCTTCCGTGGGTTTGATCAAAATCCTGCCTTCCCTCTAGTGGTTTGGTTGTTTGACTATATGTTTATTAGTTTGCGGGGGGCTAAAGGTAAAGTCTCTTCAGTACCTTAGGGTTTGGTTTAATACTTATTTTTTTATTCTTTAATCTATTTTTGAGGTCATGACTAACAAGAAATCAGTAATCATGTCTGAAATGATTCTGATGGTGTCAAAAGTAACCGAACACAAGTTGAATGGATCTAATTATTATTCATGACGATCGAATGTTATCATTTTATTAGGAGTATTAAGATGAATGACAATATAACTGAAGAGCCACCAACTAATGCTACTCACAAAATTTGGTTGGGAGAAGATTCAAGAATGCTTCTCCAAATCAAGAATTCTATTGAGCATGAAATTATTGGGTTAGCTAATCACTATGGATCTGTTAAAGACATATTGGAATATTTGAATTTTCTCTATTCTAGGAAAGAGAACATCAATAGAGTATTGACGTGTGTAAGACTCTATATCAACCTAATCAAGGAGAGAAATCTCTTGCAAGTTATTTTATAGAGGTGAAAAACACATGTGCAAAATTCAATATCTTAATGCCAATTAGCCCTGGTCTTAAAGTTTTGATGGCTCAACGTAAAAAATTGTTTATCATGAGTTTTTTAGTTGGACTTGCACCTAAATATGAGATGGTTAAAGATCACATTTCGTCAAGCTCAAATATCTCATCATTGAAAGAGTCTTGTACTTGAATCATTCGTACAAAGAAGCCACATTCAATTATGTCATATGATTCCACTAGTGCTTTGATTGGGCATAAAAATGACTATAAAGGTAATAAAGGGTTTGGTTCAAATAATTCCAAAGGTTATCCTAATACTCAACGACCAAATTTAGGAGAGATTATTTGTTACTATTGTTGTAAACCTGGTCGTACAAAACGTGATTGCAGGAAATTGGTGAATAAGAGCTAGAGGATGTCATCTACACATGTTGCTTCTATTCTTGATAATCATGAGAAATCCATCACAATTTCTGCATAGGAGTTTGCTAAATTTCAATAGTATCAAGAATCATTGACGATATTTTCTTCTACTCTCATTACTGTCATCGTAGAGTCAGGTAACACCTTTAAATGTCTTCATTCCTCTATCTCAAAATGGGTCATTAATTCTAGCGCTACAGACCATATGACAAGTAACCCTAGTCTATTATCTAACATTTCTCCATCCATTTCTTACCTCATGTCACTATAGCTGATGGAACCACTACTTCTGTATTAGGATGGGAACAGTCCATCTTACAAAATCAACTGTTTTGCCCTCGATTTTAAGTTTATGACAATTCTTCTTCAATTTAATTTCTATAAGCAAACTAACTCATGTTCTTAATTGTTGTGTCTCTTTTTTCATAGTTATTTTTGAAGGAACTCGATTTACAAGATCCATGAGCGGAAGCGGATCGTCCAAATCCCATTTTAATTGAAACCAAACATTTACAGTAAAACATAAACAAATTATGCATTCTTAAATAAATTACAACATGCCTTTTAAACTAGAAAAAGAGTTAAGAGATTATACCTTTGAAGAAATCTTCTTCACGTAAATTCTTCGATCTGTCATGAACTCTTCGAATAAATACGAACTCCTTGAACAAACAACAATAGAATTCGAACCAAAAATGATGAAGACACTACCACTTGGTATCCTCGGTATTCTCAGGGTGAGTACCCATGAGTGGTGGGCTTTGGCTATTTTGGTTAGGAGGGAGTTTGTGAGTTTGGAGGAGGAAGACGATTGAGGAAAAACAACATTATCGCATAGAGAATTCTTCAATCGTGTACACCAAAGAGCTATCATTTAGCCTTTATATGTTTATCGTTTAAACTCTCACTATTCGTGTTGATTTGTTATGGAATAATCAAAATCACATTCTATTTATTCCACTATACCATAAAAACCAATTAACCTCCCACTAAGGTTGTTGGAGAGAAAAAGAGATTAATTATCCAAATAATTAATAATATTTAAATATGATAACCAACTTATCATATTATATTTATAACTTATAGTTTTAATATTGCATCATATACAGTCTAAACTATAGTTCATTTTCTCTATTTTATGACATTTAATATAAATCACGTTTATATTAAATTTAACAACTATTTGAATTTCATTCAAATATTTATTCCTCCAATTAAACTATAATGTATCACATACATTATATCAATTATATCATATATAATTGAATTAATTGAATTATATTATATATAATTAAATTCCCTCTTATTAATTTAAACATTTCAAATTAACCCAAAAACTGATTCTCAACTAAATTCTTTTGAGCTACCAAGGGGACCTTATGGATCTGTAGCTTGAAGCTCCAACGGTACATGAATAATTAATTAAACTCTTTAATTACATGATCCCCTATCCGTTAACTGTCGGACACTCAATTAAAGGTCGATAACTGTACTCTTCGCACTATAGATATATTTCCGTGTCCATTGGATATAACCAATCAACAGTATGATGACCCTTCATAAATTACTCGTAAGTACAGCTGGACTAAATTGCCATTTTGCCCCTGTAGTTTCATCTAACTCCTTAAGTACCACTGATTCTTCTAATGAACAATAGAACATAGTCTTACTATGACTAAATCTCTCTCAAGCCAAAAGAGGGTGTGGCACCACATTGTTTGAGATTTGGAATCAGCCCTTAACGGAACAATTTATCTACTTACCCCCACTTTGGGGAAGGAGTGAATTCCATTTTGTGTAGTTGAGTTCCCAGCTCCCTAATCAGACGAATCTCTAAAATGGTAGGCTTGTTGAATCGATGATCTGACGACTCTCACCCATACAAATCAAAGGATCGCCCTTATAGGCAGGAGTTCACAACTCACTCAGGATTAAGATCATGTTACCTATGGTCATCATAGTGAAATGAAAGTCTCTATTATGAACAGTGTTATATAATGAGACTAAACATTTCGTGGTCTGGTCTTATACAAACTCCTTTGTATAGAATATTCCCACTCGCATGTCTAACTGATCAAGATCAGATTATTTCTAGCACTTTATAACATTTGTAACATCTACAAAGCAGGTCATACTCGTAGTGTCACTAAGATAAAGTGTCAAGCCTTATGTTGGAGTTGATGCCCAAAATCTCGTAGGGTTCTGTAGTTTGTAAACACTTGTATGAACAAACATTCTGTGATTTATAATATATGATATTTTATTCACATTGACTATGAAATATATGATATTTTAGTTGCATTAACCACAAACCAGTAAACTAAGATCCATAGTTATTGTTGTAACTTAAACATGTATGTGGAAACATATAAGTGGATCATGTTTAAGTTGTTGGGATTGGTGTCTTATTTCTCCCGGTGGTCTCGTAGTTTGTAAACATTTTGTACACGTTGTTATTAATAAAATAAATGTTATTTTATTTGAATTTACTCAAATCCAATAAACTAAGATCTATGGTTATTTCATGTAACTTAAGCATGTATGTGAGACATACAAGTGGATCATGTTGGGTTGGTGTCCTAATTCTCCTGGAATCTCGTAGTTTATAATCTATACACATTGTTATGAATAAAATAAGAGTTATTTTATTTGGTATTTACTCATATTCAATAAACAAAGCTCCATGGTTATTGTATGTAAACTTAAGCATGTATATGAGATATACAAGTGGATCATGCCTTAAGTGACAACCTAAATAGGTTTGTAGTATAAGGATTAAGGAGGGATACCTGATCCTTGTGACACTATGTTTACAGTCTGCTTTGTAGAGGTTTGCAAGTGTTGTGAACTATTATAGATGGTAAATCCTGACCACTCATGTGAAGACATGCGAGCGGAGGTGTCCTATACAAAGATTTTGTTTAAGACAGGACCACGAGATGACTAGTCTCTGTATATAACGTCGTTGATACTTGTGACTTACATCTCACCTAAGCGACCATAGGTGATGTGACCTCAATCCTGAGTGTTTTGGGAACTCCTGCCTTTGAGGGCGGTCCTTTGATTAGTATGGGTGAGAGTGGCCAGATTGCCAACTTAACATGCCTACCTTTTTGGGGATTTGTCTGATTTGGGAGCTGGGAACTTAGTTACACAAGATAGAATTCACTCCTTCCCCGAAATAGGGGTAAGTAGATAGATTGCTCCCTTAAGGGCTGATTGCGGGTCTTGAACATAGTGGCCACAACTTCTCTTTGGAAGAGAGGACTCAGTCATAGTAGTACTATGACTTATGTTCATTAGAGGGATCAATGGTACTTAAGGAGTTAGATATAACTAACGGGGCATAACGGTTATTGGCCCAATTGTACTTACGAGCGATCTGTGAAGTTGTCGCACTAATGATTGGTTAAGATGGACACATAATATATCTGTGGTAAGAAGAGTTCAGCTGTCGGTCTTTAATGGAGTGCCTGGCAGTTAACGGATGGTGGGTCCCGTGACTAAATAATTTAGTCAGTTATTCACGTACCGTTGGAGCTTCAAGCTACAGGTTCATAAGGTCCCCTTGGTAGCTCAATGGATTTAAGTTGAGAATTAGTTCTTGGTGTTGATTTGAAATGTTCAAATTGACAAGAGGAAATTCGATTATATATGATATGATCGGTGTTATATATGAGATACATCAAGTGGAGGATTAATGTAAATGAGATTTATATTAAGTACCATGAAATAGAAAAAGAACTATGGTTTATATGTTTCATGAGATGAAATATTAAAACTATAGGTTATAAATATAATATGGTAAGTTGGTTATCATATATATTTATAATAATATTAATTATTGGAAAATTATATCTTTTTCTCTAATAACCAATTGAGTGGGAGGTTATTGGTAGTTTCATGGTAACCGTGAGATAAAAGAAAAAAATGTTTTCTTAAATTTCAAATTATTGAGAAAGTTGCTATTCTCGACAAGTTCTCACGGAAAGGTTCTCAAGTGAATAGGATTCACTAAACGATAGCTGAAGAGAGACTAAACGATCGTGAAGTGACACTACACGATAGTTCTCTCAACTGGGCATTAGTTAAACGATCGTGGAGCATTTGCTAAAAGATCGCGGAGCATTTGTTAAACGATTGGGCATCGTCTATACGATAGACTTCTATCATCTCCTACTTGCTCAATCGTTTACACGATTGTTATTCCTCCAGTCTCTTCCTCTCACCAAGTCCACACAGAGCCCACACTTTTGGATTCTCACATTGAGAATACCAAGGTAGTCATTGTGGTGGTGTCATATTCAACTCGACTGACGTCGAGGTTTTTTGGAGGCCGTTCGCTGTGTTCGCGGTGTTTGTGTGGTGGTCACTATGATTGTGTTATGTTGCGGTTGTTGTATTCGAGCATGCGGTTGTTGTAGTCTTGGAGATTGAACGAGTTTGGGATCGATGGAGTTTGAAAATGAGTCTTCAATGGTATGTTGAATCTTTCCCTTGAGTATCTTGTAAAGCATGCTGTAATTTCATATGTTGCATGACCAGTTTGTTTCCGTTTCTGGACTGTAATTGTTAGTGTTCAATTTCGAATGAAATTTGGAACGATCATTTCACTACTCATAGAAATCCTCATGTCCGATTTCCTTCAATTAGTATCAGAGCCATGTTGTTCTGATATTCTAAATTTCACTTATGTTTTAAACTTCTTTTTTAGTTGTGGTGGGTTTTCTACATTGTGTTTAAATGTTAAATGCGTTTATGGATAGTGTTGGTGAATATTTACGAGTTTAATTGCCTCCGTTTAAAGCTTTCTTTTGATTACAAAGTGTTAATTTTTAAGGGCCCCTGTGTTTTTGGGCATAATTAACAAGCAAACGAGTCTGTAAATTCAAAGTGTTTGAGTTTGTCAAGTTGTTTGTGATGAAGTTTCGAAGCATGGAGATGTAGTTCTCAACGAGGAAGAAGACCAAATGATCGTTAGGATTTGGCTAAACCATCGTGTAGATTTTTCTATGCGACTGCTCCATTCGGAAAGTATTTGCATGGATCAATAACAAGGTGAATATGCAAAGTAGTTCATAGTAAATGAGAGAATGAAATGTGTCAACATATCCTACGGTCTCTTCCATTAGTTTGAACCATGAGATTCTTATGTTGCCCATGCTGTCATTTTTAGGCGGCATTTGCTTGTCGTTATTTTCAGCGGCTATCTCCTCGGAGGGTTATAACATAAGATTCAGAACAATTTAAACTTCTGAAATGAATAGGGTTTCTTAGTTCCGTCTTCAACATTGTCTTCCAATTCGGGGGTTTGTTGATACTGTTCTATGAAATCTGAAAATGCAGGGTCACACTTACAAGAGTACTATGTTAGTAAGTTCTTGACCGAAAATGGTAAATAAATAACTAATGGAATGAGAGTTATTCTAGAATTAGTATTTAGTCAAGAATGTCTTGGTTCAGTGAAAGAGTATTTGACTACCCTTCAATAGCATCTGTTCTGACTCACTAAAGTATCGTTGCAAATAAATAATGAAATCTGGGTATATTATTACTTTTGCTAAAATGAATTTGGATTTAGATGCAGTTTTCTAATAGAATTTGTTTATGTTTCAGCATGTCGAATTCAATTATCCAACTACTAATTTTCGATAAATTTAATGGTCAGGGATCAAACATCCATACGATACTTGTTGTAGATGATTTGAGGTTCGTTTTAACGGAGGAATGCCCTTCAATTCCCAGCTCTATTGCAAACTAAAATATTCGGGATGCATATGACAGGTGGGTTAGGGCAAATGAAAAGGCCAGAGCCTACATCTTAGCTAGCACATCTGATGTGTCAACTAATAAGCATGAAAGCATGTCCTGGACATGTTGGTCCACTTCAACATCATAGAAGCAAATGGGACTGTCATAGACAAAAAGAGTCAAGTTAGTTTCTTCATGGAATCCCTTCCGAAGACTTTCATAATATTTCGAACAAATTCCATGATGAATAAAAGAGAATATAATCTAAATACTCTTTTAAATGAGCTTCAGACTTACCAATCTCTAATGAAAAATAAGAATTAGGAAGGGGAAACAAACATTGTAACCCAAAGAAAATTTCAGAAGGCATCGATATCCGGGAAGAAACCTTATGATAAAATGTATAGACCTTCTAAGGATAACAATATCCAAATGAAAAAGAAGGGAAAAGGGAAAAAGAAAACTCTTGCAAAGAAAGGCAAGGACAAGGTTGCAAAAGGAAAATATTTCCATTGCAACGAAGATGGACAATGGAAAAGAAATTTCCCTTAATATCTTACTGAAATGAAGGCTGAAAAAGCAAACTAAGATAAATTTGATTTACTAGTAATTGAAACATGTTTTCTGGAAAGTTCTCATTTGACCTGGATACTAAATTCAAGCATCACTAACCATACTTGGACTCCCATTCAGGAAACTAGTTCCTAGAGAAAATTGACAAAGAACGAGATGACTTTCAAGATGGGAACACGCGAAGTCATTTTGGCTCGTGCAGTGGGAGATCTAAAGTTATTTTGTGGAGATGCTTACATTTTGTTGGAAAATGTATATTATGTGCCAGACATGAAAAAGAATTTGATTTCAATCTCTTGTTTATTCGAACATATGTATAAAGTTACTTTTGATATTAATGAAGTGTTCATTAGTTCAAAAGGTGTTCAAATATGTTCTGCTAAACTTGAAAATAACTTATATGTATTAAAACCAACTGAGGCCAAAGCTATTTTAAATATAGAAATGTTTAAAACAAAAGAAACTCAAAATAAGAAACAAAAAAACTTCTCCTAATGCCTATCTTTGGCACTTAAGACTTGGACACATAAATCTCAATATAATTGAGAGATTAGTAAAGAATAGACTTCTAAATCAGTTCGAAGACAATACTCTACCTTCATGTGGATCATGTATTGAGGGTAACATGACTAAAAGATCTTTTACAAAAAAAAGGTCTAAGAGTCAAAGAACCTTTAGAGCATGTATATTTCAGATCTCTGTGGTTCGATGAATGTTAAAACTCGAGAAGGATATGAGTATTTCACCAGTTTTATTGATGACTATTCAAGATATGGATATGTTTACCTGAAGCATCATAAGTCCAAACTCTAGAAAAGTTCAAAGAATACAAGATAGAGGTTGGGAACTTATCGGGTAAAAAGATTAAAATTCTTCTATCAGATCGAGGTGGAAGTATATGGATTTAAAATTCCAAAACTATTTTATAGTGTTGGGGTTGATGCCCTAAATTTCGTAGGATCTCATAGCTTGTAATTGTAATGTACAAACATTTTATTTATGTAATAAAATATGTAATGTTTTATTTCAAAATTAGTTGCATTAACCACAAACCAATAAACTAATATCCAGGGTAATCTTCTAGCTTAAACATGTATGTAGAGATATACGGGTGGATCATGTTTAAGTGATAACCTAAATGGTCTGTAGCAGATGGATAAGGCTGGATACCTTATTCTGGTGACACTACGAGTATGGCCCGCTTTGTAGGTGTTACAATTGTTGTAAAGTGCTATAAATGATATGATCCTGATCATTCACGTGGAGACATGTGAGCGAGGATATTATATATAAAGGAGTTTGTATAAAGGATATTATATATTGTGAGCAAGGATATTATTCACGCGGAGACATGTGAGCGACGAAATGTTTAGTCTTATTATATAACGTCTTTCATGATAGAGACTTACATTTCACTAGGATGACCATAGATAACATGACCTGAATCCTGAATGAGTTGTAAATTCCTGCCTATGAGGGCGGTCCTTTGATTTGTATTGCTGAGAGTGGCCAGATTGTCGACTCAACAAGCATACTATTTTGGGGATTCATCTGACTGGGGAGCTGGAAACACAACAACACAAGAAGGAATTCACTTCCCCAACGTTAGGGCAAGTAGATAAATTGCTCCCTTAAGGGTTGATTCTGGGGCTTGAATAATGTGGCGCCACACCCTCTCCTGGCTCGAGAGGGTTTTCATCTAGATTATAATTTATTATTCATTAGAGGGATCAATGGTACTTAAATAGTTAGATGTAACTATAGGGACAAAACAGTAATTTTGGCCCAACTGTACTTACGAACAATTTTTGAACGGTCATTATACTGTTGATTGCTTCTATCCAATGGACACATAAATATATCTGTAGTGCGAAGAGTGCAACTCTCAGTCTTTAATGGAGTGCTCGATAGTTAACGGAAGGTGAATAATTTGATTAAAGGGTTTAATTAATTATTCACGTACTGTTGAAGCTTCAAACTATAGGTCCATGAGGTCCCCTTGGTAGTTCAATGGGATTTAATGAGATTCGATTTTTGGATTAATATGAATTGTTCAAATTAATTGAGGGAATTAATTATATATGATATAATTAATTAAAATTTAATTATATGTGATATAATTACTATAATGTATTTGATACATTATAATATTAACTATTTATGAGAGGAAATAAATATTTGAATATGATTAAAATATTAATTATATGAATTGGATTCATATTGTTAAATTTAATGTAAATGTGATTTATATTAAATGCCCTTAGTGAGAGAAAAGAAAATATAGGTTATATTGTATATGATACAATATTAAAACTATAGGTTATATGTTATATTTGATATAACATATAGTTTAATATATATTATCTAATAAGGTATTAATCATATTAATATATATTAAATTATTTATGAAATAAATAAATTCATTATATATATATATATATATGTATGTGTGTGTGTGTATATATATATATATATATGTATGTATGTATGTGTATATATATATATATTTATTTATTTTAATTAATTAATGGGAGGGAGAACTCCCTCTCTTTTTCTCTCCATTTTTACGCAAGTAGGAAAATGGGCTTTGCAGAGATCTTCTTCTTCATCATCCTACAAAAAGATAAACACAAAATAGTTATGTGTGTAAAGAGAAAAAAAAAAATTCCCTGCTTCCTTTTCTTCTTAATTCTTCATTCCTTCACCAAAATCACCAGAGCAGTACACCTCCTGGATTCTCACTAGAGAATACCGAGGCCTCTTTCTTGGTAGTGTCCATTTGGAGTTATTCGTGATTTGCATAGAGAAGTGGGATTACTTTTTGAAGAATGTCTTCAAAGGTAAGGGTTTCTAAAACCCAATTTATTTTTTTGCAATTTCTGTTTAAGCATGTTGTAATTGTTGAATTAAATGCATGATCTATTTCTTATTTTTTTTGTAAAAATTGTGAATTCTGGAACATGGAATTTGGGACGATCCGTTGCTTCTGCTCAAAGACCCTTCATTGGGATCCTTCAGATAGAAATGGAATTCAATCCCAACTTATTGCGCCTAGTATACCACAAAAAAATGATGTATCAAAAAAGAGAAATAGAACCTTGCTAGACATGGTTCGTTCAATGATGAGTTACGCCTAGTTACCTCAGTTTTTTTGGGATATGCAGTACAGACTGCAATATATATTTTGAATATAGTTCTCTCGAAAAGTGTTTTAGAAACACCAAACGAGTTATGGAGGGGCATCAAGGTAGTTTATGCCACTTTAGTGTTTGGGGATGTCCAGTGTCACAATCTAACTTTGAGATAGTCGATTGTGAACCCACTTGTGCAGACAATGAAGTGGCGACATGTGAATGTCAACACATTTAGCAAAGACAGAGGGCCAAGAGAAGTGCTATGATGTGATCGAGGAGGACGATACTGAAGGGAAACCAATGAAGGTCCCTATGTGGAAGCGGGGATCGTTCCTAATTTTTATTTTCACAGAACTTTAAATTACAGAATAAAATCAAAGATTATGCATTATCAAAGAAACAAGAATTCATTTACCCTTGAAGCCATTTTTTTTCACGTATTCCCTCTTGATCACGATCTCTTTAGTTTCCAAT
The DNA here is from genome assembly GCF_027475165.1 of Benincasa hispida. Classification (NCBI taxonomy): domain Eukaryota; kingdom Viridiplantae; phylum Streptophyta; class Magnoliopsida; order Cucurbitales; family Cucurbitaceae; genus Benincasa; species Benincasa hispida. The sequence continues at coordinate 31,929,172 of NC_143486.1, read as the reverse complement.
TCAAAATTCCCAATTGGAGACCACCACTTGAAAACCCTCTAGTATTCTCTTTAGGGATTAAGAATTCAAGTAAGAGTTGTAGGTTTTGCTTGAATTCTTGGAAGAGAGAAGATGAGAGATTGAGAGGGATGAGGGTTTTTCTCAGAGAGAACTTCTCTGAGATTCAGGGGAAGAAGATGGAGAATAGAATGAATCATTCCAACCACCTACTCCCACTGCACGTTTGTTCAGAGAAATTAGGGGGAGAGGGTTGTAACTCCCTCCTTTTAATGAAATTAAAATAAAATAAAATTTAATTTAATTTAATTTAAATAATATATATATATAATAACTACCTTATTATATATACACTATATGCTATATCAAATATAACACATAACCTATAGTTTTATATTGTATCAGATACAATATAACCTATAGTTTTATTTTCTCTCAACAATGCATGACATTTAATATAAATCATATTTATATTAAATTCAATTATATGAATCTCATCCATATAATTAATATTTGAATTATATTCAAATATTTAATTCATCTCAACTTTTTATTGTATTTAACATAAATCATATTTATATTAAATTTAATTACATGAATCTCATTCATATAATTAGTATTTAAATCATATTCAAATTCCTCTCAAAATACTTTATATTAATGTATCAAATACATTATATTAATTATATCACATAAAATTAATTTAATTAATTATATCACATAAAATTAATTTCCTCAATTAATTTGAACAATTCAAATCAATCCAAAAATTAATTTTTAATTAAATTCCTGTTGAGCTATAGAGAGGACCTTATGGATCTATAAATTGAAACTCCAATGGTACTTGGATAATTAACTAAACTCTTTAATTAAATTAGCCAACATCCATTAACTATCAGCCACTCCAATAAAGATCGACAACTGCACTCTTCGCACTACAGATATATTTCTGTGTCCATTAGATATAACCAGTCAACAACGCGATGATCCTTCATAAATTGCTCGTAAGTACAGTTGGGCCAAAATTTCCGTTTTATCCATGTAGTTACATCTAACTCTTTAAATACCACTGATTTCTCTAATGAACAATAAGTCATAGTCCAACTATGACCAAGTCTGTATCGAGCCAAGAAAGGGTGTGGCCACGTTGTTTAAGCCCCGGAATTAGCTTTTAAAGGAGCAATTTATCTACTTACCCCGACATTAGGGAATGAGTGAATTCTATCTTGTGTAGTTGTGTAATGACCTGAGTTAGGGTACATGAATGAACCAATATCACATCCGAATGAGAGGGATCCTGAGGACATGAAAGTATGATTAGGAAAGGCTTAAAAGAATTGAAAGTTACTACCTATACGAAGAAGGTGCACCTTCCTTTTCGGTGGCTCAATCATAAGAACTCCAAAGTTAAGCGTGCTTAACTTGGAGCAATCTTATGTTGGGTGAGGATAATGTAGCCAGGTCACAGAGGAATGTCGGGGCCATCAGGGGCCGAATCCTAGTCTGAATCCTGGGGCGGTATTTTATAATAAGACTAATCATTTCGTGGTCCGGTCTTATATATACTCATATATCTCCACATGAATGATCAGGATCAGATCATTTGTAGCACTTTACAACAATTTATTTATACAATGTTTATAATCTACGAGAATACTAGAGATTTAGGATACTGATTCCAACAGGTGCATCATCAAGCTCACCAACATAAGTGGACAAACATGCCATGTTGAACATTAAGTAGAAAGACAAGCAACCATGTTATCGATGATGTCAGTAACAAGCTTAGTGGGGGCCAGATGGGGCCTCGGGTCGTGCCCTTGAAAGGTAGGGTTTAGCTGTGAGTTTGGACGAGTGACTCTAAAGTTAGATTCATATTGATAAGATATGCAAGCACATCAAATTTGCCACATGTTATATGCATGGGTGGCAAAGAGGAAAATGTTCAGAATGAGAAGGCATGGTGTCAGCTCTCCACCACCCCTGGGCCCTATGCCTTAAGTGAGCTATCCCATGGCACATATGTGTGTTATGGCGTGGGCGAGAATTACAAGACAAGTGTCATGGACATCTTCCATCGAGAATGGGATCTCATGGACAGTATCGAAGGGCATGGGTGTGCCAGCATTGTGCCCCTTCCCATGGGCTAGTGATTCGATGTAGTACCCAGTATGTTGTTTTGATTTGACAAGGACTCGGAAGGGTCTAAGTCTTGATTATGTTCAAATGGATGGATGTCCGAAAACTCCCCAGTTGGATTATTACCCATGGGTTGGTTGATGATGGTTCTCGATAGTCGAGCACAAGCAAAAGAGAGAAAGTTGATGACATCTCGATACTCGGGATGGCATCCTGAAGTATCAGTGGGACTCAATAGTTCTTGGTTGACTGATATTTGCCCGAGTCATTTCAGTAAGCATTATAATGGCCTGGTAAATCACGGTAGGCGACCATTAAGCAGATAGAAGCTTGGTAGGCACTAAAGTAGGCCAGTAGAGCCTGATAAGCATTGTTATGTCTCGGAAAGCTTCGATAATTATCTGAATCACCCAATAAGCCCTAGTAAAGTGTTATAAGCCTATTTTGGCCCAAGGAAGGGTCAGAACTTGTTCTGGTGAAGTTCTAAACCGATGCAGAAGTATGAGGAACATGTTATTGGGAACCAAGATGATGAAGAGAGATGCAACATTGCATTGTGACAACCTTAGCCTCATATATGGGCAAGGTCGAACCATAAGACTTGGTCTAGACTAGAGACAAGTCGGATGGAATCACACATGAGGGAAAATACATGTACGGGCAACGCGTATGGCCGAATGAAGTTCAGTTCTACATGAATAAGTTCGGTTGAGGATGAAAGAACCTTGCCTAAAGTCCGACGATGCTTCAAAGACTCGAGTAAAAAGTGAATTGGGACTTGAGCATCCCTTAAGGCTAACCATGATCACGAGTGAATCATGGTGTCGTACGGTTAGAGAAGTACGACCGTGACGCCCAACACATGTGTTGGTGTAAAATCCAGAAAAATTGGAACAATGTTCTAAAGTATGCCTATTTGTAGGATACCCTAAAGAAACAAAAGGTGGTCTTTTTATGATCCTCAAGATGATAAAGTGTTTGTATCGAAAAACGCTACATTCTTAGAGGAAGACCATATAAGAAATCTTCAACCTCACAATAAACTAGTATTAAATGAAATGTCCAGAGAAACTACAGATAGATTAACAAAAGTTATTGATCAGGTTGGTTCTTCAACAAGAGTTGTTGATGAAATTGGCTTGTAACATCCTTATCAAGAATTGAGAATGCCTCGACGTAGTGTGAGGGTTGTTCAATAGCCTGACTGGTACATAAGTTTAATAGAAACTCAAGTCATCATACCTGATGATGACTTAGAGGATCCATTGACCTTTAAATAGGCAATGAAGAATGTAGATAGAGACCAATGGATAAAAGCTATGGACCTTGAAATGGAGCCTATGTACTTCAATTCAGTATAGGAACTTGTAGGTCAACTAGATGAGGTAAAACCTATTAGTTGTGAGTAGATCTACAAGAGAAAATGAGATCAAGCTGGTAAGATACAAACCTACAAAGCTAGACTCGTGACAAAAAGATTTACTCAAAGAAAAAGGGTAAACTATAAAGAAACCTTCTCTTCTATTGCCATGATCAAGTCTATTAGAATACTTTTATCCATTTCCGCCTTTTATGATTATGAAATATGGCAAATGGATGTCAAGACAACTTTTTTGAATGGCTATCTTAAAGAAAGTATCTACATGTCTCAACCAAAAGGGTTCATTGAACAGGGTCAAGAGCAAAAGATTTGCAAGATTAAAAAATCCATTTATGGGTTAAAACAAGCATCTCGATCTTGGAATATGCGATTTTACACTACAATCAAATCCCATGTCCTTAAATAGAACGTTGACGAACCTTGTATCTACAAGAAAATTTCAACAAAATTATAGCTTTTTTGGTACTATATATTGATGATATCCTACTCATTGGGAATGAGATAGGATTCATTGTTGATGTCAAGAAATGGCTAGCATCACAATTTCAAATGAAATATTTAGGAAATGCATAGTATATTCTTAGAATCTAAATAGTTTGGAATTGCAAGTATAGAACGCTAGCATTATCTCAAGCATCGTATATAGACAAAATGTTGCTAGATATAAAATGAAAAATTCCAAAAGAGGTTTATTACCTTTTAGACATGGAATCCATCTGTCTAAGGGACAATATCTTAAGACACCTCAAGAAGTTGAGGATATGAAAAGAATTTCTTATGCCTCAGCAGTCAGGAGTTTGATATATGCCATGTTGTGTACACGTCCAGACATATACTTTGCAGTCAGAATAGTCAGCAAGTTTCAGTCCAATCCTGGATATAGTCATTGGACTACCATTAAGAACATCCTCAAGTATCTTCGAAGAACGGGGGACTATATGCTCATGTATGGATCTAAGGATTTGATTCTTACTTGATACACTGATTCTGATTTTCAGACCGATGTGGACTCTAGAAAATCTACTTCGGGATCAATATTCACTCTGAATGGAAGAGTTATATTATGAAGGAGTATAAAGCAAAGTTGTATTGCTAACTCCACCATGGAAGCAGAATATGTAGTTGCATGTGAAGCAGCCAAAAAAGCAATATCACTTAAAAAGTTCTTAACTGAATTAGTAGTTCCAAATATGCATATGCCAATCACTTTCTATTGTGATAATAGTAGAGCAGTTGCCAACTAAAAAGAAAAAAGAAAAAAAAAAGAAACATAAGCGCGGAAAGCACATTGAATGCAAGTACCATCTCATCAAGGAGATAGTACATCGAGGAGACGTGCTTGTCACGCAAATAACCTCATAAGACAATTTAGCTGATCCATTTACAAATACCCTCAAGGCTAAAGTGTTTGAAGGTCACCTAGTCAGACTAGGACTACGAGCTCCATAGATCTAGGGCAAGTGGGAGAATTCATGGAATGCCCTAGTTTATTGTATTTATTCTCTCATACTCAACATTTGTATATATTTAAATCTACTGGAATTTTATTCCAAGTGGGAATTTGTTGGGTTATATGTCCTGAAATTCGCAGTTTGTAAACTTTAAACATATTCCTATTTACAATAAAGATGTTATTAAGACTATTTTAATAAAGTTATTATTGAAGATATAAATTACATTTATAGATTCCTAAATCCAAAAAATCAATGAACCCATGGCTATAACATGAATACTTAAATTTTATGTAGAGACATAAAAAGGATCAAGTTTTTGTATATAACCATAACGGTCTATCAGTATATGGGTAGGGTTGGGTACCTTATCTTGGGGACGCTATGGATGCAGTCCGCTTTGTATATTGATATAAACGATATGATCCCAAAGTCGTTCATGTAAAGAAATGCGAGTGAGGGCATCCTAGGCAAAAGATGTTTGCATAAGACCGAACCACAAAATAGTCACTTTTCTTTATAACGATCGTTTACCGTTTTAGGGTTAGCAAATAGGTTAGGGGTAAAACCAATAAATAAGCCTATGTTAGGGGTAATACCAAATAAATAGTTGGGGGACATAGTCCTGCAAGACAGAATTCACTTTTACCCGTTTTAGGGTTAGCAAATAGGTTGTTCCCTTAAATACTGACTCCTAGTCTTGAATGAAGGGGCTCCGTCCTCTCTTTGGCTGAAAGGGACTCAATTTATTCGTAGGACCATAAACTAATTGTTCATTTGAGGAACAGTGGAGATTCAAGGACCAAGATGTATTGTAGGGGTAAAATGATAATTTTGACCTAGCTTTAAATATGAACAACCTATGAAGGATCGACTTACTAATTATGGTTAAATCATGTGGATAGAAATATATCTACAATGGGGTGAGTGCAATTACTGAGCTATAGTGGAGTGTCTTGGTAGTTAATGAATATTGATTAATTCAATTGAAAGAGTTTAACTAATTCATCTCAAATCATTGGAGCTCATGATCTGTAGGTTCATTAGGTCTCTCTACTAGCTCGTAAAAAGACCTTAGAATAGCGTGTTGAGAGAATTTGAGATGTTTAAATTCGGTTTAGGGTTTGGATTATTATATTCGATATAATTAACATTTAATTAATTAATTAAAAAATTTTGGAGAGTCGAAAATATTTAAATAAGATTTGAATATTAATTACATGAATAAGAATTCATGTTTGGATTAGGTATTTAATTAATTTAATATATGATATTAAATTATTTATAATTAATTAATTAATTAAAATAAAGTATTTTAAATTTGAATTTGAAATTATTGAATTCAGAAATAATTTCTTTTGATTTAATTTGATTTTGTATGAAAATTAAATTAAAATAAAAATAAAATTGATAAAATGTTAGAAAAGTGGGATTTTTCCACTTTTTCCATTACAAAGTACACCTAATCCATTATTCAGTGGGAAATTGAGTGTCAATCCCCTATTAAATCAGATTGCATGATCAATCTCAATATATATTAGTTTTAATTTCAGTGAAAATATTGATGCAAAAAAAATTTTTGAAGAAAAAATTCTCTGTCAAACCTTTCTTCTCCAACTCTCCAATTCCACCACAAAATTCTCTCAATTTGGATCCCACAATCCAATCTAAGGCTTGAGAATAATAGAGAAGGCTCTTGTGGTAGTGTACTTCAAGGATCAAAGAAGAATTATGTGGGGATTTGGAGCAATCAAGAGAATTCATCAAAGGTTGTATTCTTGAAACCCTATTTCTGATATTTTCATGAACATGCATGCTAATCCACTAAAATTGATGTAGTTAGAGTGTTTAGGATTCTAATAGCTTCCGTTGGTTGATTGTCAACTCCATCAAAGATATATGAGTGGGGGTATCCTAATGCAATGAGATCTTATAAGACTAGACTGCAAATTATATACTCTCTTATTAATATTTCAAATGATTACCATGTAACTCAATCTGAATCCTGAGTGAGCTATGAACTCTTGCTTATAAGGGTGATCCTTTGATTTATATGGGAGAGAGTGGCCCTAGTTGCCGATTTGATAAGCCTACAATTTTGAGGACAGTACCAAATGGGGAGTTGGAAACATATCATTATACGACAGAATTCACTCATTCTCTCCTTTTGGGTAAGTAGATGAAAGGATGAGCAAACATCTATAGCCGAAGGGTATCAATTCCCAACTTAATTATTTCACAGAAACAGAAATTCAGAGGACGAAAATCATATGCATTCTAAAAAATACAGCATGCTATAAGAAACCAAAAGAATAATTTAGGGTTTAAAAAATACTAACCCTTGAAGTCACTACTCTTCATGGATTCCTCTCTTGGTCACAAATCTCCTTAATCTCTCATTTGGAACACGAATATGTCAAAAGACAGCAACCCAAATCCCAATTGATTGGACACCATCACAACAAAGAGTAATTTTTTTTTAGAGGAAACAAACACAAAAAATGATACCTTAAAAAAATAGAGATCTTATCTGTATCAACGATGAAGAAGCAGTACTGCACTAACTCTCCTTTCCACGATTAAAGAGAGAGAATTAAGGGGGAGTTATTTTCATAACTCCCTCTAATTTAATTCAAAAAATAAATTAAAAACTAACTTTTTAATTTAATTAAATAATTCATATATAACAGCTAACTTAATATAATATATATTATACTATATGTTATATCTAATATAAAACATAACCTATAATTTATATTATATCAAATATAATATTACCTATAGTTTGACATTCTCTCATTTAACCTATAGTATTTAATATAAATCAAATTCATATTAAATTTAACCTATAGTTTATATATGAATCAAATTTATATAATTAATATCCGAATCATATTCAAATATTTATTTCCTCTCAAATAAAACTTTATATTATAAAATGCATCAAATACATTACATTACATTAATTGCATCACATATAGTTAATTTATATTAATTACATCATATATAATTAATTTGAACAATTCAAATTAATCCAAAATTAATTCGATTATCAGTAATCCCGGTTGAGCTACCAAGGAGACTTGATGGACCTATAGATTGAAGCTCAAATGGTACTTGGTTAATTAATTAAACTTTTAATTAAATGACCCAACTTCCATTAAATGTCAACCACTCTACTAAAGACCAACAATTGCATTTTTCACACTACATATATATTTCTGTGTCCATTGGATATAACCAATCAACGGTGCATTGACCCTTCACAAATTGCTCGTAAATACAACTAGACTAAAATTATTGTTTTGTGTAGTTACGTCTAACTCCTTAAGTACCACTTATCCCTTTAATGAACAATAAGTCATAGTTCAACTATAATTAAACCCTCTCGGTTCAGAAGAGGGTGTGGCGCCACATTGTTCAGGTCCCAAAATCAGCTCTTAAGGAATTTCTCTACTTACTCTAACTATAGAGAAGGAGTGAATTCCTTCTTATGTAGTTGTGTTCCCAACTCCCCAATTAGATGAATCCCCAAAATGGTAGGCATATTGAGTTGGTGATACTGGCCACTCTCACCTATGCAGATCAAAGGATTGCTTCACAACTCACTCAGGATTCAGGTTAAGTCATCTATGGTCATCCTGGTGAAATGTAAGTCTTTTCTATCAATGGTGTTATAGAGTGAGACTATTCATTTCGTAGTCCGATCTTATACAAACTCTTTGTATAGAACACCCCCGCTCACATGTCTCCACATAAATGATCAAGATCAGATCATTTGTAGCACTTTACAACAATTGTAACAACTACAAAGCAGGTCGTATTCGTAGTGTCACCAAGATAAGGTACCCAGTCTTATCCATCTACTACAGACCATTTAGCTTATCACTTAAACACGATCCACCTATATGTCACCACATACATGTTTAAGTTATAGAAGATAACCTTGGATCTTAGTTTATTAATTTTATGAGTTAATGCTACTAAATGCCAAATAAAATGCCTCATACTTTATTAGATAAATAAATTGTTTATATATTGCAATTACAAATTAGAGGACCCACGAGATTTAGAGCATCAACCCCAATAACAGATAGGTTGTACCCTTAAGTACTGACTCCGAGAGTTGAACAATGAGGCCTCGTCCTCTCACTGGCACGAAAGGGATTTTGTTTATGGTTAGACCATAAACAGATTGTTCATGAGAGAATCAATGGTACTTAAGGAGTAGAAAGTAACTACAGGAGTAAAATGGTAGTTTGACCCAACTGTAGTTACGAAGAGTCTGTGAAAGATTGACTTACAATAAATGATTAAAAATTAATGGACTCATAAATATTCTAGAGTTCATAAGAATGGAACTATGGGTCTATAGTGGACTGCTCCATAGTTAATGAATGTTGATTAATTTAATTAAAGAGTTTAATTAATTAATCTCGTATCATTTGAGCTTATAATTATAGGTCCATTGGGTCCCTTTGTTATCTCGTAATGGGATTAACAAGGATTTAGGTGTTTGAAGTGTTCAAATTATTGTTTTAAGGAAAATTTATTTTCTATGATACAACTTAATATAATGTATATAAATATATTATGATACATAGTTTACTTAATTTAGATTGAAATTTAAAACTATATAATCTGAGAGAATAATATTTGAGATTCAAATATTAAATAATATGAATTGGTTCACATTAAACCTATACAATAAACTTAATGTGAATGAGATTTATATTAAAACTATAGGTTATGAAAGAGAGAAGTATATTTGAATATGATTTAAGATATTAAATTAATTAAATATTTTATATTTAATTTAAAAATAAATAAATGTTAATTTAATTATTTAATTATTTAATTATTTTGTTTAAATTAAATTAGATTTAGTTTAATTTTAAGTTAAATTAAATAATTGGTCAACGCAGGAGAATGGTTGGTGGAGCGAGGGGATTTAACTCCCCTCATGTATTATTCTAGAACCCTAATAGATTGAACAGAAATATCTCTTCCTCTCACAAAAAGAAAATAATGAGAATAGTTCTCTATAATTTTTGCTTTCCCCTTCACCAAGAACCAAAAGCTCCCACGAGCTTCCTTATTCCTAAGAGGATAGTAAAGAAGACCGGTGGTCGTGTCTTGCTCGTTTTTCGATCATGCTCTCAATTACAGTGGATTGGGAAAAAATTCAAAGAAGAGGTTCTACAAAGGTATTCCTCTTTTCTTTAATCTTGTAGGAGTAATGTTTAGCCTAATTCTTTTGTTTATGTTTTGTAATTTTTTCTATAATACAATTGGGGCAAAGCAATAAGTCGCTTATACACTGGGAGTCAATCTCTACCAGTTTTGCTCATGAAAGCATGGCATTACTATGCTCCAACGTGAACGAACACAGATTTCTATTAGTGCCACGATGCTGCACTCTAGCGCCACAGCGTTGTCTTGATTACTATATTAATGACTATATTATGAGAGCCATCTTTTAAACATATTCTTTAAAACTCAAATATTAAAATAACTAATTTCAAGCATTAGAGACCAAATATACATATCTTTGAAAACTTAGGGACCAAAAAAGTACTTTTTATTATATTACATGAAAGACAAGGCCTTCTAAAAGTAGAGCCTGTGACCATTTTCAACTTTATATGTACCTTAAAGTTTGTTTTATTAATTAAGTAGAACATAATTCAATAGGTAAGGTAAATTATATGTAACAATATTAAAAGTTGATGGTTCGATCTTTTACTATATATATATATGATTAATTAAAAAATATAATATATATACTCCCTAATATAGCTCGGGTTGGGACAAAGGGATCCCACTACTGTTTGAACACATGGAAGAACTTGGAATCCTCCTTGGCATGTTGTTGCATGTCTTTTGTCTCTCACATAGTTATTTCATATCAACTTTGTTGATTGTGGAATAAATTTCACCAATTATTATTCTCGTGTTCATTGTTTATCAAAATTCAATATGGAAATCAAATTCTACTTCTATAGATTCCATCTTCATAGTTGTCACAGTAATGATTTAGGGTTTGGTTCTTTCATGTATACTATAAATCATCCATTCAACAATGAAAAAAATATTAGACTAGTTGCAAGAAATATTATTCCATACTATCTATTGAAGTCTAAAATATATATTTTCTACACTCAGTTAACAACAATAACAACATTGTTTTTTAAAAATATTTGTTAGTAGAAAGATTTCTAGGTTCAAACCTCTGACTTCTTTGTCATAAGTAATATATTCCTTAGCCTATTGACTGATGCTAAGGTTGACAATAATAATTGGTGATGCCAAAATCCTGAAATTGAAAAGAGTCTTAACCTTCACTGAAGTATGTCGAAAGGAATCGCACGTGTTAGTTCGTGGGAATAGTTTTTACTTTTAGAAGCATTTGAAGACAAATAAGTATGACATTGTCAGGCTGGAGATACAAGAGAATGATAAAGGCATTAGTGTTGAATTCGGGTTACAAATCCTAGTAACACATTATACTATGTCCCAATAACTTGTTTTTGTGTGTAAGATGCAAAGAAAACAACATAAACCTGTAGAATGTCAGTTGAGACACCTTGTTAAAACTCTTGCCAAGCACGTATAACGGTGGAGGAATAGTGGACAAAGCAAAATTTGAATATGAGAGCTAAATTCACCATTAATTTATAAACTTTGGACAAATAGAACTATGTAGGATGAGGAACCCTCAAAATAAATAAAGTAAATTTGATTAACTGGTATTGACATGATTTTCATCTCTAAAGGTTGGAGGTTCAACCTCCTATTTCATAGTTGTTGTTCTAATATATATATATATATATATATAAAACAAAGTTTAAAAAATAGTTTTTTCTTCTGAAGGAGGTCAACTTTAAAACCCAATGACATTTTGGATAAAAAAGAGCAATTTTCTTATCTTCACTTACTGATTTTCTATATATTTTTGTTTGGTTTTAGTCCAAGTTCAAAATATTGATATCGATGAAAATATCGATGTCCCAATTTTATGAAAAATATCGATAGAAATATCGACATTGATGAAAATTTCGGAAAACTTTATGTAAATTGATAAAAGTTGATGGAAATTGTTATAATTAGTTAATGAAACTTCTATTGTAGTTGAATTAGACTATAATTGACAATTTTTAATCATTATTTCTATAAAATAAGACAACATTTAGATATATATTGTAAGTGTAAATGTCAATGTGAGAGTAGAAATTTAAAAAAATGAAAAAAAAAAGTACAAAATAATATCAAATATTGGAAATCAATTACAAAATTAAAGGACATACAATACTTGTATGTAAAATAATTGTAAATTGTTTATTATAAAATTAATTGGATACAAAAATGAAAAATCATAGTATTAGCTAACACAACATAACATAATAAGAATAGAAAAATATCATAACATTAAACATAACACAATAAAATGGAAAAATAAAGAAGAAAATGAAAACTCTACAAGTAGATGGAGCTTGAGAGAAAATGAGGGAAATATTAGAGAACTCACATTAATTCAAGTTTGAGGTGAACTAATGTGAAAATACAATGAAAAATATTTAAATGAAATATATGGTTTCTTGAAAATAAAGATTTTGAATAGTAGAAGAGAAAAAACTTCTTTTGCACTTTCCTTTAATTGACATAGCTAATTGCTAAAAAAAATACCTTGAAATATCGATGAAAATTTCGAAATTTCGAGAAAATAAAAATTTTCCTATGAAAATTTCCACCATGTAGTAAATTAAGAAATGTCTCGACAATTTTAGTTTAAAATGTCAAGATATCAATTTAATGGAAAATCGATGAAAAACATCACTAAAGTATCAATGTGATGAATATTTTTGAAAAAAAAAATATTATAAAAAAAATTCAAAAATAATAAAAAAAAAAGAATCAATGTCGATGAATACTTTTGAAAAAATATTATAAAAATAAAAATTCAAAAAAAAATTAAAACAAATAAAAATATTTATTATTTATATTATATTCACTTCCTTATTTTTTTTTCAATTAATTTTTCTACCAATGTTAATTTACACTTCATATCAATATTAAAATAATAAAAATATCGATTCATCTCTCGTATCCATATTAAACTTATAAATATGGATGAAAATCGCAACCTATCTATCCAAATTTAATAGCATAGTTCAATTGAAGCTTGAAAAAATTAGCAGTTCTGAGATTATCATTAATTTTAGCACGTGCAACTAATCCAAACCAAACACTTGTCCAAGTTTCATCACTTGAGAATATATATATAATTAGAGTGTTTAAACAGGTGGCAAGTACTTGTGTTTAATTGGACAGAATTAATAATATTATGTTGGTTTTAAACCAACATGGTGGACATAATTTTAAGAAAAATTCTAATTTTTTAATATAAAAAATTTCTCATATTATCTTTATCTCCCACAAGAGTGACATTTTAAATTGAGGTGATCTATAAAATTAATGAATAATAAATTAATAAATATCAAATAATGAATGAGAGAGTAGATACTACAATAATAATCATAATCTTATGAATAGCTCCAATCTATTGTATCATTTTCCTTATAGAATCCTAATTCTGAGACATATTTGAGAGGGAATTTTAATTGGTAAAAATAACATGTTATATTCCTTGAAAAATTATGAGTTATATGAAAACATTTTTGTTCACACTATAGTATAAATTTTTCTTCATAAATAGGTTAAAAAACACTTTTGGTCCTTATATTTTCATGGAAGTAACAATTTGGTCTCTAACTTTAATTTATAACGATTTAGTCGATATCTTTCAATTTTGTAATAATTTAGTCTCTGAATATGTAAGAATTTAGTCCTTGTATTTTCAAATTTTGTAACAATTTAGTCCCTAACGTAAAAAAATATCAAAATTAGATGTCAATTTTTATTATTTTATGATGTAGACTATGTATTTTGTAAAATATTGAGTCTCCAATTAGTTTGTTGGTTTATTTATGTGAGAAATCTTATTAAATTATAACACTAATTTCTAAAATAGGGACTAGATCATTATAAACTTCAAAGTATAAGAACTAAATTGTTACATAATAAAGTTCAGAGACTAAATTGTTATGAAATTGAAAGTATATAGTAATTCTCAAATTTCTTTCATTTAAATGTTTTGTAGTGTTTTAATCTTTTTTCTTTTTTGGGCAAAGGTATTATAATTAAAGTGTGAGGTGGGAAAATCGACCAATAGTACGAGCACTATGTCAATTGAGTTATGCTCTTGTTGACGTGTTTTAATCTTTCCCTAGGTGTATTTGGACTGCAAGCAATTGCAATGGTAACATAACCAAGATGGAAACTTTAATCGGAATGTTGAAATTTTGAATTTTGAGATTTGGATGGTGTTAAAACTTTAGTTTGGAAAAATTTTGTTTTCCTCCCATTTCAACAAAGTTTTGAAATTTCGAGAAAATTTTGAAAAATTTTGTGGTCTCGATGGAAATTTGGAAGAATTTTTTATTTTGTTTTCCCATTTTTTACGAAATTTTGATAAATCTCAAAATTTTTGAGAATTTTTTTTTGAATTAGATCCGTTAGCTTAGTTCAAGTTCTTCAATTTTATGACATTGATTACCCATAGAGTTTTACCTATCAATGTCATTTCGAACGAAGGATGAAGCTTTTTCAATCTGCTACTTTTTCTAAATTTTCAAATTTTCTCAATTTTTCAACTTTATTTTCAATCGAAACTTTCATTTCTAGAAAAATTAAAATAAAAAAACTTTTAAAAAAAATCTATATTTATTTTTAATCTCATTCAAATTTTCTCTACTAAATTTTCACATCATTTCACCTCAAATTAAATTGAGATGAGTTTTTTTTTATTTCTTTTCTAATTTTCCACTCTCACACGATATTTATGCAAACATTTACAATATACATCTAAAATGTTGTCTTACTTTATATAAATGATGATTAAAAATGGTCAATTATAGTCTAATGAAGCCACAATTAAAGTAATTTTATTAACTAATTATGACTATTTTCATAATCTTCCATAAAATTTTCCAAATTTTTCATTGATATCAAAATTTTCATATAATTGGGACCTCAATATTTTCATTAACATCGATATTTTGATCCTTGAACATAACATCGTCGTCGTCATCCTCATCCCCATCCTCATCCTCATCATCGTCACCATCATATTTTAAACAGCAAACTATTGTGGTTGAAGTAAAAGAATGTAGGATAAA
This sequence comes from Benincasa hispida, assembly GCF_027475165.1. Classification (NCBI taxonomy): domain Eukaryota; kingdom Viridiplantae; phylum Streptophyta; class Magnoliopsida; order Cucurbitales; family Cucurbitaceae; genus Benincasa; species Benincasa hispida. The sequence continues at coordinate 31,913,966 of NC_143486.1, read as the reverse complement.
TAAATCCTCCATGACTAATGATCGAGATGAAAAAAGAAAGAAAAAACTACCTTTTCGATCTCTGATTTTTGAAGAATAGGTACATTTGGTCCCTTAATTTTCAAAATGTATCCTTTTAGTCACTCAACATTAAGAACATATTTAAAAGGTCTCTTGAATGTTTAAAGAAGATAAGAATTTTTAAATGATCTTTTTAATTTAAAATAATTATAAAAAAAAATACTACATTGACATTTTAAACCTATTTTTAAAAATTGAGAGACTAAAAATTATATAAGAAAAATACGTTTTTACTCATTAAGTTTTGAAGAATAAGTGCATTTAGTCTCTTATATTTTAAATTGGCCAATTTAGTCTTCAATTTTCAAGAATGGATTTAAAAGATATCTTTGTTAAAAAAGTCATCAAATTTGAAAAAAAAAATGACTAAATGATGAGGTGGTAAGATTAGTCGGAGAAGAAACTATTTTTTTTCTCGTCTCTCTTCTTTTTCTTTCCCCCTCTTGAAAAAAACTGGGGAAAATCTTTCAATTTGTTCTAAAATTTATACCAATTATCTTCATTTGTTATTGAGTATGTTAACCAAGAAAAAAGAAAGAAAATGTATTTATATATATTTTTTCCACCGTTTGTTTGCTATGCTCTGATGAAGAAAGAAAGAAAACAATAACAATTCACTTTTCCTTCTCTCTCTAGAATCACACTCTCTTTTCTCTTTCTTTTGCATTTTCGGTAATTATTCTGTGACTTTTTCACACTTCTTACTTTATATTCTTCTCTGCTCCATAAGAAGAGGTCATTCCCAAAAGTGAGGGTGTGAGAGAAAAGAATGAAAAGATTTTCTATTTTTTATTCAGTTTTTCTAGAAATTTAACAATACAAAGGAGGAAGCTGGGAGAATAAGAGAAGAAAAATGAGAAGAGAAAGATGAGAGATGATAGAAATATATGTTTTTTTCCCGTCATTTTGCAACCTCATCATTTAGTCTTTTTTTAACGAGGGGTCTCTTAAAATCATTCATAAAAATTGGGTCAACGACCCTCAAAGTATCTCCACATATTGTCCAATTTGGGCATAAAACCTCATGGCTTTGCTTTTGGTTTCACCCAAAAGGCCTCATACCAATAGAGATAGTCATTCTCACTTATATACCCATGATCCTCCTCTTATCTAACCAATGTGGGACTTTGGTCACATTCCCAACAATCCTCCCCTCGAACAAAGGACCACCAAGCCTCCAGTCATCCATCAATCTAACTCATATCTAGGCATAGTGTTCAACCACGGATCACACCATGACTACTTCCAAGGCTCCACTTTGGTGGCATTCCCAACAATCCTCCCCTCGAATAAAGGACCACCGAGCCTCCAGTAATCCATCCGTCTAACTCATATCTAGGCTAACTCCTTTTCACCCGAGCATACTACCTATCCAATAGAGTTCAACCACGGATCACACCATGACTACTTCCAAGGCTCCATCTTTGTTCGGCACCGAGGATTCTACCGAGCATGGCTCCATCTTTGTTCGACACCGAGGATTTTAACGTGCATGGTTAATTCAGGAGCATGGCTCTGATACCACTTGTGAGAGTTTCTAAACCTAATTTAGATGACCAAATAGGACACAAACAATCAGTAGAAATAAAACGAAAGCAGTAAAGAACACCAAGATATATAGTGGTTCGACTAGTTTGGTCTACATCCACTTTGAGAACCAGCTTGAATTAATTTATTAATGAGCAATAAAGGAATTTTACAAATTACAGATAATCAACGAAATCACCAATATGTAATTTTAAGTATCCACTGCTACCGAGAGATCCGCACACAACGTCGCCTCTGTCTAATGAGAACAACCTGCTGCAAAACAGCTCAAAATAGGTGCTACCTACCTCTGATCGGCGAACCACGTGCAGACCCGCGCCTCTCTCTCACTGCCACCGGAACCAGCCTCCACGGCGAAACCGAATCGCTGCCTGTACCACAAACTGATCTGCAAAGCAGCTGCTACGATCGGCGACCTTACGCGGACACCCACGCTAAACCCACGGACACACGCCCATTGATCGATCGTGATCGACTTCCACCGGCTGCCGCTTTACTTTCAGTCTTGGCAACTACCTGATTTTTGCCTCAGACACTTGCAGCTTCCGATTTTCCCAGGCAGCTCCTTTTTGTTGTACCAGTTCAGCTGCAGCCCTACTCTCCCAGAAAGAGTTACACAAAAATACTGCCTTATTTTTTGAAGAAGAAGAGATAATTGCAAAAATGTCACTGCTCAATAATTACAATAATGCCATTGGGCCTTTAAATTTTCAAAAAACCCAATAAAAAACCACTTAAAAAACTTGTTATTTTCTACAAATCTCCTTCATAACAAGAATATTTAAGTGCCAAGATGATTCTCCAATCTTTCTATCATCCAAATTTAATATTCAGCCTATCTAATAGGTATTTGAACTTATGGGCTGGAAGAACCTTGGTTAACATATCTGAAAAATTCTCAACTGTATGAACCTTGACCAGTTCAACATCTTTCTGGGCCACAACTTCTCTGATAAAATGAAATTTGATATCGATATGTTTAGACTGTTCGTAATGAGATGGATTCTTCGCAAGATGAATATCACTCTGGCTACCACAACGGACGATAGGAATGAACTCCTGCGACAACAACTCAACAACTATTCTTTTCAACCATACTGCCTTTTTCACAGCTTCACCCACTGAAATATACTCTGACTCAGTAGTAGACAAGGCAACAACTGACTGTAGAACAACCTTCCAACTGACCACATTACCAACCAAACGAAAAATGTGACATGATAGAGACCTTCTTTTGTCAAGGTCTGTAGCACAATCTGCATCTGTGAAGCCTTCCAACAGTGCTGATTTATCACAATCCTTGCTAAAACACAATGATATACTGACACTACCTTTTAAATATCGAAGCACCCATTTAATTGCATTCCAATGCTCCTTCTCAGGATTTGACATAAACCTACTTATCATACTCATAGCATATCCCAAGTCAGGCCTAGTACAAATCATCAAATACATAATACTTCTAACAACATTACAATAGGGAATATTAGTCATCTCTAACCTTTCTTGTTCAGTAACAGGACACTGAGATGAAAAAAGCCTAAAATGAGATGCTAAGGGTGTCGAAACTGCCTTACAACCAGACATATTATACTTCTCAAGCAATTTATGCACATAACTCTCCTGCGAAATGGTTAACAAAGCTTTCTCCCTATCTCTTTTCACATCCATGCCTAGGATCCTTTTCAGTTCACCTAAATCTTTCATCTCAAATTCACTACTCAATTGTTTCTTGAGATCACAGATTTCAGAATAATCCTTAGACACCAGAATCATAACATCTACATATAGAAGTAGATAAATATATGTACTTTTCTGAGATAGTTTCCAGTACATGCAGGCATCATAAGAGCTCCTGTGAAACCCCTGCTTCAGAATAAAGGTGTCAAACCTGATATACCATTGTCTCGGCGATTGCTTCAGTCCATAGATGGACCTGTGAAGACGACAAACCATGTCTTCCTTTCCTTTCACCTCATAGCCCTTAGGTTGAGCCATGTAGATCACTTCCTCCAATTCACCATGAAGGAAAGCTGTGGTAACGTCCATCTGTTCAACAAACATATCAAAGTGAACAACAATAGATAAAATTAATCGAATGGACGAATGCCTCACCAACTGAGAGAAAATCTCATGAAAGTCAACTCCCTTCTTTTGAGTGTAGCCCTTGGCTACCAGTCTAACCTTATATCTAGGCTTGCTGTCACCTTCTGTACTTGGCTTGCTTTTATAAATCCACTTTGACTGAATGAGTTTCTGATTAGGAGGCCTTGGAACCAATGACCATGTCTGATTCTTCTGCAATGAGAATAATTCTGCTTCCATAGCATCCTTCCACTATTCCTTTGAATCAGATACAATAGCCTCCTCAAAAGTAAGAGGCTCTGCTTTAATACTGTCAGCTGCACAAGTAAGAGCATAAACAACTAAATCAGCATAACCATACTTTGTAGGAGGTTGCCTCACCCACTGAGGCTTGTCACGTGTAAGCTGATAGTTCTGTAGGTCACTGCCACTTGAGCTTTCTTCACCAAAAGCTCCTTCATCAATCAAAGTTCTCTGTAGTTGAGGCTGTCTACCATCAGAACTGGATGACTAATCACTGGAATCACCTGAACTAACTGATGGTTGTGCTTTAGAATCAATTCTAACCTCTGCTTCAACCTGATCACTGTCTGCTGTTTCTGCTGCTCTTTGACACGAAATGGCATCTCTGTTTCATTAAAGGTCACATCTCTACTGATAATACATTTATTTCTGCCCTCTTCCAAGCACCAAAGTTTATATCCTTTAACACCCTGAGGATAGCCAATAAACATACATTTCAGTGCCCTCTTGTTCAACTTCCCTTCCTTAACATGAGCATAAGCTGAACATCCAAACACTTTGAGATGATCCAAGCTTGGAGCTTTTCCTTTCCATATCTCCTGAGGAGTCTTTAGGCCTAAAGCGGAAGACAGACTCCTATTAATAAGATAACAAGCAGTTTGGGCAGCTTCCCCCCAAAATTTCAAGGGTAATGAAGCATTTGTCAAAAGACATCTTGTACGCTCCATAATTGTTCTGTTGAACCTCTCAGCTAAACCATTCTGCTGTGGAGTGTACGTAACAGTGTAATGTCTCGTAATTCCCTTAGATTTGCAAAATTTATCAACCTGCTTTTTCCATTCAAGAAATTTCCCAAAAGTTTCATCCTTCTGTTTTAGTAGATACATCCACACCTTTCTTGAAACACATAAAGACCATTCCTTAAAGTCCCACTACCGCACAACCTCTTTGGATCAACCTGTCTCTGATACCACTTGATAGGGTCAATGACCCTCAAAGTATCTCCACAATGGTATTATATTGTCCACTTTGGGCATAAACCCTCATGGCTTTGCTTTTGGTTTCACCCCAAAAGGCCTCATACCAATGGAGATAGTCATTCTCACTTGTATACCCATGATCCTCCTCTTATCTAACTAATGTGGGACTTTGGTCGCATTCCCAACAGTAATATTCAAAAGAAATAAAACTTGACATCAAGTGAAGGAGGATCAAACAAAGAATAATTAAGGGAGAAACTTCAATAGAAGAAAAACCCTATTTCTTTCATTTCAAAATTATCCAGAAGCCATGGAGCCCATATAATTTCTTCTTCTTTGTTAATAATAAACATTAACTTTGTGAGATCTCATCTTTGTAATTTTTCATTTACCTATCGAAGGATTTCATCTTAATGTTTTGTAAATTATGTGAGTTTGTGATAATTTTTATAATAGCATTAAGTGATTTTTTAACTATTTAAAAGCATTTTTCACCTTAGTGTTTTGATTAATTAAATAGAGTTATGTTTAAAATTCTAAATAAACTTAATAGTAATAAAATGGTTTTGTTATGGGTAAAAAAATCTGCTAAACATTTAGCTATAAGGGATGGCCTAAGGATTCATTAAAAAATGAGTGTTTTATTTGATCAAGTATGGTGATCAACCCATAAGCTCAATTATAAAAGTTAAAGAAATCAATTCATGCTGCCATAATATCATCAACAACCATGAAGAAGGTTGGATATGAAAGTCAAGAAGGTCATAAAGGTTGATTCCATGGACTTCGTCAAGGAAAATTCATAGGAGTGGCTATGAGAGAAAAATAATGTCCAAAAATGGAGGCAAACCCTATGAGCTAAGGATGGCCACCCATAGGGTCAGCTATGATGGACAAATATGACTAAGTATTCATCTATCAAGCCAACTACATATGATGGTATCCATTCATAACAACTAGAGATTAAGTTATTACGATCAAGTTAATTATTTGAAAGATTAATAAGATTAATTATAACCAAGTGTGACAACCTAAAACCAATTTTCTATATAATCTAAAAGGCTTGAGACATTTGAGAAATGAGGTATGCTAAAAAATACTCTGAATTCTATATTTCTTTTGACTTTTGAAATCATGACTGACCACCGTCATAAGATTTTCACTATTATGCGGGACGATTGTTCAATTCCCCCAAATATTACAAATTCACACTTTTACCAAATTTGGGTATCAACTGTTTCCTTCCGAACTTGTTACAATAAACACGCTTCACCTAAAAAGCACTACTATTAAAATAAAAAACCCAAAGAACACGCGAAGAACCATCGGAAGAACACGCGAAGGACAATAGAGAACACCCACACGCCGACAAAAACCAACCGAAAAACAACCGAAGAACACCCACGACGATGACCCACCACCGGAAGAAGCTCAAGACGAAGGAGATCCAAGCAACACCGGTGACGACAACCCACGGGAACACCTCGAGAACACCCACGCGCCGACAAAAACCAATTGAAGAACACCCACGACGACGGAGATCCAAGCAACACCGGTGATGACAACCCACGAAAGTGATGTACATGACCAAGCTAAGGAGAGAAGAGAGGGTTTGTTAAGAGAGAAGTGAAAGGAGAGAGAAGATTTCTTTGAAATGGATTTTTAATAAAGTTAAAAAAATGAGAGGCCTTTAATGTCGGTTTTAAACTGACATTGTAGCCCATCTTCAATGTCGGTTTAAAACCAACATTAAAGATCCATTTTTTTTAACCGATATTATACATCCGATTTCATTTTTTTTCAACCAACATTAAAGTCCAAAATTCTTGTTTTGTATATAACTTTAGGATCCTAATTATTGTTTTAATTAGTTCTCGACTTTTCCCGACACCATTTATGTCGTCGGGAGAAAGCGGTTACCCCGACACTCTTTTTAATGTTGTCAGAAAAGGTGCATTTATTTTAACCTCTTCTGATGCCATGTTCACAATGTTGGGATAAGTTAGTTGTCCTGACACCATCTTAAATAACGTCGAGATAGGTTTTACAATAAACCTAGGATTTTACAAGTTTTTCTGATGCTTGTTAGAGACAGACAGGAAAAGATGGTTATGTCGATGCTATTGACGGCATCAGTAGAAGGTTTTCAAAACCCTCTTCTTCCCATTTTCTTTATTCAATCCCTTCCCTCTTTTTTTTTTTTTTCTTTCCTCTTTCTCTCTATAAACTCTCGCCACACCCAACCATACCTAACAACCGCCCTTACCCCAACCTCACCGCTACTCCCAATCCTTGCCAGACCACCGCCTCACACTCTATGGTTTGGAGGATACCTTTCCTGCCATCGGCCATTTTGCTCAACGAGCAAATCTAGGGCACATTCATTCTACTCCTCACCACTTCCATTAAAAGTAAGCTTTAATTCACTCTTCTTCTTTGCCCAAATTTTGGTTTTATGCTCTTTTCTTATGCTCAATGTAGCTTCCAGTTCTTCAAATTTGATTTCCAGATGCATATAATGTTAGAGTTAGAAAACATGTAGTAGAAGAAAAATGGATCATTACGCATTCTAATTCATTAATTTTGGCTTTGAATTAAGCATGCTTCATAAACTATGAAGAGAGTTTCAAGACATACCTTTGAAGAAACACTTGAATCACAATTTCAGCTGCAAATCTTCTCCAAATCAATTTGTGAACTACCATAAGACCTTCCTTACTATCCTCTTGGTGCCTTGGATTGAGTTGTGGGACTCAAAATAAGCTTGAATTAAGGGAAAAGAGATTAGAGGTTTTTGGTTATTCCAGCTGAAAAACTATCTTCAACCTTTGAAGAGTTTCAACTTAATCCACCCAAATGCATCCTCAATTCCATTCAAATTATTTAGTATATATTGCATGACAATCATGCAAGAACCGTTGCTGCATGAATTGCAGCTCAAGCTAGGATTAATGACTGAATTTGGAAGTGGAAAATGAAGAAAATCAAACGCGAGATTTCCATGAGCAGCGAAACAAGACTATTCCAAATTACAATCATGAATCAACAAATCATTTACAGTCGACTTCAAACAAACGATTATACAAATAATTCTAGAAATTACAGCATGAATAATAAATGTACAGAGGGAAACAAACTCTACGAACAATGGCAGATGTGTCTCCACGCTCCGTTGCGCGACTCTGATCGAACAACAACAACCATGAGTGCTCGATCTACACGACTGCAACATAGCAGAACACCTCGCGCTGTCCTCAATGATCTCCTAGGTCACGAACTCCTCCACAACACGAATGGACACCGCGCTCGTCCTCAACGACACGAATGGACACCGCGCTCGTTCTCAGCGACACGAACGACCTCTATAGCACCACGAACAGCCTCCAGAAAACTTCGATGGTGTCAAGTTGAGTTTGACACCACCAACAAGGCGACCTTGATATTCTTGGTATGAAAATCCAGAAGTTGGGCTCTGTTCGAACTTGGTATGAGGTAGACGAATGGAGGAAACAATGATCGCGTACACGACTGGGCAAGTGGGAGATGGCGGAGACCTATCGTATAGGTCGATGCCCAACCATTTAGATAAAGCTATACGATCATCTAGCAAAAGCTATGCGATCGTTTAGCTCATCGTCTTGCTCGGTCTATCGCCTATAGACTCTACACGATCGTTTATCTTAGGCCAGTGATCGTCTAGCAAAACTATGCGATCGTTTAGTAAATACTATATGATCGTTTAGCTCACACCTACATAATCGTTTAGCTCGTCCAACCGTCGTTTAGTAAATCTATATTTACTTGACGACCCGTGAGTTTCTTTGCGCGAGAGAAAACTCAAAAAACCTTTTCAAACTTTTGTAAAAAACTTCTTTTTCAAAATAGGAAACCACTTTCCTTTTAAACTCACGGTTACCATGATCTAATAACCACCCACTACTTTGGTTATTTAAAAGAAAAATATTAATTATTCAATAATTAATATTATTATAAATATAAATGATAACCAACTTATCATACTATATTTATAACCTATAGTTTTAATATTTCATCTCATGAAATATATAAACCATAGTTCTTTTTCTATTCCATGGTATTTAATGTAAATCTCATTTACATCAATCCTCCACTAGATGTATCTTATACATCATACCGATTATATCATATATAATTAAAATATCTCTTGTCAATTTGAACATTTCAAATCAACACCAAAAACTGATCCTCAACAAAATCCAAGCTACCAAGGGGACCTCATGGGCCTGTAGCTCCGAAGCTCCAACGGTACGTGAATAACTGACTAAACTTTTTAGTCATGGGATCTACCATCCGTTAACTGCCAGACACTCCACTAAAGATCGACAGCTGAACTCTTCTTACTACAGATATATTATGTGTCCATCTTAACCAATCAATAGTGCGACAACCCTTTACAGATCGCTCGTAAGTACAGCTGGGCCAATAACCATTATGCCCCTGTAATTACATCTGTCTCCTTAAGTACTACTGATCCCTCTAATGAACATAAGTCATAGTCCTACTATAACTGAGTCTTCTCTTCCAAAGAGAAGCTGTGGCCACTATGTTCAAGTCCCGGAATCAGCCCTTAAGGGAGCAATCTCTCTACTTATCTCTGCTTCGGGAAAGGAGTGAATTCCATCTTGTGGATTGAGTTTCCAGCTCCCAGATCAGACAAGTCCCCAAAAAGGTAGGCATATTGAGTTGGCAATCTGGCCACTCTCACCCATACTAATCAAAAGACCGCCCTCAAAGGCATGAGTTCCCAAAACACTCAAGATTGAGGTCGTGTCACCTATGGTCATTTAGGTGAGATGCAAGTCTCTAGTATCAACGACATTATATACAGAGTCTAGTCATCTCGTGGTCTAGGTCTTATACAAACTCTTTGTATAGGACACCCCGCTCCACGTCTCCACACAAATGGTCAGGATCTACCATCTGTAGTAGTTTACAACACTTGCAAACCTTTACAAAGAAGGTCGTATCCATAGTGTCACCAGACTGATTTAGGTTATCACTTAAGGCATAATCTACTTATAGATCACATATACATGTTTAAGTTCACATAAGATAACCAAGGAGCTTTATTTATTGGATATGAGTAAATGCCAAATTTAAATAACACTTATTTTATTTATTGAACATTGTGTATCTTTACAAAACAACGAGACTCTGAGAGAATTAGGACTCCAATCCCAACAGAAAATGTATAAACTAGTTGGCTTTTGAAAGTGGCAAAATCCCACTTTTGGGATTTTTCCATTTTCTAATTCCTTTAGATCTTGATTTTAATTTTCAAAATAAATTTTTTTTTTCCAATTTTAATTCTCTAATTAAAACTTGAGATTTTATTAATTTTACAAAAATTAATTCAATAATTAGTTTTTCTAATAAAATTAATAATAATTCATTAATTAAACAATAACAAATATTAAATTAATTTATCACCAATTTCCACTTTCATGAATTCCCATTCATGAATTTAATATTTAAATCACATTTAAATATTAATTGATTCTTCAATTTCATTTAATTCCAAAATTAAGCGCGTAATTATATCAGATGTAATTACTAATTCCTTTAATTCTAATTTGAACGTTTCAAATTAACATGCTACTCTAAAACTAATCCATTTGTGAACTAGTAGGGGACCTCGTGGACCTACAGATCATGGACTCTAACGATCCGAGATTAATTGGCTAAACTCTTTACACTAAATTAACCCTCATTCGTTAACTACTAGGTCACTCCAATAAAGCCTAGAGTTGCACGCTCCTCACTGTAGATATATTGTGTCCACTCGATATAACCATGATTAGTAAGTTAACCCTTGATAGATTGTTTGTAATAATGGTTGGTCAAATGACTGTTTTATCCCCGAGATTACCTCTTGTTCCTTAAGTCCCACTGATCCTCTAATGAACAATTGGTTTGTGATCCGATCATCCTACCGAGTCTCTCTCAGGCCAATGAGAGGTGGGACCTCTTGTTCAAGACTCGGAGTCAGCACTGAAGGAAACAACCTCTCTATTATCCCTGAAAGTGGGTAGGAGTGAATTCCACTAGTTTCTTATTTTAAGTAAGGTATTATATCATTCCACCCCTATGAAATAACACATTTTTTGCACCCTATGTCCCCAGCTATCTACCGGTCTTACCCCTGAAATAGAGATTTATTGATTCGGCGCTGTTGAGCCAACCCACACCAATGTAAATCTAAGAATAATCCCAAATAAATAGGAGTTTATAGTTAGCTCAGGATTAAGGTCAAGTTACATAGGTCATTGCTTTGAAATAGTTAGTCTTAAACAATGAACAACGTTATAAAGTAAGAGTGACTTATTTCGTGGTCCGATCTTGTGTAAACTCATTGCACAGGATGCCCCTACTCCTCATGTCCTTACATGTACGAATCAGGATTACTTCATCTGTAGTACTTTACAATTCCTTGTAATAACTACAGAGTGGGTCGTATCTAATAGTGTTACCAGAATAAGACACTCAACCTTATTCATATACTATAGACAATTTTGACTATTTACTCGAACCTGATCCACTTTTATGTCTCCACATAAAGTTCAAGTACTCATGTAATAGTCATGGATCTTTTAGTTTATTGGATTTATTTCTAAAACGAAATAAGCAATTCATATATTCAATAACAACTTATTGAATTTTCAGAATAAGTTTAATGTTTGCTAACCACGAGTTTTAGGACATAAAACCCAATATATAATGCCTTAACTTCCCCAAGTTTATTTAAATTGACCAACAGATGAAATTTTATATTTCAGGTTTCTTGTGCGTTTAATTTTACGGAGGAGTTGAAAAAACGATTGAGCGATCCCTTTCCCCTTTTCTCTTTTCCGTTTCCCTTTTTCCTTACAATAGCCCACAAGAAGGGTGAGGGTCTAGATTTTATTTGAAGTTACTAATGTTGCTAAGTTTAAATTTAGGTTTTATATTGAGGTTGATATTATTGTACAGATAAATGCATAGTTATGTTCAAGTTTTGTATTATTGTTGCTATTATTATATGGGTAAATGCTCGATGCATAAAATTAACTATTTAGTAGCACTGAAACTTATTAAATTTGGATTTTGTAGGTATCTCAGGGTTTTTGTTCAAGCAAAGAATAGAAGAATCAAGCTATTTTTTTGCGGATATTTGTAATTGTAGATTTGTATTGTGTAGGTATTTCAGAATTTATATTGCGTGGATATCATGAGATTGTAAATTAACTTTATGAAACTAAGTTAGATGTTGTGTAAGACAACTAATTAAATGTAAAAATTGTTGGTTTTAGTTTATTTACTTAAATTTGTAAGATTTGAGTGGCTTTCAATTGTTGCTTAAAAAACTACAAGTTTGATTTTCAGTAAATTAAAAAAAATGTATACAAAACAAGACCATTCCCGATGCCTAATTTTAAGGTGTTGGGAAAAATAGCAAAAAAAAAAAAAAGTATATTTTTTAGTTCGATGCCAAACTAGATTATTGTCGTGAAAACTACCCTCTCCCAAAGCTTATTTTTCGTATTTGGCGTCAGGAAAGGTTTTTTCCCCACATATCCAACCGTTTGCCGAAGCCAAAGAAGTGGCATCGGCATAAGGTACTTTCCCGACGCCAAATTTTTCATTCTTGACGTTGGGAAATGTGACTTTTCACGATGTCACCATTTTGGCATCAGCATATCTCCTCCCAATTCCAAGTGTAGCGAGATCAATTTTTCCCGATGAAGGAACTTTTTTGCAGCGAGATAGGGTTTTCTCGATGATGCTTTCCTGACGATCTTGCCGATAGTCAAAAAAATGTTGAAAAAGCCTTTTCCAATACTTTTTTTTTTTACTTTTCCAACAATTTTTTTCGTTGGAAGAAGCATAATTTCTTGTAGTGTTAGTACGCGTGTTGTGTGGTTTGAATAGAGATTCGGTCTTATATATCTAATTTTGAGGATCCTAATTATTACTTTGGGCATAATTTTATAATAATGAGCAATTAGAATGGTAACATTTTTAGAGCTAATAATTAAATGCATAGCAATATTTTTAAGATTTGCAAATATATTAAAATCTATGGTGATAGACTCAATTGATGATATATTCCTATTAGTGATAGACTATCACTGATGGACTTCTCCAATGATATGATCGATCACAGATAAACACTGAAAGCCAGATCTAAATATTTTTATACCTATAAATTCTTTTGTATTATATTATATCTTACAACACTTTAATTTTGATTGATAAATTTGCAATGGCCCATATATAATCTATACATAACAACACAAAAAATGGTATTTGGTACCTTTTTTCCTCCTAATAATGATACCCCAACATGGGATTATGATAAAATGTTGAAAAAGAGCAAGAAAATATGAATCCAAGGAAAAAGAAGAAAAGATAACATGACAGTTGAAAATACACGACATATGGTTTATTTAAATTTGATTCTACACTTGATAGAAAAGAGCTTGAAAATTTTTCATGTCTTTTAAAAATTCATAGTACTACTAGGACATAATGATCAAGATTGTAATCTATGTATTTGTTTGATTGTTTTTTGGATTAATCCAATGTATAGAAATTTATATGGCTTAATTAAAATAGCGATTTTTAGAATGACATGACAATGAAACGGTTATATTGTTCATGATTTAGTAGGGACATTTCGTTACTTTTGTTTTGATGCAATAATCTAATATCTAGGGATTTGTTTTATTTGATTAATTAAGCGCTTTATCGTGAATGATGTGTAATATTATATATAGACGTGTGGCGTGTTACATTCCTGATTTAATAGGAACAATTTGTTTTTGTTGAGTTGATGTAACAATTTTGAGTAAAATCGAATATGTTGGATTTGATAATTTTTTATTTTTGAAGTTTTAAATCATTTTTATACTCGACTTATATATCCAAAAAGCTTCAAGAGGGTTTTAGTCCTTTGCTAGCAACTTTTAGAGTAACTCATTTTAATATTATTTTATCGTTACTTAAATTTTCAATCAAACTTCATATTTTTATTTTTTAATTCAACTCGAATACAACTTAATGTTAAAGATATCATTATAAACTAATTTTCTCAAATTTTTAAAGTTTAAATACCACATTAATTTTAATTTCAAATCAGGTATGATTTGACATCCCTTAAATCCATGGGGTTAGGAAAGGACCCTTTCAATCCCTAATGGCAAATTTTCAACATAAATTTTATAACCTAATGAAAATCTTTTAGTAAAAATTTATAGTTACTCGAATTGTTTTCGAATATAGGAAATAAGTTAATTTATAAATATAGTAAAATGTCACTGTCTATTAATAATAGATATTGATAGATGTCTGTCACTATTTATCATTATCTATCTAATAGACGATAATATTTTACTATATATGAAAATAATTCTAGCAGATTTAAAACAATAACCTTGGTCAAATGTCATTATAAGGTCTTGAATAAAAAAAATTATTATTAATATGTATTCTCTATCAATTGTATCACACATGTAGATTGACTTGAATTGTCAACTTAAGCATAACCCAAATGATTAAACTATATATCTTCAACCAAATAAGGTCAGAGTTTCAAATATTCACTCATCCAACTCAGATATGTTGTTGATCTAAAAACAAGAATGTTGAAGGGTATATGTTAGGTTAAAATATCATTTTGGTCCCTATACTTTAAAATTCATTCACTTTTATTTCTTATATTTTTATATATTCAAAATTTATTTCTAGCCACTTCACATCATTAGATTTTAATTAGAAATTCTTGTTTAGTTTGAAGATAACTTTATCTATCCTCTGTATAACAACAACAATAATAAATTTGCTTTATGTACTTTAAATTTCATTCTTGTTTTTCTTTTAAAAAAATAATTTATAGATAGTTGATAAAGGCTAATTATTATTTTTTCAAAAAAAAAAAAAACAATAACTAAGTACACCTATGAGAACTTGGATAAAGTTAAATAATTGTTAGGGACAACTACCATCAAACTATCTCCACAATGGTATGATATTGTCCACTTTGAGCATAAACCCTCATAGCTTGGCTTTTAGTTTCACCCAAAAGGCCTCATACCAATCGAGATAGTCATTCTCACTTATATACTCATGATCCTCCTCTTATCTAACCAATGTGGGACTTACCAATGTGGGACTTTGGTCGCATTCCCAACAGGACAATTACAAGTTTGCCACTGCTCAATAATTACAATAATGTCATTGGGCCTTTAAATTTCCAAAAAAACCCAATAAAACCTACAAATCTATGACAAGAATATTTAAGTGCATTCTCCAATCTTCCTATCATCCAGATTGGTATTTGAACTGGGCTGGAAGAACCTTAGTTAACATATCTGACAAATTTTCAACTATATGAATCTTGACCAGTTCAATATCTTTCTGGGCCACAACTGCCCTGATACCACTTGTTAGGGACAACGACCCTCAAACTATCTCCATTGGTATGAGGTCTTTTGGGGTGAAACAAAAAACAAAGCCATGAGGGTTTATGCCTAAAGTGGACAATATCATACCATCGTGGAGATAGTTTGAGGGTCGTTGTCTCTAACAATAATCTTAAAGTACATACCCAAAAAACATTGAACATGTCTTAATTTTAAAGTACATATTTTAATTAACTTACATGATTTTAATTTAGGTGAATCACTAGTTGAAACATTTTTGTTAAAACCACACACTATGAAATCATCTTCAAACGTGTTCTAAATTGAGTAGCAATTAACCAAACAAATAACATTATGACTTGTCAACCTTCATGACTGGAGAAAGTTTATAACATTGTAACCATAACAATGAATCAATAATCATGTTTAGGAAATACCAAAGAGACCTCTTTTGACTAGTTCATGGGTCGAGGTATTCCACCTTCGATAGATACAACGAAACTAACAATCCTGAAATGAGAACGTCATCCACCTAGGGATGGATTTATTATGGACCCAGGAGTCCTCTTCAACTTTATGTTTTTTATATGATACATATATATATAACACTGGTATAATATTAAAGTCACTAACTAGCTTAGTGGTAAATCTGTTTTCCTATGAAGCACAAAAACAGATACGGCTATACGATACGGATACGATCGGATACGACGATTCGTCAATTTCTAAAAAGCTAAGATATAGATACGTCTAAGTATATGTCATTTTTTAAATATTTTTTTAATATATATATTTCTAAAAAATGAGGATACTGATACGTTGAAGATATATTTTTTTTTTCTTTTAAAAAATATAGGATATAGATAAATTTAGCATACAAGTTAATAACAATAGCACAGAATAAAATACAAACACTGAAATACAATACAAAAAAAAACAACATCTAAGATGTTAAAATACAATAGTTAATAAAATGCAATAGAAAAGTGATTCATTGCAAAGAAGAAGAATAAGATTAGAGAGAGAAGTATGAAGATAAATGAAGAACTTATCGTTAAAGATATTCAAATGGTTTATATTTTGATAGACTTTGTGGGGACTCAAATGTGAAGATGGAGATTAGATGATTCTAGTCTTATGATCCGTTATTTATTTATTTTTCTTTTAGTTTTGGACTCGAGTAGTGAAATTTTTAAATAGGTTGTCTAATTTTAGATTGGAAAAGATTGGATGAGTTACTTGTCTTTTTTCTTTTAAACAAAAGTATGCATAGAAATAGATACGTCAAATCGCGTTTCAGATACGTATCTGAAAAGTATTGAAAGTATAGATACATCAAATCGCATGTCAGATACGTATCTGAGAAGTATATAGAAGTATCGGTATCTGATACATGTCTGATACTGATTTTTTACCTCACATGAAGTATTTGTGCTTCATAGCTGTTTTTCAATCCTCTTTTGACTTAGGTTCAAATTTCACTCATTACATTGATTTTTACTAAATTATATAAAGTTCTCCGTCAATAAAGTTTCTGAATCCGCCGTGGCATCCACCCATGCCATCGGCAAAGGATATACCCTCCGCACAAATAGGAGACATATTAGACTCCCAGAAACCATACTTTGCAGCAATCAACCATGAGTCCGTCGTCAACAAAATTGCCTTGAAGACTGCTTTCTCCTCCCTTTCCTAACAAGAAGCGTCAATAAACATTACTGACGTCCCACTCATACCAAAACGGCTCAGCACGAGCAATCCGAATCAAGCCCAACTCTATAGAGATTTGATTGTTTCACTCCACCTACGGTAAAAAATAATAAAAAAGAACTATCCCTCCATTATTTTTTATTTTGGGACAAATCGATAATTATAGTTCATATCAGAGTTTAAAATATCGATGTCGATGGAAATATCGAGATCCTAATTTTATGGGAATGTTGATGGAAATATCGATAAAGTATCGATTTTAAAAACAAAAAAAAAATTAAAAATAAACGAAATAGGTAAACATGTTTATATTTAAATTATAATTATATTAGTTGCATTTTGATGTTTATGTTTTGTGTTTCGTAGATTTTTCTACGATATAATGGAAATATCGATTTATTCCTTATGTTGATATAGAAAGGTGGAAATATCAAAGGAAATATCGACATATAAATGGAACTTTTTTTTTTATGTCGCCATCTTTTTTTTCATTTTTTTTCTTTATTCTTTGTTCTACAATTTTTTCCCAAAGAAAAAAACTTGTTGGTGTGTCTGATGAAGAACAAGACAATAGAGAGAGGAATGGGAGTATGAGCGAGAAAACGAGAGGAAGATCCGAACAAATGAAAAGAAAAATTGAAGAAAAAAATGCACTCGTGTCTTATGAGGATCCAAGACGAAGGAGTGAGAAGTGGGAGTGGGAACGAGAGTGAGGAGCTCGAAACAGGCTCTCGCATGCATTTTGAGATCAAATGGATACTTTCACATGTGGATGACGTCAATAGAAAGCCAAATTTCGAGCACTTTTAAAGTAAAACCAAATTTCAAGTTGGCCCCTGTACAAATTCCCTTAATACTCACTACAACTATATTAAATATTGAGTATTAATAAAGATAATTATTCTCCTTTAACAGAAAATAAAAATAATTATTCTTTTATTGTTTTTGAAAAGACATTGAGTTACTATTAATATGTTGTAACTTGTAACAAACTTTTCCAAAACGTTATTTCGTCTTCATTATGTCATTTCACCTTGAAATGATATATTACCCGTTACAATCAGTTTATATTATCAACTCATAAATGAGTAAGAATTTGAAATAAGTTTAGGCAAAATCACTT
Organism: Benincasa hispida; assembly: GCF_027475165.1. Lineage (NCBI taxonomy): Eukaryota > Viridiplantae > Streptophyta > Magnoliopsida > Cucurbitales > Cucurbitaceae > Benincasa > Benincasa hispida. The sequence goes on along the minus strand of NC_143486.1, from coordinate 31,895,778 downwards.
TTTTTAGTCACTGAATTTGAAATAGTATATTACCCGTTACAATCAATTTTTTTTAGATAGATGTAAATCGTGTTTCTTTAGTGCAATTAGAAGTGGATGGAGTCAAACTACGGACCTTGTGGTTATTAATATACTCATGTGTTAATTGAGCCATACTCGATTTGGTTATATTATATCTGCAATTTTTTATATTGTGTTATATTTACTACTACTTTAAACTTGATTGACATATTTACCTTCGCTGCGATATATAAATAAGACATATGTTAGGAAAATAAAATCATATGAAATCATATATACACATTATATATATATATATATACATAAAGTCAAGAAGTGCTATTCATTCCTAATTATCATTTAAATTATTATTATTATTATTATAATTATTATTATTATTTTAAAGGAATACTTTATTAAGCTTCTTGGCAAGTGAAAGAGAGACATCTTTTTGCAAAAGGTGATGGAGCCCAATTAGGGGAATTATTGCACCACACTTCAGACAGTCTAAAACACCTAGCTTTCTTGGTAAATGAAACACCAAACTTTTTGTAAGGAAATTATTATTTTTAACTTAAAATCTCATGACATTTAAAATAATAATAAGAGTTACTTAGGGGCCTTTAAGTATGATCTTAAAATTTGAAGAATAAAATAGTATATTTTAAAATTTGATAACTTATAAGCTTATTTTTTTCTTTGCAAATATTTAATTTTTTTTTTTTTTGAGATGGATGAGAAATCGAATTTCAGACTTCAAGGTTGATGATACAAATATATGCTAATTGAGTTATGCTCCTTATTGGGAATAAATATTTTAGTTGGAGATTATTGGAAGTAAATATTTAAATTGGGAATGGGCAGGGATCAAACATTCAAACTCTAGGAAGGAAAATCATACCTATTATTATTGACTTTGGCGTAAATATTTAAGTTATTAGGTTATCTTTATTATAGGCCCATAGGCTTCTTCAACAAGTGTGGCCCCAACCTGTGTAGATATCAAATTGTTAATCTTTTAAAATTAGAAAGAAAAAAAAAATCCATAGCGTGAACAATATATAACTAGAGCTTTTCAATATATATAACTAAAGTTGTGGTTTTCACTATGCTAGGTTTTTGGATAATATTAAATTTCCATCGTGTCGAATTTTCATTGACAGTTTTAAGTTTTCAAAGGTTGGACATCGATATGAGGATGAATCCATATTTTGATTGTATCGTAGAAAAATTCATGAAACATAAAAAAAAAAAAAAAAAAAAAAAACAGCAACAGAATGTCAATTAATATAAATGTAATATAAATAATAGACATGTTGACTTATTTTAAAATCATAAAATGTTACTTTCTAATTTTAATTTATTTTTAATTATAATTTTTCTATAAATATATATCAAAATCGATATTTTATCGATATTTTCATCAGAATTTTTGTGAAATTAAAATCTCTATATTTCTCTCGACATCGAAATTTAAACCTTGGGTTTTGGCCGTCTCTTGCTCTTCATCAAAAAGAGAAATAGAAAGAATGACAAGTATTTTAAATAAGTCTAGATTGATAAGTTATGAGCATGTGCTTTAATTTAGTAACACTTTTGTTTCTTATTTTATATTTTTGTTTCTCCCATTTTTTTAATTGGGTATTTAAATGATTTTTTTTCTTTTTTGTTTAGTATTAATTTGTTTTTATGTTCCTACAAATGGAACAAAAATTATGAAGCGATAGATGTTATGGATGATTTTGAATCGTTAAAAAGATTAAGATGAAAGTAAAGCCAGAAAAGTTATCTTATCCTAAATTGGACTTGAGATTGGCAAGAAACAGTCTAGAGTGAGTTACTCTAAAGTGTGGAAAAAAATTGGTCCATATGGCCTAATTAGACCACCTCGCCCTCAGAGGCCGAGGCCAACAAATTTGTAGATGAGGCCTATGTATAATAGGCCGATTATCTGGAACCTCTATAGTGGCTTGATCTTGCCCTTGAGCGTCCTATTTCCAAAGGGATAAAGGAAATAGAATCATAACCCTGAAAGGATGAGGAAGACCCCAAAAAGGACTCCATTATAAATAGAGCATGACAGCCTAACATGAAATAAGTTCATCTTCCTTCTTAAATAGTTGCTCTGACCTTTGTACTGAGATCTAACTTAAGCATCAAAGTGTTATGACAAGAACTATATCAGTGTGTTACTTTTATTATTTTGTAGGTGATCTTCTCTTCAAATTACAAAGTTACTATCGGTGGCATGTAAAAGGCAGGTGAGTTTATTTGGTTAGATTTTGCCATTGATAGATGGAGTCGATCTTGAGGATTTAACTGAATAGATAGACCCACCCCTTCTCTGATGAGGTAATGAGAGAAGTGCTACCTCCAAAGTTTAAAATTTGGAACATCAAGCTATTTAATGGTAAGTCTTAACCCATTAACTACCTGATACATACAGATCCTGGATGGAGTTTCACGGAGTGCTAGACGCCATCAGGTGCAAGGCATCTTGTTATTCATTAGCAAGTACTGCAAAAGAGTGGTTTCAAAAACTAAAAAGGAAGTTAATCAATTCCTTTAAAGACTTGGCCTGAGTCTTTATTACTCAATTCCTAAGAGGTGAAGATTAGAAACAAAAAAAAAATCAATGCATCTCTTGACTATAATACAAGAAAGAAGGGAGAGTCCACGAGAATATATAACAAGATTCAATAGTGAAGCTTTGAGGGTTGAAGGATAGATAGATTCAGTTGCATTGATGGCGATGGTAGCAAGATTAAGGTGTTGAGATTTCTGTTCTAAATCTCGTAGTCTAAAAATTTTTGTAAACAAATTATTAAAAAAAATAAGTATTATTATTTTTCATATAAGTATCATTATTAATTGCATAACTCAAAATCTAATAAATTAAGATCCAACGTCATTTAATGTAACTTGAACAGGATGTGGTTGACATAAAGTGGATTATGTTTAAGTAATAACATAAAAGGTCTATAGTATATGGATAAAGTTAGGTGTCTTACCATGATAACGCTATGGATACAATCTACTTTGTAAATATTAAAAATGTTAGAAGTATTACAAACGATTTGATCTAAATTGTTTGTGTCAAGATATGTACGTGGGGGTATCCCATACATTAAGTTTGTATAAGATCGGACCATGAAATATATAATCTCTCTTTATAACACTGGTAAATGAAGAGATCAATATTTCAAACAATAATCATATGACTCGATCTTAATCCTAAGTGAGTTATGAACCTGTTCATGAGGGTCATTCTTTAATTTGTATGCGTAAAGTAGCCTTAGTTGCCAACTCAATATGGCTACCATTATAGGGATGATAACGAGAGAGGAGTCATATGGCCCAATTTTGAACTAGTAAAAAGATTAAATGAAAGTAAAGCCAAAAGAGTTACCTTAGCATCAAACGGATCCAAGATTGGCAGGAAATGGGGCTGGGTGAGTTCCTCTCAAGTGTGGAAAGAGAAATTGAGCCATATGACCTAATTGGCCCATTTTGGCCTTGGAGATCAAGGCCGAGGATAGCAAATCCCAAAAATGAGGCTTTTTGTATAATAAGTCCATTATCTGAAACCTCCATAGTGGCTGGATCCAGCTAAGTGTCCGATTTCCAAAGAGATAAAGGAGATAGAATCCTAACCTTAAAAGGATAAGGAAGACCTCAAGAAGAACTACATCATAAATAGAGCATAACAGCCTAACATAAAGTGTTAAGATCTAACTTAAGCATTAAAGTATCTGTGGCAAGTACCACACTGGTGTGTTATTTTGACTATTTTGCAGTAACCTTCTCTCCAAATTAAAAATTTACTGTCGGTAACATGTAAAAATTTAGGTGAGTTTACTTGGCTAGATTTTGCCATCAATAATAAGAATTTTTTTCTTGGTGTAAATTTTGGAAACAATTAAATAAATTTCTTTTATTTCTCGTTTACGTTTTCTATTCATACTTCAGCTCTAGTTTGAAATTTAGATGAACCTAATTATATGACTATATAAGTTAAACACAATTCTACAAACACAATAAAAGACAATAGATCAAACTGGAAAAACAACATAAACAGAAACACATAGAGATTGGTAGCTTAGTCCAGTGCAATCCCCTACGACTTTAAAGTAGAGTGCCCGTTGAAAAGAACTCCACTAATAAAAGTTAAGTGATTACAAAGAAATACTTATCTAATAGACAACCTCTAAAAAGGCTCTCAAACAACTCACTCATAATGAAGAACTAGTTTAGACTCCCCCCTAAACTTGAAACTCCTTCTCGAATTGTTTTATCACTCTTTTCATTTGCCAGTTGTTTGAAATATGCTTCAAAATAAGAATGCTTGGGCTCTTTTAGGACTAAGATTCCTTCTCCAAGCTAGAACTTAGACTCCTCTAGTTATGAAGACAATAGTATAACTTATTCTTCACTAGAATAGAGACAAAACATGCAACTAGTGAATACCAACCGCCACCAAGATTCTTGAATTCAAAAGTGATCTTGAAATCATCTAAATTCTCTCAGTTTTAGATGAGTCCATTTTGTAGGTAAAAAATCTCTCTCATAGGTACATTTTATTGGGCATATATTTGCAAATGCACAGCTCATTGGGATTGTTCCTGTTTTGAAGAACTTTTCTCCATTGATTGCTTGTCTAGGAACATTGTCACTGAGGTTTTGAACTATTGTTCCATATAGGCTGTTGATTCAAGAACCTTTTTATCTTCTTTTATCATATTTTCTGTAAGTTTGGATGAGCCTATGAGAACCTTAGTGGTTTTCCATTGTCCTAAGGTTGCCTTGATCTTGGCCTTCCATTGCCTAGTTTGACTTATCGTTGAATCTTATCAATATCATACTTTTCCACGACCATTTGTTGGAAAAACAGGAACAATTTCTTGAATGGTGAAGGGCTCTAATTGTTTGAGTGTATGTCCTAAAGCCTCGTAATTTTATTTTAGTTGAATCAATGGTTGATTAATTTTATATTACTTATGCAATAATCCATTAACCTAAGATCTAAGATTATCTAATGTAACTTAAACATGTATGTGGATACATACAGGTAGATCATGTTTAAGTGATAACCTGAATTGTCTGTAGTACACGGATAAGATTGGGTGCCTTATCCTGGTAACACTACTGATAAGTCCACTTTGTAGTTGTTACAATTGTTGTAAAGTACTATAAATGATCTGATCATGATAATTCTTGTGGAGACATGTGAGCGGGGGTATATTATACAAAAGAGTTTGTATAAAGACCAAACCATGAAATATTAGGTCTCTCTTTATAACGTCGTTGCTATAAGTGACTTACATTTCACCAGGATAACCATGGTGACTTAACCTTAATTCTGAGTGAGTTGTGAACTCTGTCTATGAGGGCGATCCTTTGATTTGTACGGGTGAGAGTGGCCAGATTCTTCGACTCAATAAACCTACCATTTTGGGGATTCGTCTAATTGGGGAACTGGGAACACAGCTACACAAGAAGGAATTTACTTCTTTCCTATAGTTAGGGTAAAAAGATAAATTGCTCCTTTAAGGGCTGATTCTAGGGCTTGAATAATGAGGCGTCTCACACTCTCCTAGCCTGAGGGATTTGATCATAGTTGGACTATGACTAATTGTTCATTAGAGGCATCAGTGGTACTTAAAGAGTTAGATGCAACTACAAGAGTAAAACGGTAATTTGATCCAGGTGTATTTACAAGCGATTTATGAAAGGTCAATGCATTGTTGATTGGTTATATCCAATGGACACAAAAATATATCTATAATGTGAAGAGTTCATTTGTCGGTCTTTAGTAGAGTGACCAAAAGTAATGAATGCTAATTAATTTGATTAAAAGAGTTTAATAAATTAATCTCGTATCATTGGAGTTTCAATCTATAGGACTATAAGGTCCTCTCGTTAACTCAATGAGGACTGATGAGAATTAAATTATTTTTGGTGTGGTTTGAATTGTTCAAATTAATTAAAGAGAATTAATTGTATAAGATACAGTTATAGTGCATATTGATACATTATATAATATAATGTATGTTGATACATTTTTATGAGAGAAATAAATATTTGAATATGACTCAAATATTAATTATATGAATATGACTTATATAAAAACTATATGTTAAAATTCAATGTGAATATGATTCATATTAAATTTAAATATAAATTTATGAGAGAAATAAATATTTGAATATGATTCAAATATTAGTTATATGAATGTGATTCAAATATTAATTATATGAATATGATTCATATAAACACTATATGTTATAATTAAGGAAAATTATTTCAAATGGTAAAATTGTTGAAAATATTTACAAGATAGACTTCTATCAGTGTGTATCAATGCCACTGATAGACACTGATAGAAGTCTATCAGTGTCTATCAGTATCTATCACCGATAGTTCTAAAATTTTGCTATATTTTGGTTCATTTTTCTATATTTAAAAACAACCCTATAATTTAATATCAATATGATTCATATTAAATTTGTATAGTTTTATGAGAGAAATAAATATTTGAATATAATTCAAAATATTAATTATACGAATATGATTCATATTAAATTATATATTTTATTGAAAGGTGTATAATTTGAATATGATTCAATTATTATTTATATGAATGTGATTCATATTAAAACTATAGGTTAAAATTAAAATGAATTTGATTCATATTAATACCTTAGGTTATTTGAGAGAACAATAAACTATAGTTTATGTTATATGTGATATACTATTAACTATAGGTTATATGTTAAATGTGATATAACATATAGTTTAAATATATATTAAAATGGTTAAAATATATATTAAATTCAAATTTAGAAATTGAATTTAATTATTTTAAATTTAATAAAGGGGAGGGAGTTACAACTCTCCCACATCTTAATCTCTTCTTCTTCACTAAACAAATGAGGAGAGAGAAAGTTTTGTCTCACTCTCTCTCAATTCTTTTCTCCTTCCCTCATGCCAAACTTATGTACAAACTCACAACTTTGCACGGTTCTCGTCCCTGAGAATAATGGAGAAGACCTCGTGATGGTGTCCGATTGTGGTGTTCGTGTGATTGGGAGAAGACGACGTGAATTGATGGGGAATGTGATGAATTGGTCTCCAACAGGAGTGAATTTCTTAAGGGTTATTTTTAAATATAAAAAAATTAACCAAAATATTTACAAAATGTAGCAAAATTTTAGAACTATCAATGATAGATGTTGATAGGCACTGATAGACTTCTATCAATGTCTATCAATGTTACCGATAGACACTAATAGAAGTCTATCAACATCTATCATTGATAGTTCTAAAATTTTGTTATATATTGTAAATATTTTCAATAGTTTTACCATTTAAAATAATTTTCCATTTCTTAATCTCTTCCTCTCTAATTTGCACTATAGAAAACATACTTAGGTTTATATTTTTCCATAGTTTCCATCACTTTGAATTTTCTGCATTCTATAAAACGAAATTTAGAGATTAATGCGTCCAATTGCTTACGCTACGGGGAATTCCAATCCCTTCACTAACATCACTATTACAACTTTAACCAAGTGGCAACAACTGCCTAATACTCATGTACAGATATTCTAACACGTGGCTAAAGTTGTAAGAACGTTACCAAACAAACTATAAAGATTTCAAAATTATGGCATGTTAAAGGAATGTCATGTTTATCATTTTCAAAATCACTCGAAAAATGATTTTAATAATTGAAAATCAATTTTAATAGTATAACAATACATTTTAAAGTACAAAATTAAACATTGGATTGATTTTAAATAATTAAAAGTGTGTTTTAAAGTGATTTCATATATGACAAAAATGATTTAATAATTTCAAAATAACTCTTAAACATGCACTATACAAGTTGAACAGTTTTGTTCTACTAACCATTTTTTCTTTTTGGTAGTGCAGGATCAATTATTTGATTTCTTTCTAGGATACATCCTTTCATAATTCTTCTTGAAGAGAAGGATGGTTGTTTTTTGAATAATTATGAGGGGAGCAATACTTAGGTATAATCTAGGCTGTACCTAAGTTTTATGCTTCTCTCCTAACCACAAAAAAAAATGTATTTTTTAATTATATATATATTTTTAAAAAAATTTGACACGTGTCAATCTTTAATCAGGTGCAATAAAGATTGAACAATAGGTGCACCTACTTAAAAGATAGAGCTCTAATAATTTTCTAACATTATCCTCAATTTTCGAAGTGTAATTTACTATGTTAATTGACTTTAGGACAATATAAAGTCATTGATTAGAACTTATAAATAGTAAATAGTAAAACACAATAAAATTTCCTTAAATTCATATATATAAACAATAATTTCTCCAAGGGTCATATATAAGAACAATAATTTCCCCAAGGGTGTGGAACATGATGTCCCAAGTAATAGGAGACTTTGTCGAATTAGTTCAATAATATTTAGCGACCAATAAATGATTTTTCTTTGGTAATAATAATTGGATTCCTTAATTATTTGTCAGAATCTTATGATCCTACTCATCACCTACGTATTATATATTAATAATATGTTGTTCTAATCATTATTTTCTGTTTTGTTCATTGACCAGAAGGCCATATTTTTAGCTCTCTTTGGCCTCTTCTTTCGTTCGTGTTCTTTCACAATCCTTTTGTTATAATAATTATTTCTTATGTATATAACACATCCATGTATGTAGCGTATAATTTTGTAATTCCATAATGGGGAATTGGAAAATGTTATAAACAATGATGATCCTAGTGTGTCCATCAAGATTCTGTTGTTATCACAATGTTTTGAGATAACTTGAGAGTTCTTGTAATTTTTCTTTATATAATTATAATATCATGTGTGGTGAAAGTTTACAAGAATAATTTCAAGGTTTGAAAAATGATCAATGCCTTAAAAGCCTGATAATTTATGTGTTATTTAATAACTACCTGATAAGAAACTAGCCGTTACATGAAAAATTCAAGGTTATCAGTATAATCTTAAATGATATGTAGTTAACATACGTTGGGATCATATTCACAAAATAACTTAAAAGGTCTATAATATAAAGATAAAGTTGGGTCTCTTATTCTAGTAACATTTTAGATATGACCCATTTTGTAATTGTTACAAATGATTAATCCAAATCCTTCACGTGGAGACGTGTGTGTTAGATTTAATTTAAATTTAATGTTAGCATTAACATGACTCATGTGCATTATCTACTATTTTATCTTTGATCCATATTATTTTATTACACCAATTAAGTAAAAAGTAATTCCCAAAATTAAGTAAAAGATAAATCTCTTATTAAACACACTGATGGGAGATGTCCATATAAAGACAAATTCCTAAGGATTGGTCTTCTCTCTGCCTCATTAAGTGGCTTTTTTATCTCCATCAGGAAATGGTCTAATCAAGTTCCAAAAAATGCCAAAAGAGAGAGCTACAATCCCTAATAAGATCATCATCATGGATCAAAGTATGTTTTACTCGTACTTATGTTATTGTAAAAACGATCTAGTTAAAAGATCGTGGTTTTATTGTTTTATATAATGTTAGGATTTTATTGTATAATCATGTAAGTTAAGTTAGTATTTTATATAATGAGTTTGTATTAGACCGAACCACAAATATTCAATATCTCTTTATAAATTTGTCAATTGAAAAGATTAATTAATATTTGTTACATTTCATAAGGATCATATATATGCGACTCATCTTAATCCTGAGTGAGGATTATAACTTCTACTTGTGAATGCTCCTCCTATGATTTTGCATAGGTGAGAATGACCTATATAGCTAATTTAATAAGCCTACAATTTTGAGGACTTCACCAAATAGGGAGCTAAAGAACACAAAGTACCATTAACAAGATAAAACTCACTTCTTCCCATATATGGGAAGTAGATGAATAGTTCCGTTAAGCGTTGATTTTGGGATTCGAACAATGGGAGCCTGCCCTCTCATTGATTGAGAGGAACTTAGTTTATGGTTGGATCATAAATAAATTGTTCATTAAAGGATATGTGGTACTTAAAGTACATAATGTAATTACGGGGGAAGAAAGAACTTCTAATTTTACTAAATTGTAATCATGAATGACTCGTGAATGATTGACTTGCATGTAATGATTAGATCTATGGATACAACTTATTCTATAGTGCATAAGAGTGCAACAACTCTAGGTCAATAGTAGAATGACCATTAGTGAATGAAAATTAAGTAAAGTGTTTGATCAATTAATTTAATATGATTGGAGCTTATAACAGTAAGTCTATAAGGTCCCTTACTAACTCATACAAATAATTAGGGATCAATTTCGTTAAAAAAAAATTGAAATATTCAAATTAATATTATTTTATATTCGAGGAAAAACATATTTATTGTATTCGATACATTAAATATCAAATTATTAATTTATCAAGATATATTTAAAGAAAAATATATAAAAAAATGGTCGGAAGAGATTCAAATAAAAAAAAAATACATGCTTAATTCCTTCCTCAAGAGAAAATAATTCTCTCAAATTCTCTGACTATTCCTTGTGATCTATTTCAAGAGACTACAACAAGTTTTGATTCTTGTTTTGAGTCATAGCAAAGAAGATTTTATGAAAGGAGATTCGACTATGTATATTGAAGTTGGAGCAAGGAATTTAAAGACTTATCAGATAATTCTTCATAATATTCAAGGTACGTAATATTTAATTAGGTTACTTTCAAATATAGAAAAATGAGCTAAATTATTTATAGATATAGTAAAATATTACAGTCTATCAATGACAGGCAATGATAGACGTCGATAGACACCTTAGATGTCGATACATGTCTATCAATGTCTATCACTATCTATCGTCGATAAACAGTAACATTTTATTATATTTAGAAATATTTTTAACAGGTTTTTTATTTAAAAAAAATTACACTATTTAATTTTGGATTGTAGTTTAGTTATAAATAATATCAATGACAATGTGAATGCTTCAACTGCCAAGTGAAATCTTCACTCCTTTAGTATTAAAGGCTGATATACAATTTTTTTTAAAAAAAGGTAGACAATCGCAAATAAAGCAAAAGAAGAAAAATAAAGGATATATATATATGTATGTATGTATGTATGTATATGGTAAATCATCAATTCACTTATAAATAAACTTTTTCGTGCTTTTACGAACTTGTAGTCTTATCAGAATTAGGTCATCTCTATAGGAAATCAAATAATTCTCTTAATCTAGTACTTGAATTCAGTGGTAAGAACACGTATTGGGAGTTGATTTAATGGTCACACAATTGCGAAATTTAAATTGAAATTAAATGCTTGTCAGAAGATTTTGGAAAAATTCAATTACGGAAAGCGACTCAGGGATAGGATCAAGTTCTATTGCCTTTTTTTTTTATCATTGAAATTAAAACTAGGGATAAGGCAAAATTTACATGCAAATATACGACGCTTGTAGATTGCTTTACAAATTTCCCCAATTCATTAATTAAGATTGCTCCTAATTATAATAAACCATTCAAATCAATTAAGTTTCATAGCGTCCATAAAATTATCTTAGTTTGTATTAAGAGGGAGGGGTAATTAGTCGAGACGCGTGAAAGACTTGGATAGCCTAAGTCTAGCATATGTCATTCTTAATTATAATTAGAGTGTATTTATCAAATTAGGTGGATAGCCCACCAATTGAACATACATTCCCTAATCATACTACTAGGTGTTTCTTACGATGTAAATGTATGACAAAGTTAAAACTATGACAAAGTTAAAACTAACAAAGAACGATAAATATATCCAATGTGTTGACTCGATCAAGAAAGATCATTCAATTTTATCAAAGATTCAAAAAGTTCACAGTAGAAAATTCCCAAAAATAAAATCAAATCGTCAGAAGAATTGCAACCTAACTCCTATCCCAAAATCGGGATGTTAACTTAGCTGCTCACAGCGTTCTAACAAGAAATAAATGATAGAAATCCTGATTAATACAATAAAAAAGAGCTTAGAGGGAGAGTTCAGAGATGAAAGAATTAAGAGAACTGTTGTGGGGCTAAGAAAATGGATCTTCCTTTGACCTACAAAATCATGCACATTTTTTAGAAATCGCACTGGCATTGCAGCGTTATGGCTACGAAAATTGTAGCATCCCATATGCAATCTTCACTTGCAACATCTTTATGGTACCACAAGACAATGTTGTCCTCGCTTGATGTTTTTATAAAGGACACTGTGCGCAGGCGCTGAAGAGCGTTGTGGCACCCTCGTCTGTTTCGTCTTCTTTCTTTGGTGCAACATTGCAACTTTAGCGCTGCGTGCAGACGTTGCAGCGCTACGCATCCAAGGGACTTTTCATAATTTTGGTCTCTTTTCCTCGGTTGATGTTTTGGAGTCCTGTTGGTCCATTTTAGTCCGATTTCTATTCTAATGGTCAATTCTACTTTTTTAATGCTTAAGACCTACAAAATCATGAAATAAATATGTAAAATCAAATAACGAACTCAAATTAAGTAGAGCTATCAGAAAGTTTAGAAATTTAATTAATTGATACAACTTCTATAATGTACATATTACAAATTGATATATTTGCCCTAGAATGTAGTTATTGGAAATCAGAATGTTTAGGATTTTAATAATTATACAACTTCTATAATGTACATGTTACAAATTGATATATTTGCCTATTACAAAGTCTGACACACCTTACTTTGAAAAGCTTTAATGCTATAATTATTACATAATAAACATGTCTTATCTTATTTATTTATTTCTTTTTTTCTTTCTTTTTTCTTTTTTTAATTTTAAGATATAGCATTGGATAACTATTGGATATCTTTAGTACATGAACTTTAAAAAAATAAGGGACAAAAATACTGGTTTGTCACTCAACTTTAGGTTTACCTTGGGTTTGAAAATACTACTTTTATTCCTTAAGCTTTTAGTTTAATTTATTTAAGTTCTATATTTCAAAATATTATAATTTTATCATTAAAATTTAAATTTTATTTTAATTTGATATCTACGTTTCAAGATTTACGTTTTTAATCTTGATTTTTTCAATACTTTTAGTATTTAGTGTTCATGTCTATTAATTAATTTAAAGTAATTAAATTTTTGGTTGTTTTCAAATATAGAAAAATGAACAAAAATATTTACAAAATATAGCAAAATTTTAGAACTATCAATGATAGACATTGATAAATATTGCTAGACATATATCAGTATTTATCAGTGACATTGGTATCAACATCTATCATTGATAGTTTTAAAATTTTGTTATATCTTGTAAATATTTTCAATAATTTTACTATTTGAAATAATTTCCCTTAAATTTTACTATTATTTTTATTACTATTAAAATTAATTTTAAAATTTCACTTAAGGATTAAATGGAAATCAAACTCAAAATTCAAGGACTAAAAGTGTATCATTTTGACACTTAGTGATCAAGTAGAAATTAGGCACAAAACCTATGAAAAAAAAAAGTATATTTTTTTTAAAAAAAAACAAGAACAATAATTTTGGTCTTTACTATATTATCTTGTCATTTAATATCAATCCATCCAATAACCATATCAACAAAATATATGTAGCTACAAAAACATGTCCAAATTGAGCCATCAATATTGAACACAAAAAAAAATTAAGGGAAAAATAATTACAAAAACCAAAATGAATTAGACAAAAAAATCTATAAAGAGAGAAGCAATAGTAAATAAAAAGGGGAAAAGAAATGAACCAATCACTTTATGAGATGTGTTTCCATATTCGAAGCAAGAAAAAGTTTGATGTCTTTAATGGGATGAACATAGAGTTTTCATATTTGTCCACAACATCCAAATATTTTAGTTTTACCACAAATATATATGACTATGACATGGCATCAACCGACATTCGAGTGGTTGGTTGTGACTTGTGAGACGACCCCTAGAAAGGGTTTTTCAAGGAGACAAGATTTTGATTTACCTTTTACACACTTTTTTGAAATTTATGTTTGAATATAGTTCCTTAACTATTTCCTTTATGTGTTGAATATGTCAAAGAATAGTGTAAAGAATGATGGTTTAATGTTAGTTGATGTTTCAACCTTCATTAATGGATGGAAGGAAGATGATAGTTTGGAGGGATAGTTATTTGTTCAATGGTTGAAACTAAACATATATATAATACACTCAACTTGAAAGGTTAAAATTATTTTTTGTGTTTTAAAAGTTTTGATTTAATCTTGAATTATAAGTTCATAAGTTGTGCTGGTTGCTACAAGTCACTTTCATTATTGAGACAGCTAACCATAAAAACTAAAAGGCTCAAGTTCGACCCAGACCCAAGCCTAAGAGCTAAATGCATTATTTGAGCTTGGATTGGGCCGGCCCAACTCTTCATCAATAGTAAAAACCTATGGCCCAACTCTCGAGCTTGACTCGTTGGATCAAAGTTTGGGCCAAACTTGGGTTGACTCACTAGATACTAATTATTTGATTATATATATATAAAGATTATCTTAATGAGATATTATTAAATTTTATTTAATTTCTTTTGTATTTTTACTATTTTTTTCTTGAAAAAATGGTTGATATTATAAAGTTTTATTTAGTATTTAACTTTCTTAAAAAGTTTTATTAATAAAGTTAGAAATTTAAGAAAGGAGTTCTGAAGCTCGTTCTATTAATTTCAAAGGTGGAGAATGTTAAAACTAACTATTAAAGTTGTCGAAATCAGCATTCATTTACAATTCTCTCTACCATGGCTTCCAATTATTTGAGAGATGCTAGTTTTTTAGAGCTCCTTTTTCTTCTTCTCTTTTTTGTGGTGGTTGAAATGGTTCTTATGAATTTCTTCGTCTCCCCTCAAGAACAAATTAAATCATTTTTAACAATCTAAAAACTACATCAAAACCCTAGGAAGTATGAACCCAACAATGCATGGTACAATACAAATGTTGACAATCCATAATGCGTCCAAAATATAGAGAAACCAAAGATTTAAGAAGGCAAAGAGAAGTAAGTCGGGCTCTTGACTGTCGTTCTCAAACTCGGCAATGTCCTCCAACGATCTCTTAATTATCCAATCCTCTGAAACTCCAAGTTGTCATCTCTATTCAGAAATCGAACCCCAGTTTTTCCCGTGGAAGCCCGAATCAAACTTTAATCAACCTCCCTCCAAATGACGACAAATGAAATATATGTGTGTGTGTATGTAAGTATGTATATATGTATATATGAATTAATTGTAGTGTCGTGGTGTTGTCTAAAAAACATTATCGTGCGTGACATAATCATAGTGTCGTAGTGCTATAGGACAATATCGTAGGACTTGTTTTCTTCCTATTTGGTTACAGTGCATCATCCACACCTGTTTCAATCCTTTTCCCACATGTTTTCTTGTCCTAGGTCAAATTTTAACCTTCATAAAGGGTATATTTGTTAGTTTACGCTTTCATTAGCCCTTTTTAGTCCCAAGTCTTGGTTCCTACAAATTAGATAAATAAAGTATCAATGAACACATTTATGCAATAAAGCAAATTAAATTCTAAACCTAAAAAAGCATTTTTTTAGTGCTTTTTAGTTGGCTATCAACTGTACCCCCACTCTTGCCGTCTGCAACCGATGGATGTTGGAACAAGCAATCCCCAAGTGCAAGTATACATTTGTCAAAAAGTAATATAAATAGATAGAATCCAAGTATCGAATTCCAAGGAAAAGAAGTATAATGATTTAGTGAAGCAAATAACTCAGACTTAAAAATTTGTGGCCAAAGATAACTAACAACAATTATTTGAGTTGTTGATACTTTTGAAATTTAAAATAAAAAGTAAAATGTTGGAAAAGTAAGGAAAAATAGTTAGAGAAATGAATGATTTAAAGAGATAATGAAAAAAAAGTGTCTCAGCCTTCAAGGGAAAATTGTGTCCAACTTGCGCTAGCAATTGCTTTGTTTAATTAGTCCAGGACACAATGTGACATTTAATCTAGATGCACCTATATCTTTCTTTATCAAACGAGTGGAGTTACATCACATGCAATGAGATTGCACCTGAAATCTCTTATATAGAATCGACACTGAGCAACATGAGTCGAACTCAACAACTATTCAACTCTCTTTGGCATGTTGTTATTGAATATATTCTTTCTGTTCAAGTGAATTGAAATTATATATGTGTTGATTGTGATTCTTGTTCATAGCAGTTTATCTTCAAGAGATTGTTGGCTTTTTGGTTCTTAATCTCAAAGTTAATTAATTTTAATTAAGTAAATAGTTAATATTTTGATTGTAACAAACCTACTTTTATTTATTAATAATTTGAGTGTTTTAAAGTCTCCATTATGTAGAGCTTGGAACAATGATCTTATCGCAATTTGAATCACCCAAATTGGAGTTTAAACGAAGAAGATATGACCGAAACAAACTTAATAGAAAAATCTCGAATTGATGACGTGATATAAGTTTTTCTCATAAAAATGGACCAATTAAAAGGTATCACTTTGAGCAATGGAGGAGAAACATGATGGACTTTTGATTTTTGGATTGGTTTTAAAAAGAAAGTGAATTTAAAACAAAATGAATTTAATATATTTTATGGCTAGTTCTGGACACATGATGAATTTTTACTTTTTGTTGGATTTTAAAAGAAATGACTTTAAAAATATATATTATTATATTTTTTTTGCTTATGTCTAATGACTAATTGATTCAAAAAAAGAAAAATCTCCACCATTGATTTTTCATTTCCAAGATCTAATGACCCAAATTAAATGTGATTTTCACCCACTTCCCTCTCTTTTAAAATACTTTATCTTCTCCAAATTTTTAACAACAGTTATATATTTTTACAGTCCTCAAGGCCATCATTGTCATTCTCTCTATATTTTTTTCTTTTTATCTTATTCTTGATAGATTTATTGTATTGTGATGATTTATTTGTTGAGTGCTCAAATTTATAAATCTACTTTTTAAGAGAGTTTTTCTCATCTTGTTCTTCATTTCTAAATCTATTGTAAAGTGTTATTCTTGAACCCATAACAAGAGTGCTGTAATGGTTTGATACTCAATTGTGAAAATGATCAGGTTTATTCTTGCGGCTAGAAAAAGGAATGTTGTTGCAGTTCGATTCTAAGCTGTGAAAAGAGTCAAGTTCCTAGTGACATACCCAAATGGAGCCTAGGAAGTGAATGTAGGCTGGATTATGTCGAACTATAAACTTACCGGTGTCAATTTCTCTATCTCTCTCTTATTTAATTTTGCAATTAATTTGTTAATAGATTTCATTGCATAGAATTAATTGCTAAAGTTTTTACTTGAACTTGTTTATGTCAATTTATTTATTTTTTTGAAGTGAATGTATTTGCATAAAATTCTTGTTCAAATTACTAATTAACAAAAGTGTATTAATTTATTTAATGGGGCCCACTTAGAGAAAAGGTTTTCATTAAGTTGAATAAACTCTGTTCACCCCACCATATGGTTGTCATACTGTTCTTACAAACATACTTTTAAGAGAATAAGCAATCACTACTACAAATTTAACTTTTGTTGACATTCTAAAAATGTCAAAATTGTTATAGTTAGCATGTTTTGAGCATCAATAGTGCCATTGTCAACTATTAGAAACGTCTAGTTTTAGGTCTTAGTTGAAGCAAAAAAATGTCAACTATAAGTCTCTATTGACACTTTTTGAATTTTTTTAGCCATCAACTATTTCAAAAAAAAAATCATCAACTACAGTCTCTTTGTTGACACTTTTCGATCGTCGAATTAGAAGGTGTTATAAAACAACGTTACGAACGAACTCTCCATTCTATAAAAAAAAAGATAGAAGTTGGGGAAGAAGAAGATGGGGTCGCGACTTTGCCAGAGAAAGGTTGAAGAAGGGGAAGGGATGAGGGGAATGGAAATTTTCTCGTGGCTAATTTAACGCAACCTCCAAACCTAAATATTGTAAGTACGATTTATGTAAAGTATATTAGTAAGTGTGTATATTTAATTTTAAAGTGTAAAAGTATATTGGTCACATAATTGATATATTTAAAAGAGAGTATGTCAGTAAAAACATGCATGTTTCATTTTATAAGCATGATATATATTCCAATTATAAATCAATATCATATATAAGACACATATATATTAATATCAATTAATAACTACTTGAAGTAAGAATGAGTGTATCATCACTATATCTAACAACAATCTACATTCTAAGTGTATCGATAGTATATCTAACAACAACCAACATTCAATCAGTAACTTATTTTGAAGTAAAACATATGTATTTCATTTTATAAGCATGACATTTCAAACGTATCAATACATGAGTGTATCTGACATCAATCAGTAAATGCTTGAAGTAAGACTTGAGTGTTTCAATAATATATCTAACAACAATCAACATTCAATCAATAACTTATTTCGAAGTAAAATATGCTTGTTTCATTTTATAAGTATGATATTCCAAGTGTACTAGTAGCATATCATATATAAGACATGAGTCTATCAGACACCGATCAGTAAATACTTCATTAACCGATTAACTGAAAATAAAGTAGATCAATAGTAATTTATATATATTCAACATAAGGTATATCACTTAACAAATATACTTGAGATTGAGTATTAGGAAGGTATTTTAGACTTTTTACTTTTTTAATACTTCAACTGGGCTGATATTTTGCTAGGCCTTTTTAATTTATGCTTCCATATCCTTTTGCTATGCATGCAACCATAGCTATCAAGAATTTTAAATTAATAAACATACTTGTTCACTCTATAAAAAAGTACAACCTTTTAAACTTTTAAAACAAATCTTTATGGAGTTATTATTATTATTTTCTTTTACAATATATGGTTTAGAAAAATCAAACCTCTCTATATATAAAACACTATTTCAGTAGGTATGCTATTTTAGGGAAGAAACTTTTAAAATAAGTTAAAAGACTGATAATATATATATAAGAAAAATGTTCACAAATAGAAAAAAGGTCAAATTATTTATAAAAATGATAAAAACACACTAATAGATATGGATAGATTTCTATCCGTGTCTATCAATTCGAGATGTCCAATTTCTCCACGGGGCCGCCCCACTCCAAACAGGGCAGGGATTTCCCGATTAGGCAGGGAATGGAAGAGGGAATGGGGGAAAAAAATTCCCTATGAGCTAAACGAGGACGGGAACGGGAAATGCATTCCCCGTCCCCGGTCCCGACCCCGATTAGCTTTTACATATTTATTTAGTATAGTTATCTAATGTTATGTTATTATTATTATTATATAAATAGTACATTTAAGTTTCAAATTTGATTATTTATTGGCAAACATAATGAATATGTTTAAATTGTATGTTTAAATTTAGATTATATATGTGAATAATTTGATTTATATTTATTTCTTTCATCTAAAATATTAATTAGTTTTTTTAAGCCAAAATTTGAGTAATTTATCTTTAAATTCAAATTGTCATATAAAACTAACCACAATAAACAATTTAGTGATAAAATTAATTATTTAATTAAAAGTTTCTAGCTTTTTTACAAAAAAAAAAAAGTAATGGGGAAGAATTCCCCACGGGGAACCCGATCCCCACGAATTCCCCGCGGGGAATCCCCATCCCGATCCCTGTGGGAAATTTCATAGGGATGGGGAATGAAATGAGAAGCAGTGACAGAGATGAAGAATGACATCCCTGGCCCCGCCCCGTCCCGTGGACATCTATACTATCAACACTTCTATCAATCTCTATGACTGATAGACTTCTATCAACTACTATCAAAAGAGATTAAAATTTTGCTATATTGTGTAAATAATTTCCTTTATTTTTCTATTTTTAAAAATTTCCATAATTTTAAATTAGAATGCGAATAATATATATACTTTTACAAGCTCATTCATTTCCCGCTCTTCTGCTGCACAGCATTTTCCAATGAACAGAAACCAAATTCCAAGACGACCAAAAATCGTCCATTCCATCTTCAAGTTTCAACCACGAAAGTTTTCCAATGAATCGTTCTCGTTGCTCTCTTCGTCTTAGTATGTTTCAGTTGATTATTCTTTTCAATTTCTATTTTCTATTTCATTCAAAATGTTTATGAGATTCTATTAACACATTTTTTGGTGGATTCAACTGTATGATTGTAGTATTTGAATGAAATTTCGTTTTTCCTGGATCTTGTTTGATGCTGTTTAGTGTTGATATCTCTATTTCATTTATGGAATCAAACCTTCTTGAGTGATGGTAATTTATAGCCCTATTTGTTTATCATTTTCAAACCAAGAGAACATTCCTTCTTTCCATGCCTTCCATTTCTTATTCTTTTAGGTATAACATTAATGTTTTTTAAAACTAGTTTTTTTTCCATGTTTTTGTAGGAGTTAAGAAACATTGTATATAACCATGGATGAAAAGAAGAACATTGCTTATAAGATAAGTCCCTCGAATTACTTTCCTTCAAGGTATATTGTTTCTCTAGTTTAGTGAGCACAACCAAGACAATTAAGGGAAAACTAAGTCCAACCCAATTATGCACATGTTTAGAAAAACATGTTTTGGAAAGTTGGTAGATGTTGAAATTGTTTTCAATGGCAACCTTATGCATCATTTGTTGTTAAGGGAAGCTTATGAAGAAAATAAGGATGCAATTAGCTTTATACTAGGAGGGACCATTGTAACATTTTCCACACGAGAGTTTGATTTAATAACTGGCTTATAGCATACTGGTAAACAAGTACAATTGAGGGCAAATAATAGATTACGAAATCTGATTATAAAAGGATAAGGAAAAAAATGAGAGTTGGAGAGTTAGAACAAACCTTTATATCTGCGTGCTTGCCCAATGATAAGGATGCAGTGAAATTTTGTTCCGTGTACTTTATTGAGTTGGCTATGCTGGGGAAGGAGAGAAAATTTTCGATTGATACTACTTATTCTCAATTCTGGATGATTGGGAGACCTTCCTAAATTATGATTGGAGTTCACTTGTTTTTAGACGTATGTTAACAGCGCTTCAAAATGCATTGAAGAATAGAGTTCGTGGATATAAAGAGAAGGTCAAAGTAAATCCAACTCACAAGGAAAAGTACCATTTACATGGGTTTCCATTTGCCTTTCAGGTAGTTAGTTGATTGATGTGCATTCATTATGTTCTATGTGCTTATGACATATATGTGTATTATCAATATAGTATAGGTATGGGAATATGAAACTATATCATCTTTGAGTTTACGTGTTGCCAAAAGGTTAAATCATAGTGCAATCCCATGCATTCTTTAGTGGTCTTGTTCACGGCCACCTTCATTTCAGATTCTTCATGAAGATATTTTCTATGCGCAATTGGTAAATGACACTAAAGATGTATTTATTGTATTGGGTTATCTATGTAATATGTTGGTTATGTACCTTTTGTAACCTTATAGGTGGATGTTCAACCAGTGCTTGAGATGATTGAAAATGAAAAGCGAGCCATTGATGTTATTAGGGGTTAATACCTTCCCTGCTTTTTCTAATAGACAATATTGCTCATGAAGGAGTGGAGCCTAGGGAAGAAAAACCCATCCTTGATGATGTGTCCATGTTCTTTAATAGGGATGACATTCCTAAAAAGAAGGAAAAGAAAATAAAAACAAAACATAAACTGAAGTTGAAGTCCATAAAAAATTACTTCAAATGCACCAAGGCATGCATAAAGGTTTTAGAAGATGACATGAAAGGCCTGAAGGAGGACATGAAGCTTGTGTTATCAACGCTCCAAAATATGTAGAGGCATCTGTAAGGCCTCAAATTATTCACTTATAAATGCAAGGGTAAAAAGGGAAATGGACAACCAGCTAAGGTGGCAGTAGGAGGGGCAATCAGTTAGGGACCACAAAACTGTTATAAAGAACAGCATGAGGGAGAAGGAAAGGCGGGGAACATTTTGGGTAGAAACTGAGAGGGCTTTTGCAGGAGAGGACCACCCATCTCTCTCTAATGTGCTGGGTTATTTGTTTCCATTTTTGCTCTATCATTTGGTTTTTTTTTAAGAGGAATGTTGCTACATTTTGGGAGTGTCCATTTCTCTATTTTAGTTGACTGTGAAGGACTCGTGGAGAATGTTCATAAATAAAGCTATCTTACTCTCATTCCCTTGTTTTCTACATTTTGTCTCTCTTGTGTATTTGCTAGGTTGATTGTTGCAGGGAAGAAGAGTCTTACAAGTGGTATCAGAGCCCGCTTCAACCTGGGATGAACTAGAGCTATGGCTCAAAAGCAAATAGAGGAAAGAATGGAGAAAAGCGAGAAGGGAATCTCATAAGTAAAGGAGATGTTGCTAGGATTATGCAAAAACGTAGAAAAGCTCATGGAGGAGATGAGGGAAAGCAACTCAGCTCGGAAGGCTGAGGAATTAGGGACTACCGATGGTCGACGACTGAAACTCAAGGGGAAGATCGAAGAGGCTGACTCATCACCAAACCCTGAGGTGGGAGGACCGGATAGGAGTAAACATAAGATGATGGAGATACCCATTTTCGCCGGAGAAAACCCGGAATCCTGAGTGTATAGAGCAGAACACTACTTCGAGATCCATGAGTTGTCCGATCCGGAGAAGGTGAAGGTGGCTGTAATCAGCTTTGGACTAGATGAGGTCGACTGGTTTCGTTGGAGTCACAACCGGAAGGCGATCAATACCTAGGAAGAGTTGAAGAGAAGAATGTTTGAATACTTCAGGCCGACCGGAGAAGGAAGCTTGGGCGCACGGCTACTGAGGATAAGGCAAGATGGTTCATACATAGACTACGTAAAGAAGTTTGTAATGTACTCGGCCCCCCTTCCAGATTTGGCAGAAGATGTTCTCAAAGATACCTTCATAAATGGGCTGAAACCTACGCTGAGGGCAGAAATTATCGGTAGGAAACCAATCACTCTGGAGGAATGTATGTGCGAAGCCCAGTTGGTGAGTGATAGGAACATGACCCTGAAACTAGCACTAGCAGACCTGGAAGTAGTTGGGCCAGGCAAGATTGAAGCCCAAATGAAAGGAGGAACGTCTGAAAGAAAAAGTGGGAGAATGATAGATATTCAAGCAATAAAACGCATCACATTACCAGTAAAAGTCAACATCGTGAAGAAAGATCCACCCATGAAGCACCTGTCTGATAGTGAGTTTCGTGACCGGCTGGACAAGGGGCTTTATTTTAGATGTAATGAGAAGTATGCACTCGGCCATCGATGCAAAGTCAAGGAGAATCGCGAGCTGATGCTGTTCATTACCAACGAAGAGGAGGAAATGATCGGGGGCAAAGAGGAACGGGAAGAGTTGAAAGAAATGAAAGCCTTAGAGGATGAAGAGACGATAGAGATTACTTTGAGGTCCATGTTTGGACTGTCTGCCCGAGGGATGATGAAGTTAAAAGGAAAGTTGAAGGGGAAAGAAGTCCTAGTGCTGATCGATTTTGGAGCAACCCACAATTTTGTACACCAGAAGATAGTAAAAGAGTTGCACCTCCCAGTCGACAAGAAGAACTTCAATGTGGTGATCGATAATGGTACGACCATACAAGGGGAAGGACTATGCAAGGCAGTGGAGTTGAATCTCCCTACTCTAACCGTGAAGGCTGACTTCCTTGCCATTGATCTCGGGCAAATGGACCTGGTGTTAGGAATGCCATGGCTGTGTACAACAGGGTTTATGAGAGTACATTGGCCCTCACTAACCATGTCTTTCTTGGCAGGTAACTCACAAGTCATATTATGCGACGATCCATCACTGACTAAGTCCGAAGTATCATTCAAAGCCTTGGAAAAAACATGGCAAGCAGAGGACTAGGGATTTTTTATTGAATTCCAGAATTTTGAGTTCGAAAATGAGGAGGGAGAAGAAGAGGCAACCGAAAAGAGTAAAGAGGAGGAGATACCAATCATGTTGAAGGCCCTGTTAGAACAGAGTGTGGACGTGTTTCAAGAACCTACAACACTACCCCCAAGAAGAGTTGTAGATCACCGCATACTAATGTGTGCAAGCCAAAAGCCCATCAATGTGAGGCACTATAAGTATGGTCATAACCAGAAAGAAGAGATTGAGAAACTAGTTGAGGAGATGCTGAAGGGAAGAATCATGTCGAGCCATAGCCCCTACTCCAGTCCAATTTTGTTACTTAAGAAGAAAGACGGAGGATGGAGGTTTTGTGTCGACTACCGGAAGCTGAACCAGGCCACAGTGTCCGATAAATTCCCCATTCCAATAATAGAGAAGTTATTAGATGAGTTACATGGCGTAGTTGTATACTCCAAGCTCGATCTGAGGTATGGCTATCATCAGATCAGAATGAGTGAGGGGGATATCGAGAAAACGACGTTCAGAACTCACGAAGGGCTTTATGAGTTCTTAGTGATGCCTTTTGGGCTGACAAATGCACCAGCCACCTTCCAATCACTCATGAACCAGGTATTTCGGCAATTTCTTATAGATTTGTTTTAGTCTTCTTTGACGATATTCTGGTGTACAGCCCCGACATTTCGACACATGAAACTCATTTGGGAGTAGTGTTCAACATCCTTCGTGACCATAAATTGTTTGCCAATAGGAAGAAATGCACATTCTGTCAAACCAAGATTCAATATTTAGGCCATTGGATTTCAGCACAAGGGGTGGAAGTTGATGATGGTAAGATCAAAGTCATGAAAGAATGACCTCAACCAAAGAGCGTGATCGAGCTGAGGGGTTTTTTAGGGCTCACTGGTTATTATAGAAGGTTTGTGTAGGGTTATGGGAGTATTGCAGCCCCTCTCACTAGACTCCTTCAGAAAAATTCTTTTGTGTGGGAAGATGAAGCCACTCAGGCATTCAAAAAGCTGAAGCAAGCCATGGTGACAGCTCCAGTACTAGCCCTTCCCGTTTTCTCCAAGACATTTTGTATAGAGATCAATGCCTCCGAGTTTGGATTAGGTGCTATGCTATCTCAAGAGTCGAAACGTATAGCATATTTCAGTCAGAAGTTATTAGCAAGAGCTCAAGCCAAATCCATATATGAGAAAGAGTTGATGGCTGTAGTGCTAACTATGCAAAAGTGGAGACATTACCTGCTGAGGAACAAATTCACGGTGATATCAGACCAAAAAGCTCTCAAGTTTTTTATTGAACAACGAAAAGTCTAGTCACAGTTCCAGAGGTGGTTGACAAAACTACTGGGGTATGAATTTGAGATACTCTATCAATCGAGCCTGCAAAACAAAGTTGCTGATGCATTATCTAGAGTGCCCACTTCAGCAGAATTATGTGCCTTCACAACCCCCACCTTAATAGATATTAAGGTAGTACTGAAATAAGTGGAAGAGGATGAAGAGCTCCAAAGGATAATAGCCATCTTGAAGGAGAACCCGGAGGGAAAACCTAAGTATAAATGGCAACACGACCGGTTACTATACAAAGACAGATTGGTACTCTCTAGAACTCTAGCTTGATTCCTTCATTGTTGCATACGTTCCACGATTCAGTATTAGGAGGTCATTCCGGATTTTTAAGGACATACAAAAGGATGAGTGGGGAATTGTTCTGGCAAGGAATGAAGTCTGACGTGAAGAAATATGTAGAAGGATGTGAAATCTGCCTAAGGAACAAGACTGAAGCCCTATCACCAGTTGGATTATTGCAACCACTTCCCATTCCCTGCCTGATTTTGGAAGATTGGATTATGGACTTTGTGGAAGGCTTACCAAAGGCAGGGGGATATGAATCTATCATGGTAGTGGTGGACCGATTAAACAAGTATGCACATTTCATCCCTCTCAAGCATCCATTCTCAGCCAAACAAGTGGTAGAAATATTCATTCAAGAGGTGGTTTGACACCATGGAGTTCTCTTCTTAATCTTAACAGATAGAGACAAAATATTCTTGGGCAACTTTTGGAAGGAAATGTTTGTAACTATGGGAACACAACTGAAGAAAAGTACCTCTTTCCACCCCCAAACAGATGGACAAACCGAGAGGGTGAATCGATGCCTAGAAACCTACCTCAGATGCTTCTGCAATGAACAACCTACGAACTGGAACAAATGGATCGCTTGGGTTGAGCTTTGGTATACCACCATCTTTCATATCTCTATAAAGACCACCCCCTACCAAGCAGTTTATGGAAGACCTCCTCCTTCTCTAGTCTCGTATGGAGATAGGAAAACCACCAATAACTCAGTAGAACAGCAGCTACAAGAAAGAGATTTGGCACTTAATGCATTAAAGGAAAATCTAGCAATAACACAAAATCGTATGAAGAAACAAGCGGATAAGCATCAAAGAGGATTAAGCTTTGAAATTGGGGATAAGGTTTATCTGAAATTGCGGCCCTATAAATAGAAATCATTAGCAAGGAAAAGAAGTGAGAACTTGACACCACGATTCTATGGACCATATCAGGTCCTCGAACGGATTGGAGAGGTGGCATACAGATTGACTTTGCCTTCTGAAGCTGCAATCCACAATGTGTTTCACATATCTCAACTAAAGAAGAAGCTGGGACAAGGTCATCAAATTCAACAAAATCCCCCAATCCTGACAGAAGAATTCGAGCTACAAACTACGCCAAAGACAGTCTTAGGAGTGAGGTGGAATGGGGAACTAGCAACCAACGAGTGGCTTGTAAAATGGAAGGGGTTGTCTGAGAATGAAGCTACATGGGAAGCTGTCCATATCATGAACCAACAATTCCCTCATTTTCACCTTGAGGACAAGGTACAATTCGAGAAGGGAGGTATTTTAAGGCCTCAAATTATTTACACTTATAAACGCAAGGGTAAAAAGGGAAATAGACAACCAGCTAAGGTGGCAGAAGGAGGGGCAATCAGTTAGGGACCACAAAACCGTTATAAAGAACAGCAGGAGGGAGAAGGAAAGACGAGGAACATTTTGGGTAGAAGCTGAGAGGGCTTTTGCAGGAGAGGACCACCCAACTCTCTCTAATGTGCTGGGTTATTTGTTTTCCATTTTTGTTCTACCATTTGGTTTGTTTTTAAGAGGAATGTTGCTACATTTTGGGAGTGTGCATTTCTCTATTTTAGTTGACCGTGAAGGACTCATGGAGAATGTTCATAAATAAAGCTATCTTACTCTCATTCTCCTGTTTTCTACATTTTATCTCTCTTGTGTATTTGCTAGGTTGATTGTTGTAGGGAAGAAGAGTCTTACAACATCTTTGTAAGGTATGCAAATACTTAGTATTGTAATTATTTATTGAAGGCAAATACTTAGTGTTATCAATGCAAATACTTAGATAAATTAATATTACTACTCACTAAATTATTAAAGCATCTTTGAAAGTACTTCCACTTTAACATAGTGATGTTTGACATTGGTACAGAACTGGTTTTTGAAGGAAATCTAATTCTGAAATCACCTAAGTAATTTCTGGTCAATCACTTGGGAGGTCATTTTTAGTACTTTGATGATTGTAAAATCACTTTTTCAAACAACCATCAATTTTTATTGTATGAAAAATCACTTTCTAAAGTCTGAAATCATTATTCAACACTTTTTATGAATTCATTTGTCACTAGGCCAATTTTGCCAAAATCACTTGTTGAAAATCAGTCCTGGATATGCACCAAAATTTTATTTAATGTTTCTTTATCATATTATATAATATAGGGTCAACTATTGTTGGAGAAGAGTTGGGTGACACAAACATCAATTCCTTAGCAGAGGTGATAGAAATAAATGACATAGGGGGGAACATCACTGGAAGGGCTAAATGAAGCTAGGGGAGGATCCAATGAGGTAAAGGGTGCACATGGCATCAGAATAATCTATGTTGATTCGACTGGACTTACATGATGCTTGCTTATGGGTGTTTTCTCATTTGATTTTCAGTAATAATGTATGTTAATTCAATCAATCTTCCTACCTTCTGAAATTGCAAAAACTAGCACTTTATATATATCTGTGTGTTTTATCTTTTTAGTGCATGAGATCAAAGATTTCTTCTAAAAATCAGATCTTCAGTGATTCTTTTGTACGGAGGATATTTTAGAGAGATGCTTGGGGGAGAGAAAGGAGTCAGACACAGAAAAATCCTCATTACCATAGTTTCAGGGATGGAGCAAAAGGCTTCAGGGACTTTAAAATGAGGTAATTTTACCAACTATTTTCCAATTTCTTGATGCTTGATATTTCAGGTTGAATTTTGTGATGTTTCTGTCAATGCTGGTTTTGCCGATCTAGTTGTTGCTTGCTCTCAGTGCAAAATAGCTTGTGAGCACATGTATGATCATCTCTTCTCATTTTAATGTTTCATTTAGAAAACCTCTACTTGCCCTTAGTTGCTAAAGATAGATAATTTGAAACAAGTTGGTGATGACTTTTTGAAGTAGCACTTTCAAATGAAACATGTTCTATCAGGATTTTAGAAGAAAGAACTCTAATTAAGCGTCTCATAACGAATTTCATTTTAACGTTTTGTTTTTGACAAATGGGTTTGTTTTCTCATATTTGCTTACAATGATTTTGATCTTTGTCAAAGAAACATTTCTAATCAACTTTTAGAAACATAAACAATACAATAGTTTTTAAAAACTTGTTTTTATTTTTAAAATTTGATTAAAAATTCCAATGTTTTTTTAACAAATATGAAAAATTGAAAATCATTGGAAAGAAAATATGAGAAAAGAAGCACATTTTTCAAAGACCAAAAACAAAACAGGAAATGATTATCAAGTAGGGACTCAAAACTCTTTGTCATAGTCGTAATTAATTTTCTTGCTTCACTTTGTCTATTTGGTTACATTTTGTAGTATTTAAATGGCAGATATTATATAAAAACATCATTTTATTCATTATTTATTCATGGTGAGTAATATGTGAGGAAAAACCATGTGTTCTCCGACTCCCCTTGAACCACTGGACGGAGTTAGAAATTTCTATAGAAGGGAAATATATTTTCATTCTAACTTTTACATGTATTATGATAATCTTTCAAACTTCAAAGTTTTAGGGGAAGGTGGAAAATCAAAGAGTACCTTAAATTTCGAAAACTTTTTATGTATAACTTTTTAACTTAGTACGAAACTAGAGGGGGGTAAATGCTCTGTCCTTTCTACACTTTGCCCATCTAGTTTGATTATAGTAATTAACACCAGTAAACAGTCATTTTTTTTTTCAACTGGGGATGGTGGAAAATGACATTGAAAATTTTCAGTAACGAACAATCGTCTATTCTGCGGCATCATCATAGTTTATGTTTCCCGTCCCTTGTTTAGACGTTTTTAAATGGTGGTTTTGATTTCCCCTTCATCACCCTTTCTTTCTCTTAATGGGAGCTTCAGGTACTCTACAATGATTGTATCCTAATTATGTACTTACTAAAATGTGGATTTCTTGTTCAAAGACGGTAGTTGTATTTTGTTTTTATTATTTGGTTAGGTTACAATTTTGATGAGAGTTTGGTCTCTGTTTAGTCTCCATAGTTTAGTTGGTTTCAATTTTGTCCTCATGATTTGGTCAAAACTTCAAAATCATCCCTATCATAGCCATATTGATCTTTTTTTTTTTTTTTTTTTTTTTTTTAAAAAAAAATTTATTTATTTATTTTTAATGTGGCAGGGAGCTAAGTTAACTTTGTTAAGGTTCAGGAATGAGTAAAAGAAAAAAAAAAGAAAGGAAATAGGCGGGTTTCCGAGTGGATAGATTCATAGAACACAATTTAAGGACTTGGCTTACAAAAGGTTTACAATCATGTGGATTAGGACTTGTAGGGTTAAATATAGGTAGTTAAAGGGCGTGGAACAAAGGCTTGTTGGCTAAATAGTTGTGGAGTTTCACTCGTGAATTCAACTCTTCGTAGTATAACATCATTCTGAGCAAGTATAGGCATATCCTTTGAATTGATGTTCGGTAGGGTTAAAGAGACTTCTGGAAAGAATCATTAGAGGGTTTTAGGTTGATTTGGTCCTTTGCTAGGCTCCATGCTTCGTTTTATTTTTTATTTAATTTTTTTTTCTAGGCTTAGGTAGTCAAGTTATTTTAATTAACTTCTAGGTCTTATTTTACCTCTTCTTATAAGCTCACTCCATTTCTACCACCTTTGTTTTTGTATACCCTTGTATTAATTTATTATCAATATATGAAAGCTCGTTGTTCTTACCAAAAAAAAAAAAAAAAGAAATCAATTTAAAGATGTGGTGAAGACTAAAGAGTCTTGGATAAATCTTGGAAGAATCTTGGAGCTAAAGTTTTTATTCATTGATTAAAATGAGTGATAAGTTCCCTTTGAATAAGCCCAAAGAGAAAGGACGTGTACACACCTAATTAACTAACTAACCTAACCTCCTTTAAATAGACCCAAAGGAGAAAGGTTTTGTCACACCCATATTCTAAAATTAAAACTTAATTTAAAAAGAGAATACAATCTGACATTTTACAAGAAATATCCAAAATACACTTTTTACAAGAAATGCCCAAATACCCTTAATATCCCTACATCAACTCGGTCCCCTTAGAATTAAACTCGTCCTCGAGTTTTAAGTTGAAAGCTTGAACTCATCTGGGGCTTGATAAGGGAAGATGTCTGCAACATTGAAAGTATTGCTTATGTTGAATGAAGATGGGAGGTCGATCTTGAAAGCATTATCACTGTATTTCTCCAGGATAGCAAATGGTCCAAGCCTTTTGTCATCAAGTTTATTGTATGCTCCTTTTGGCAAGCAGTCCATTCGAAGATATATCATTACAAGGTCTCCCGACTTGAATTAAACATGTCTTTTATAACTATCCGTTTGAGCTTTGTATGTGGAGGTTGCTTTCTCTAGGTGGTCAATGACTTTCAAGCGGAGTTCTTGAAATACGTTTAGCAAGTTGTTCAACTTCTTCACTAATATCTACGTTAGAAGGAAGGGTTGTAAGATCAAAAGTCAAACGAGGGGGTCTAGTGTATACAATCTCAAATGGACACTTTCCTATTGATCTATTTTGCATGTTGTTGTAAGCAAACTTTTCTTGTGCTAGGTTAGTGTCCCATTGTTTTGGTTGATTTCCACTTAGACATCGAAGCATATTACCCAATGTTCGATTTGTAACTTCTGTTTGGCCGTCCGTTTGTGGGTGGCTTGAAGAGCTAAATTGACATATCTATCATACACAATTGTCTTTGGAATTCCATGGAGCCTGATAATATCTCAAAAGAAAAGATTAGCAATGTTCAAAGCATCATATGTTTTCTTACAAGGTATGAAATGAGTCATTTTGCTAAACCTAACCACTACGACAAATATAGAGTCAAACCCCATTTGTGTCCTTGGCAACCCTAATATAAAATCCATCGATAAGTCCTCCCAAATGTTAGTAGGGATTGGAAGAGGAGTATACAAACCGGTGTTTTGAGTGTGACTTTTGTAGATTTGGCAAGTAAAGCACCTTTTTACTAAATTGTTGACATCTTTGCGAAGTTGAGGCTAGAAAAATCGTGTGGTAAGGGTTTCATAGGTTTTGTCATGACCTAAATGAGTTGTTAGGCCGCTCGAATGGGCTTCTATGATGATAGCCTCACGTAGAGATCCTTGTAGGATGCATAACCTATTACCACAAAGTAAAAAATCATCCAAAACATGGTAGTCCTTAGGAGGAGAGTTAGAGAAACATTTATGCCAAATATCATGAAAATCAGGCTCATTCTTATAACAATTTGGTAGATGGTCAAAGGCAATAATTTTACTTTGAAGTATGGTAAGGAGAGATGACTTTCTACTTAAGGCATCAACCACTTTGTTAGTGATTTCAGATGTATGCTTGATGATAAAATCGAATTTTTGTATAAAAGAAATCCATTTAACATGCATTCGGTTTATGTTTTTCGGAGAATGAAGGAATTTTAAGGAATAATGATCAGTTATAAAACAAATTCCTTGCCTATAAGATAATGTTCCCATTGATGGAGGGAAATGATGAATGCATAAAGTTCTTGTTCATAGGTGGACCACTTTTGTCTAGCCTCGCTTAACTTTTCACTAAAAAACTCTAAAGGATGGGATTCTTGTGAGAGGACAACCCCTACGCCAATAGAACTTGCATCTACAACTAATTCAAATAGTTTACTAAAATCTGGGAGAGCTAAAACCGGTGGGTTAGCTAATTTGCTTTTAAAGCATTAAAACTATCCGTAGTCTCTTTAAACCTTGCAAATTTGACATTTCTTTAGGAAACGAGTTAAAGGGGAAATTATGGAGCTAAAATTCTTAATAAATTTGCGGTAAAATGATGTTAAACCAAGGAAAGATTGCACCTCTTTGACCGATGTAGGTATTGGCCATTCTTTAATGGCTGCAATTTTTAGATGATCCGCTTGGACACATTCTTGTCCAATAATGAAGCCAAGAAATTTGATGTTGCTGCATAAGAAGACACATTTCTTAGGATTGATGTATAGACATTAGATTCTAGGATAGAGAATACATCCTGGAGGTGTGTAAGGTGGTCATTGACAATTTTGCTGTAAATTAGTCATCAAAGTAAATGACCACAAATTTGTTGATGCAAGGTAAAAATATTTGGTTTATAAGTCTCGTAAAAGTGCTAGGTGCATTTGACAGCCCAAAGGGCATTACAAGTCACTCAAATAGTCCTTGGTTAGTTTTGAATGCGGTTTTCTACTCATCCCCCAGTCTAATTCTTATTTGGTGGTATCCATTGAAGGAACTCGATTTAAAGAGATCCTTGAGCGGAAGCGGATCGTCCAAATTCCATTTAGATTGAAAACACAAATTTACAATAAACATACACATTATGCATTCTAAGTAAATTACAACATGCTTTTTAAACAATAAAAAGAGTTCAAAAGATTATACCTTTGAAAAACACTTATTCTCGTAAAACCCTTGAACAGTCACGAACTCAACAAACAGCAAACTTGAAGACCCTCTTCAAGGAAAACATGAACCAAAATGCAGATACGACCACTTGGAACCTTCGGTATGCTCGGGGTGAGAGTCCAGGAGTTGTGGACTCTGACTATTTTGGTTAGGAGGGGGTTTTCGAGTTTGGAGGAGGAAGAAGATTGAAGAATTATTGTATAGAAAGCTTCTCAATCGTGTAGTCAAAAGAAACTATCGTATAGTCTTTGCAATTTTCGTGTAGCCTTATTCTTGGAAAAATAAAAACTTATTTTTGTTTATCCGATTTGCCAAAAAAACTACATAACCACCAAGGTGGTTTGAGAGAAAAATGGATCATTATTAAAAAAAATAAATAATATAAATAAATATGATAACCAACTTATCATATTATATTTATGACCTATAGTTTAAATATTGCAACATATACAATATAAACTATAGTTCTTTTTCTCTATTTTATGACATTTAATATAAATCAATTTTATATTAAATTTAACAACTATGAATCTCATACATAGAAAGATTCATAGAAAAATATATTTGAATCCAATTCAAACATTTATTCCTCAAATTAAACTACAATGTATCAAATACATTATGTCAATTATATCATATATAATTGAATTAATTTAATTATATCATATGTAATTAAATTCTTTCTTATTAATTTGTACAATCCAAATTAACCGAAAAATTGATTCTCAACTAAATCTTTTTGAGCTACCAACGAGACCTTATGGACCTGTTGCTTGAAGCTCAAACGGTATGTGAATAATTAATTAAACTCGTTAATAACATTATCTACCATCCGTTAACTATTAGACACTCTACTAAAGATCGACAACTATACTCTTTGCACTACATATATATTTCTGTGTCAATTGGATATAACCAATCAATAGTACAGTGATCCTTCACAAATTGTTCGTAAGTACAGTTGGGCCAAATTACCGTTTTGCCCCTATAGTTACATCTAACTCCTTAAGTACCACTGATCCCTCTAATGAACAATAGATCATAGTTCCATTATGACTAAACCCCTCTTGAGCCAGGAGAGGATGTGACGCTACATTGTTCAAGACCTCGAATCAGCCCTTAAGGGAGCAATTTATCTAGTCACCCCTACTTTAGGGAAAGAGTGAATTCCATCTTGTGTAGTTGAGTTCTCAACTCCCTAATCAGACGAATCCCTAAAATGGCAGGCTTGTTGAGTCGGCGATCTGGCTACTCACATCTATACAAATCAAATAACTGCCCTCATAGGCAGGAGTTCACAACTCACTTAAGATTAAGTTCATGTTACCTATGGTCGTCATAGTGAAATGAAAGTCTCTATTATGAACAGTGTTATATAATGAGAATAAACATTTCATGGTCCGGTCTTATATAAACTCCTTTGTATAGAATATCCCCGCTCACATGTCTAATACGTGAATGATTAAGACCAGATCATTTGTAGTACTTTACAACATTTGTAACACCTACAAAGCGAATCATACTCATAGTGTTACCAGGATAAGGTACTCAGCCTTATCCATCTATTACGAACCATTTAGGTTATCACTTAAACATGATCCACCTGTATGTCTCCACATACATGTTTAAGTTACAACGATAACCTTGGATGTTAGTTTATTGGTTTGTGGTTAATGCAACTAAAATATAACATATTTTATAGATAAAATTATTGAAAAATAAAGGGTAGAAGAAAGAAAACCAAATTTACGTGGAAAACTCTATGTCAGGGTGAAAAAACCACGATATAGAGTTTTATTAATTTTGATACACACTACACAGTACCCAGGTACAAATATAAATAGCTACAAGACAGAAACCCTAAACTGTAGACACCAAGTAAAAGACCAAAATGCCCTTAGGGTTAAAACAACGTTTTGCAACAATCCCCCTCAAGTTGGAACGTAAATATCAATAAGACCCAACTTGCTAACATAGGTGTCGAAAATCTGTCTTGGTAATCCTTTGGTGAGAACATCGGCAATATGTTGACTTGACGGAATATAGGGAATACAGATACTACCACTATCCAGTTTCTTTTTTATGAAGTGCCGGTCAATCTCCACATGTTTGGTTCTGTCGTGTTGGACAGGATTGTTGGTGATATTAATAGCAGCCTTATTATCGCAATAAAGTCTCATGGGGTCATGACTTTCTTGATGAAGATCTGCCAGAACATTTTTTAACCAAATTTCTTCACAAATTCCTAGGCTCATAGCTCTGTATTCAGCTTCGGTGCTACTTCTAGCAACGAACATTTTTTAACCAAATTTCTTACTCCGCCAGGTAACTAAATTCCCCACACAAACGTACAATATCCTAAAGTGGACTTTCCATCAGTAACAGAATCTGCCCAATCTGAATCTGTGTAGGCCTCAATGCACCTTTTGTCATGTTTCTTGAACACTAAGCCTTTTCCAGGAGTAGACTTCAAATATCTCAGAATTCGTGTAACAACCTTCATGTGTCTCTCAGAAGGAGCCTGGATAAACTGACTGACCAAACTAACTGCATATGATATATCAGGTCTGGTATGCGAAAGATAAATCAATTTTCCCACAAGACGTTGATACCTTTCCTTGTTTACAGGGACATCTTCTGTAGACTCTACCAGATTGCTATTAACTTCCACTGGTGTATCTATAGGTTTACACTCAGTCGTTCTTGTTTCTTTTAATAAGTCCAGCGTATACTTCCTTTGTGAAACGGAGATCCCTTCTTTTGACCTTGCTACTTCCATCCTCAGGAAATATCTCAAGTCACCAAGATCTTTGATCTCAATTTCATCTACCATCCTATGTTTCAACTTGTCAATCTCAGCTGAATCGTCACCTGACAAGATGATATCATCAACATAGACAATCAGAACAACCACCTTCCCTAGTGTCGATCTCTTAGTGAACAAGGTATGATCAGAATGTCCTTGAACAAACCCCGGGGACTTAACGAAAGTAATGAATTTATCGAACCAGGCTTTAGGAGACTGCTTTAAGCCATATAAAGATTTCTTTAATTTGCAAACCCGATTACCAAACCGTGCTTCAAAACTTGGAGGCGGGTTCATGTAGACCTCTTCTTCTAACTCACCGTTCAGAAAAGCATTTTTTACATCCAGTTGATGTAAGGGTCAGTCTTTGTTAACAGCAATTGAGAGAACTCGAATCGTGTTAAGTTTTGCCATTGGAGAGAAAGTTTATGAGTAATCCACCCCATATGACTGAGTAAACCCTTTTGCAACCAGCCTGACCTTGTATCTATTGAGAGTCCCATTAGATTTTGTATTTGACAGTGAACACCCACTTGCACCCGACAATTTTGTGGCCTTTAGGAAGAGCGACTAGATCCTAAGTTCTGTTTGTCTCAAGTCACACATTTCCTCCATAATTGCGGCTTGCCATTCAGGATCTGATAGCATCAAACTCACCAGTTTCAATTGGCAAATCCAGGGTAGCATCATACTCACTAGTTTTTTCCACCTGTTTATCTGTACTAGATTGTTGCACGTTTTCAATTTTCTGTATCACCTGTTAACTCATTACCACCATCGATCTTGATTTCGTCAGAGTTCACTACATCACCTTCAACTATATCACCCCAAACACACTCATTATCATCAAGAATAGAGGTACCTTGAGCTGGTTTCGGTTTCGACTTTTGGGCAACTTTTGGTGGAGCACTTGTTTGAGATTCTTCCTGTAGTAGGTTATCTTAGGAACTTATTTTGTAGGAAGGACAAGGTCATTTGTTTCAAGGATAGACTTAGGAAAAAGATCTATAGTAACATAATAGAGGGATGTGTTAGCCTCTTCACTAGCGATCTCCCCCTGAAGAGAACTAACGGGAAAAAAGGGTTTGTCCTCGAGAAAGGTGGCATCCATGTTGACAAAGTACTTTCTATAGGAAGGCTGAAAATACTTGTAGTCCCGTTGATGAAGGGGATACCCAATAAACACATACTTTTGGGCTCGAGGATCAAACTTACTCTGGTGAGGATCATGATTATGAACAAAGACGGTACATCCAAACAACCTAAGGGGAACATCTGGGAAAAGGCGAGTGGACGAAAAAGATTCTTTAAAACACTCGAGGTTGTTTGGAATTTAAGCACACAGGAGGGCATTCGATTGATGAGATGAGTTGTAGTAAGTACAATATCCCCCCATAGATACGAAGGTAAGGATGCAGGGATCGTGAGAGATCGGACTACATCAATGAGGTGGCGATTTTTTCGCTTAGCCACCCCATTCTACTGAGGGGTATAAGCACAAGAATTCTGA
Source organism: Benincasa hispida (assembly GCF_027475165.1). Taxonomy (NCBI): domain Eukaryota; kingdom Viridiplantae; phylum Streptophyta; class Magnoliopsida; order Cucurbitales; family Cucurbitaceae; genus Benincasa; species Benincasa hispida. The sequence continues at coordinate 31,858,651 of NC_143486.1, read as the reverse complement.
TGGACGATGCCCTTTGAAGTCAAAGACTCACGAAGAGACTGATTAACAAACTCTCGTCCATTGTCATTTCAAAGAATGATGATTTTAGTATTGAATTGAGTTTCGACGGTAGTGTAGAATTGTTGGAACATCGTCATCACTTCAAATTTGTCAGTAAGGAGAAACACCCATGTAAGATGGGTGTGATCGTCAATAAAGGTGACAAACCACCTTTTAACGGATACAGTCGTGACATTAGACGGATCCCAAACATCAATATGTATTAAATGAAAATGTTGGGAAGGTTTATAAGGTTGAGAAGTAAAAGAGGCCCTGGGCTGCTTTACACGAATACAAACATCACAAGATAAAGAAGACATATTCACATTACGTAATAAGTGGGGAAACAAGTATTTCATATAATGAAAGTTTAGATGTTCAAGACGAAAATGCCATAATAAATAGTCAGTTTCAGAAATAGTAAGAGAAGATAACAAGCTAGTCCTAGACACACTCTTAGAAGAAGCATCATTAGAAAGGAAATAGAGTCCCCTATCGTGTTGGACAGTGCCAATCGTCTTCCTCGAGCTTAGGTCTTGAAACAAAACATCATCTGGTTCGAAAAAACCTTTGCAGTTCAAATCTCTGGTTATTTTACTTATCAATAGCAAATTGTAAAGGATCTTTGGCACATGCAAAACATTATGTAAAACCAACCCATAAACTGGAGACAAGTGACCTTTTCCTGCAATGAGGACAAAGGACCCATCTGCAATTCGTATTCTCTCATTTCCAGCGCTTGGATAATAGGAGAGAAATTGGTCAGATGACTCAGTTAAGTGATCAGTTGCTCTCAAGTCAGGAATCCAGGATTCATCCCCCTCAATAAAGAAACTAAAGGACTGAGGAGTACCTAATTGAACAATATTGTCGGTCTCAATCGTATCTGGATCAACATAACTGGTCACATGGGGAGCACCATCAATAGCTTCACTAATGAGGGCTCAATTGGATTTAGGCTTATCATTCGTAGGATGCCGCATGCAATTTGGTGGACGACCGTATAATTTCCAGCATTGGTCTTTTGTGTGCCACGGTTTCTTATACTGCTTACAAATTGGAGGATATTTTCCATTCTACTTATCACTTTCGGATCCAGAAGACTTCACCCCAAACGTAGCAGAGTCCAAGGAAGAAGCAGCTGTACCATTCATAGCGCTTGTTCTATCTTCTTCTAGTCTGACATCTGAGCACACCTCCATAAGGGACGACATCGGTCTTTGTCCTAAAATCCAGCTCTGGACAGGGTCAAATCTCAAGTTCAAGCCAGCCAAGAAATCACAGACACGATCAGCTTCTTCAATCTTCGAATACTGGACTCCGTCAACTGGGCAATTCCAGACAACTTGACCACACAAGTCCATTTCTTGCCACAATAGTGTCAGTTTATTGAAATAGGACGTTATATTTAAGGTCCCTTGCTTGCACTCATGTACTTGTTTCCGCAACATATAAAGTCGTAAAGCATTCTGTCTTTTCGAATATAGTTTCTAGACAGCTTCCCAAATATCCCAAGTTGACGCTGAATAGAGCAGGGGCTTTCCAATTTAAGGTTCCATGTTGTTTATCATAATTGAGCAGAGGAGGGAATCCTCCCCCTTCCATATACGCTTCTGAGGGTCCCAGGGTTCGGTCTAGGTATCTCCCCAGTCAGATACCCAAACTTATGTCATCCCTCGAGGACCATTCTCACCGATTGAAACCAGGAGAAATAGTTTTGGTCGTTAAGTTTTTCTCCAATGGTTATCCCTGCAGAATTTCCCAGAGAACCAGACATAATATTCGTAATAGGTAAAGTAGGGTAAGCAGTTATCGGGATTTCTAAACATAAAAAAGGCCAAAATAAAAATCTGGATGGGAATCGAACGGATGACTTGCCTGGATCTAAAGGCTGCCCTAAGTGCGAAAATCTGTTAATGCAAATTAGCCAGTTGTTGTTGAAACCCAATGGTCCCGCCATAACCCATTGATTCGACTTGAAACGGAGTATGCATGAGATGTTTCTGCCCATAGGCCCCTGAAAAAGACTTTCAACTGGTATGGAAGAAGCGAGAACCAACTGGACAAAGAACTAGACTGGCTGAACCGGTGGTTGGCTTGATGAACCGGGCAGAGACGTGACTGGGTAGGTTGAAGAAGGCAGTGTCGAACCTTGGAAGCCGCTAGAAATTACTGCAAAGATGGCGGCTGATCTTAATGGCGGCGAGGCTTGACTGATCGGCTGATCGGTTACTGAATCCCTGATCTGCAAAGCTTGAACGACCGAGTGAGAAGGGGACTGCCCGATCGGAGGTTGTTCAAGCTGATACTGCTGCACGATCGAAGAGGAGGGGCCGACTGGAATTCCCAACGCTGGTTAGTGCTGCACGAATAAGAAGCCGACTGGCTGGGGCGCGACTGAGGACAAACCTAACTGGGTGGTTGCTTCTACTCCAAACGGCTGCGGCTGAACTTGCATTGGGCCAAGAATAGATCGAATGTAACGATTGACGACAACCCTAATTCCAACATTTTGTGAATTTTTCGTCGGAGTCCCATCTCCTATTAGGGTTGATGATTGAATTTCTTTTATCCCAGCTAAGGTTTCATCACCTCGCTCTGATACTATATTGAAAAATAAAGAGTAGTAGAAAGAAAACCAAATTTACGTGGAAAACCCTAGGTCAGGGAGAAAAAACCACAATAAAGAGTTTTATTAATTTTGATACACACTACACAGTACCCAAGTACAGATATAAATAGCTAGAAGACAGAAACCCTAGACTGTAGACACCAAGTAAAAGATCAAAATGTCCTTAGGGCTAAAACAACATTTTGCAACAAAAGTGATTAAAATATCATATATTATTAATCACATACAAGTTTGTTCATACAAGATTTACAAACTATAGGACCTTACAGGATTTAGGGCATCAACCCCAATAATCTCCCACTTGTCCTAAAGTTAGTGGGTGTACAAGATAATGAAATACAAGTACAGAAAACAATAAACTAGGGCATAACACGCCTAATACTAGATCTCCCACTTGCCCTAGTCTAGTCGTGGTCTGTTCCATAGACCCATACTCTTCAGGTAACCCTCAAACATTGTAGCCGTGAGGGCCATTGTAAACGGATTAGCAACATTGTGCTTCGAAGCTATCTTTGTGACAATCACATCCTCGTTGCACAATCTCTCGAATGAGATGATACTTTCGCTCTATGTGCTTGCCGCGCTTATGACTTCTAGGCTCACGGGAATTAGCCACAACACCACTATTATCACAATAAAGTGTGATGGGCTTTGACATGTCTGGAACAACTTCCAGATCAGTCAGAAATTTCCTGAGTCAAACGACCTTCTTAGCATCTTCACAAGCTGCTACATAACCAGCCTCCATGGTGGAATCCACGATGCACCCCTGTTTGGTGCTTTACCATACTACTGTTCCTCCGTTAAGAGTGAATACTGATCCTAAAGTGGATTTCCTAGAATCCCTATCAGTCTGAAAATCAGAGTCTGTGTATCCTGTAAGGATCAAATCCTTAGAACCATACACAAACATGTAATCCTTCGTTCTCCGTAGATACTTGAGAATGTTCTTAACGGCTGTCCAATAATCATATCCTGGATTAGATTGATATCTATTAACTATCCCCACTGTATAGCAAATGTCAGGTCTAATACATAACATCGCATACATCAAACTACTCATGATAGATGCATAGGGGACCCGTCTCATATCCTCAACCTCTTGAGGTGTCTTAGGACACCGTTCCTTAGACAAAGTAACTCCATGCTTGAAAGGTAAAAGGCCCTTTTTGGAGTTCTGCATCGAATATTTGACAAGCATCTTGTCAATATACGATGCCTGAGACAGTGCTAGCGTTTTGTTCTTTCGATCTCGAAAGATCTGAATATCCAGAACAAATCGAGCCTCTCCCAAATCTTTCATTTAGAATTGGGTCGCTAGCAGTTTTTAACTGTAGTCAGTAAGCCTACATCATTCCCAATGAGTAGGATATCATCTATATACAACACCAGAAAAACTACTGAACTGTTGATGATCATCTTGTAGACATAAGGTTCATCAACATTTTGATCAAAGCCATAAGATTTGATCGCAGTATCACACTTTATGTTCCAAGATTGAGATGCCTGTTTCAATCCCTAAATGGATCGATTAAGCTTGCAAACTTTTTGCTTTTGACCTTGGACAAATCCCTGGGGCTGCACCATATAAATAGTCTCCTCAAGATTGCCATTCAGAAAAACAGTCTTGACATCAATTTGTCATATCTCATAGTCATAATATGAGGCAATTGATAGGAGGATTCAGATAGACTTTCACATGGCAACAGGCGATAAAGTCTCCTCATAGTCGACTCCCTCTACCTGGGTATAACTTTTTGCCACCAGTCTAACCTTGAAGGTTTGCATCTTTCCATCAGCACCCCGTTTCTTTTTGTAAATCCATTTGCAACCTATAGTTTTAACCTCATCAGGTTGATCTACAAGATCCCAAACTGAATTGAAGTACATAGACTCCATTTCGAGACCTATGGCTTTGATTCATTCATCTTTGTCAACATCCTCCATTGCCTTCTTATATGACAATGGATCCTCAACCTTACCATCAGCTATCGTAGCTAAGATTTCACTTAAACCTATCTAACGAATAGGCGGGTTCGCAACCCTCCCACTACGTCAAGGTTCCCTCAACACTTGAGGTGAATTTGACCAACTAGATGAACCTACTTCAATAACTTTTGTTGAGGTAATAGGCTCTTCAACAACTCTTGTTGAATATTCAGTAGTTTCTTTGAAAAGCTCATTCAACACGATTTTGCTTCTAGGTCTGTGCCCCCTTATGTGGTCCTCAAGAAAAGTAGCATTTGTCGATACAAACACTTTATTTTCTTTAGGATCATAAAAATAACCACCTCTCGTTTCCTTGGTAGCCTACAAATAAGCATTACCTTGAACTTGGTTCCAGTTTCTTAGGGTTGGCCTCAAGCACATGTGTTAAGCAGTCCCAAATTCTGAAATAACGTAAACTAGCTTTATGACTGTTCCATAACTCTAGAGATTTTTTTGGCAACGCTCTTAGAGGGAACACAGTTAAGGATATAAGCTGCAATCTCCACTACATAACCTCAAAACGAGTTAGGTAAGGAAACGTAACTCATTATAGACCGAACTATGTCCCACAAGGTTTGATTTCTTCTCTCTGATACACTATTCTACTGAGGTTTACCAGGTGCTGAGAGTTAGGATACCATTCCATGTTTTATCAAATAGTTCTGGAAAGTCGAATCCGAAAACTCCATCTCAATTAGATCAAAGTGTTTTAATCGTTGTATTTAATGCATTTTCAACTTCAGCCTTGAATTCTTTGAACTTTTCAAAAGACTCAGACTTATGTTGTATTAAATAAACGTACCCGTATCTAGAATAATCATCAGTGAAAGTGATGAAATATTCATAATCTCCCTTGGCTCTTACATTCATCGGACCACAAAGGTCTGAATGCACTAGCTCTAGAGGTTTTTTGGCCCTCTGACTTTCCAGTAAAATGTCTTTTAGTCATTTTGCCTTTAATGCATGACTCACACATAGGTAAAGAATTTTCTTCTAACTCGCTTAGAAGTTCATTCTTTACCAATCTCTCAATCCTATTGATGTTAATGTGTCCTAATCTTAGGTGCCAAAGATGGGCATTTTTTTAGGAGAAATTCTAAGTCGCTTATTTTGAGTTGCGAAAGTTTTAAACATCTCTATGTTATGGAGGGCATTTGTTGCTAACGACCTTAGCACATACAAATTACTTTCCAATTGAGAAGAACATATATCAACACCATTCTTAGTAATAAACACTTTATTATAAGAAAAAAAAAAGTTGATAGTTACATTCTAACAAATACTTTACTGACACTAAGTTCCTTTTTAAATCAAGAACAATAAATACATCATTCAAAATGAGAAGTTTGTTCTGTAAAGTTAACTGGAGACCTCCAACTGCCACAGCTGAGACGATGTGCCTGGTTCCAACTCGCATCATCATCTCACCAGCACCAAGTTGTCGCCAGGAACTAATTCCTTGAAATGAAGAACAAACATGGTTAGTGGCCCCAGAGTCAATAATCCAGACAAAATCATCATTCTCCATCAAACAAGTCTCCAAAACAAGAAAATCACATTTATCTTGTTTGGCCTTCTTTTCTAGCAAATATTTGGAGAGTTTCTCTTTCAATATCCGTCCTGGTTGCAATGGAAATATTTTCCGTTGTCAACCCTTACTGGTTGTCTACCCTTGGAGTATCAGCTTGTGGGTTAGCAGGAGCCTTTCCCTTACCACCCTTCTTCAAGAAGGTGCAGACTTAGTTCAAAAGGTCGAACCTTTGTGGAACCTTTTAAATGATGAAACAACATTTGTTTCACCCTTCTTTTCCTTGCTTTTCAACAAGGATTGGAAAGTCTGCAACTCGTTGAGCAAAGTTGTAAGGTTGTGGTCAATCCTTTTCAGAATAGCATTGCTACGGGAGTGCAGGAAGCTTTCTGGTAAAGATTCCAGTATGATGCTAACCTGGCTGGCCTCATCGATGCTCGACCCGCTCATCTCAGCCACGTTGAAGTGGATCATCATGTTGAGAACGTGTTTCCGAATAGATGACCCTTCTTGCATCCATGAGTTGAAGATGTACTTTAGAGCGTCATGTCTGAGTTGTGCGAACGGTTGTCCGAACATCCCCCATAGGGACTCCATAATCTCTCGTGCAGTGACCATGGGTTCACCCTTGTCCATCGCTCATACGCTTCTCGAACATTTCGAGCAACAGGAAGAGCTGGAATGGGAGGACATTCGTAGTTCTCTAGTTCTCCAACTAGCGTAGTTCTCGTCAGTTAGTTTGTCGGCAACAAGTAAGCTTTGAGTCGCGGTAGCTATATCAAAATTACTGAAACAAAACAAACTTAATTAAGTCTACTTGCATTAAACAACTTTTAGAAAACCAAACAAGTTTTAGCAAAATAGTCTAGTGTACCCTAAGTTACATCTATTTTGCAATTATGCTTCAGTGAGGCAGGACAAAAGTCACCATAGGGTGAACAAGTGCTCATTCACTAAAATGAGACATTTTCAACTATTAGACAGAAACAACACCTTGTAACTGAATCTAATAGTACTCATTGTTCGGTCCAAAATTTGTTAACATCCTTAATTTCCAACACCATTCCTTTGTATGTCAAGGTTTCTTGCAATATTCACAAATTGGAGGTGGTTTTCCATTCTGCTTGTCACTATCAAACCTCGATGATTTTGCACTAAACAAAGTAGAATCAATAGCAGAAACAATAGGGTTTTCATAGAATTTGATCTATCTTCTTTTAAACGAACCTCAGAGCATACTTTCATAAGAGAAGGTATTAGTCTTTGTCTTAGAATTCGACTACGCGTTGCATCAAACTTGGAATTCAGACCAGCAAGAAAGTCATAAACGTGATCAAATTCCTCAATTTTTGAATATTGAACTCCACCACATGGACAATCCCAGATAATTTCATGACATAATCCATCTCCTGCCAGATTAAAGATAGTTTATTAAAATAAGAAGTAACATCCATTGTTCTCTATTTGCACTCATGAACCTATTTACGCAAAATGTACAAATGAGACGCATTCTGCCTCTTAGAGTACAATTTCTGTACTGCATCCCAGATATCCCGAGTAGTTGCAACATACAGTAAGAGTTTTCCTATTTGTGATTCCATACTGTTAACTAACTAAGATCGAATCAAGGAGTCTTCCCCTTTCCAAATGTGCTTTTAGTATCTCATCAGTTAGATACCCAAACTTGTGACTCCCCTCGAGGGCCATCTTAATGGATTGAGACCAAGAGAAATAATTCTAGTCATTCAGCTTCTCCCTTGTAATGAAACCTGCAGAGTTTCCCATAGGTCCAGACAAAATATGTATTGTAGGTAAAGTAGGAAAGGCGATTATTGGATTCTCTGAATACATCGGTAGATCGGAAGATAAATCCGAATTGACTAGATTCAATTGGACGTTTGTGGTAGCTCTAAGGGCTGCCCCAAGTGCAGCAATCTGTTGTTGAAGGTGAGCTAATTGTTGTCGGACCACAATTAGACATAGACCCATTGAACCCAAAGCACCATGGGGCTGGCGCATGTTGAGGGAGGCTCGGACGTGGCTGCACGTGACTAGTCGGCTGGTTGCTGTCCACCATGGTAGGATGATGACTCACCCGTTTCAAATGTGAATTTCCCGCTGTTTATTTTGGTGTTACTCGAGTGGCCAAAGCTAGGGATGTTGTCAGTGGGGAAGGTACAAGGAGGCGGCAGAATCGGCGTTGGGCTGAGGTGAAGCAACTGGAGATAGTAGTTGATGGCAGCTTGAATGGCAGCAGAGGTAACGGCAGCGGCGACGACATGGGCGACATCGGTGACAACACTGGTGGTAGCACTCATTTTGGTAGTGATGGCGTCACCGACTGCGATCGTTGGTGATGATTGTTGAAGCAATGGTTGATTTCCGTCAACAATGGCTAGGGTTTCGTCACCACGCTCTGATACCATATTAAAATATGAAAGAAGAAAACACAAGATTTTTACGTGGAGAACCCTAGTTCAGGGAGAAAACACCACGATAGAAAGACACTTTTTATAGAAGAAATAACAGAGATATAAATGGGCTCTAGGAAACCCTAATACAAAAAAGAAAAAATTAGGACAATGTAAAAAGATTAAAATGCCCTTAGAACTAAACACATAACAGTCCTTTATTGTTAACACATTTACCCAAAGCAAATAAACTTATGAGTTTCATAATGCTGCATAAAAGCTTAAAAACTTTTCCCCTCAAAGACTTTGATGAAACCTTACTAAGGTTGAAGAGATCAAATAAAAGCCTCTAGCAAAACCAAATTAGATCTAAACTCAAAGCGTGGAGATTAAATTGAAACTCTTAAAACTATAGGGAACCAAATTGATATCATATCCATTTCTTTTTTAACTAAAAATCACAAATCAAGACATGGATCGTCACAACACGTCATATTTGTAAACTCTAGTTCGAGGACATGATTAAAATATACAGTTTTAGAAATATATATATTTTTTATGCAAGGATATTCAAGTTGAATGAGTTTATGCATTCATATGCTTAAAAACTTAGTTTGATGTATTATGCTCTTAAAGTTTATTATTTTTGCCAAACATGTGTATATTTAGTACAGTTAATAAGTGTTTGAAGCATGTTTAACAAATGTTGAACCTTCTTTGACTTTGTACAACCAGTATCTAACACATATATTGTCCTATCAAGTGTCTAATACATGTCCAACAACTATCAGAATGCCTAAGTGTCTAACACGTGTTAAACACAGACACAAACACACTAGCCAAACTAGAGTGTTTGTGCTTCTTAGCTCTTGAAATCCAACATTTTAAAGCTAATTTAATCATCAGTGCTATAACATGTTGCTACCTCTCTCTACCAGCTATTGCATGCGTTATCTCAAGAATATCCCAACGAGTCGTGTCTATGAGGATATGAGAGAAAGCAAATACAACATTAGTTTATGAATGGACGGTGTGTGCTGCCCTCCAAAATAGATGGAAGAAGGAATTTTAGGAATGCTCTTCAGTTGACGGCCTTGAGAAAGAAAATTTAATGAATATTCTCAAATGTTTGTGAATATTCTCAAATGTCTTGTCGACTTTTCTGATCGTGTACAGTTCATTGCTTTTCAATTTCTTTTGTAAAATTCTTTCTATGAAAATTGCATTCTCCTCTTACATATTTTCTCGTGGCCATTACATTATATTTTCCTCAAATAATTTCCCTCAAAATGATGACGCTTGGAGGTCTTTGCAGTACTGAGTTGATTATGATTGTCAGTGGTTATTATAATTTGCGGGTTATAATAAAATGTAGATTATAATAATTTGTATTTGAAGTGCTTACTATTTTAGTTTAAGTTATAATAGTTCGTGTTTAAAGTATAAACTATTTTAGTCTAGGTAAGAGATAATAAATACTGTAATAAAGAGAAATTTGAAATAGTAATACTGTAGTTAGATTGTAGGTTGTAATAATTGATAATACCAACTATTATTATTGGAGCCACAAACACAAGTTATATGCCATTGCATGGAGTCTTACTAATTGAATATGAGTCTTACTAATTGAATATAAGGAAAAGGATATTTGAACTAAAAACCATTAAGGTTCCCTCAAGGGAATGTTTTCCTTAGAAAACAAATAGAGGGTATGGTTGCTTTGCTCACTTTCCCAAATATGTATTTAAGACATTTGAAAGTGATTTTGAAATTGCTAAAACTAGTTTTATTAAGTTCAAAATCATTTTCAAATACATGCCTTTAATCTTAAAAAAAATCAATTTAATATTTGATTTTATACTTTTAAATGTGATATACTTCATACAATTAAAATTGATTTTGAATCCTATTCACAAAAAAAAAAAAAAAAAAAAATGATTTTGAAGGCAACGTAATATTAAAACTCAATAATTTCTAAATCACTTCTAAACATGTATCCATTCGAAAGGAATAGTTGTATGATCTTTAAAACTCTTTTAATTTAGTGGAAGCAAAAGCTGATAGCACACTGGAGGTTTAGGTTTTGGATAAAGAGTTATTTACCTTAGATTTCAGAGTTATTTCTATGGATGAAGCAGGAAACAAGTCAAAAAGGAGAACACAAGTAGCTATAAGTGCCAACTACGATGCAATTATAAGTGAACGGGTCAAATTATAATATAGAAATGGTTAGAGACTGAGTATCATTCTCTGAAGATTGGGTTGTTAATTCTCTTAGTAAGTGTGAACTTTAATTTTATTTAGGGAACAACTGCAAGCAATGGTGTTCGGAAAAAAAATAAAGGAAGCAACGAGAATAACAGAGAAATTCAAACACAGAAGAATTCTAGTGTACGACTTCGTTTAATGGAATGGACTTACTTGATCAACCCTTAGTTAATTTAACATTACTTTCAAAGGTCTACAAGTCTAATGTCTTGAGATTCTCTCTCGAGCTCAAACTTTTCTCACCGAGTAACATAAATCTCTTTGCAAGTAACTAACCTATGTGGAATTAAGATTTTTTGTTATTAACCTTTATTGTTCGTCTATCACTGATCTTATGCATACTTGAACAACAATTTAGCAATGTCCCAAGCTTCAATTCTTTGCGAAGTTGTCTCATCCAACCAAAAAGCTAGATATTGAAAGGTAAACTTCGATCGTTTTTAGCTGTAGTGTTCATCGTCCTCCTCGTCCAAAACATTCCCCCCTTAAACCTAACCAATTTGAACATTAAGTAGGCATCGTTAATACTGTCATTGGGAATCACTACAAGAATTTGGACATTTTTCGACAACGGAAACCGTCAGCAAAAGTTTCAAACCCCGTCGACAAAACTTATCCTGACGGTAAAATTATCGTCAGTAGAATCGTTGGCAGAACATCGTTGGAGAAACATTTCCTAACCCAAAAAAGCCTTATCGTAGAGAAAAAAAAGATATTTTGACGGATCAAGGATGTGAGCTTTTTGCTGACCCTAATGAAACGGTTGGGATTAGTCATTTCTCCCGACGGTGATAATAAATCACAACCGTCGGAAGAAGTCAACCTATGCCGATGGTTAACTAAGCTTGTCGGGAGATGCATCTCCAACATAAATCTCGAGATACCTACAAAATACAAATTTAAATAAGTTTAATATTCAATATACCATATACCAATCTAAAAATGAATATAAAACTTAAAACTCAACTAAGAACATCAATGAATTGAAACAAACCAACTCAAATTTACATATTTCAATCTCAAACTCAATATAAAACTTAAAACCCAACTTAAACTTAATCATAATTATACATTTACCCCTATACCAACTTTAAATTCAATATAAGAATATTAACAAATAGAACCCACTTTAGCTTCAAACCAACCCGTATTTACATATTTTAAACTCAAATTCAATATATAAATAACAATCTTAACATTAGTATATAACCCACTTATTTCAACCACAAGCTCAATATATCATATACCCATCTCAAAATTATTCTCAATCTCAATCACTTAAAACTCAAATGAGAACACTAAGAGTTGAAACAAACCAACTCTTATCTACATATGTCAATCTTAAACCCAATATAGAACTTAAAACCCAACTTAAACATAAACATAATTGTACGTTTACCCCTTTACCAATTTTAAACTTAGCATAAGAATATGAACAAATTCAAATGAAGTTTATTCAATCTCTCTCCCCTCTCCCCCACTTATTTCAACCACAAACTTAATATAGCATATACTCATCTCAAAATTATTCTCCATCTCAATATAGAACTTAAAATTCAACTGAAAACCCCACTAATTTTAACCACAAACTCAACTTCAAACTCAACTTCAGAACATAAACTATATTTTACATAACTATACATTTATATTGTTACTATAACTGCAGGATAACAATATACACAGTCTTCTAATTAGTTTACAATGAAAGTTAAAGAGCTCATACCTAGTTCGATTTATCTTTCATGAGCTATAAGATTAAAGCTTTCATATCATCCATCTCAGTTTGTCTTCTTTCTTGCAGTTCGTTCAATCTAGTTAACTACCTTTAAGGATTCTATCTCTTGTTGTTGCTCCTCTATAACTTTCAAGGAGAATGCATTGGACAATGATTTATTTTTTTATTTTTTATTTTTTACACTTTGGTGTCCTACCAAGGCTCACTCCTGTGCCCAACACTTGCTCGCATATTTTTTCTTCCCATATTGGTTCAAACCCTTCCAGGGTGGAGGCTTCTCTCAGCTCGACCATTTGACTCTACATCAATGATTATGACTAATAATTGTATGACAATTGTATATAAATAAAGTTACATTGCGGAATAAAAACTTACATATGCATCATTAACGGCGTGATTAACAAACAAGTTGCCACTCTTAGAATGCGTATGCTTAAATAAGACTACTAGTTTCATTGTTTGATCATCGGGTCCTTTCTGTAAAACAATTCACATAGAAGATATCAATAATAATTTCTTAGAAGTAAATTATAGAAATACTTTTATTTCTACCGTAGATTCTCGTATGCGTATGAAAGTCTAAGAACCAACGGTGTGAGTGAATGATGCTTGGTTTTTTGCAGTGGAAATATGGATGATATGCGTTGATGAAATTACGTTGTGCACTCAAGTTTCCTCAGTGGAATCCAAGTGTAAATTTCTCTGAGTTTCCTGCTAAGTCCAGGATCGAACATAGGGACTTGTGAAAACAGATTGCATTGGTAATTTTTATGAAAGCCTTTGCAGTAACCATATCAATAAATAAGTCATTGGATTTGTTGTTTACGTTGATGAAAAATAAATAAATGCGGCGGATTTGAGAAAATGCAGTTGTGTGATAGATGCAATGAGTATGTGATGAACGGGTTAAGAAGATCTTTAGCTAGTATTACTTGGGAGTGCGTCAGATTATGCGATCATGTTACAACCATGCACAACAAGTCATTTTCCAATGCAAATGCGATGCTCCTAAATCTAGGACACATGTGTTGAATGCAAAATGCCCATAGAGCTCATCCCTAAGTCTCTACTCTTGTTCTATGCGATGATGCAAAATGCATAAGGGCAAAGTGACCGCATTCAATCATATCCTACCTCTAGCTGCACGCGATGCATTGATAATAAATAGAGCTCATTCCTAAGCTCCTATCTCTTGTTTATGCGTTTTAATCTGGCTCTTTCGAGTCTAGATTCTAACCTGACCTTCCCAAGTCTAGATCCTGTCCTTAGACTACCCTCCTGAGTATTTCTAATGGACGAATGAAGCATACATAAACAAGATAATCGCAAAGATGAAGATTTCCTAGTTGTGCAAGCTAAATGCTTCTCAACCCATTCAACTGATTTAGCTACCCATGCATGAATAACAGAGAGTGAACAAGTATAGAGAAGGAAATTCCTTTTTTTATAAATGAGTTGAGTAAAAAATTACAATGGAAGTTAAAGGTAGAGAGCTTGGTAGCAATTCCTTGCTGACCGAGGCTTTTACACTGAATCTCTATTCTATTCTAAAGAGGTTCCTGCTTCCGCAGGCGTCGGCCCTCTCTCTGTCCTTGAAGCTCCTGGCGCTCTCCTAAGCTTACCGGAATGATCTGCCGGTACAACTTCCTCCCTCGCGTCCGCCTTAAAATGACAGAAAACTAAGAATAACAGCATGCGAACTGAAGTATGAAATCTCTAATTGTTTAACTCGTGAACCCCTTCTCTAAAGAATGCCCTTGTATTTATAGAGGATCCATAGTGCAAGGCAGTTTCTCTCTCTTGGTTGTACAGATGGAACAACTTTAATTCCTGACTGATACGCCGAATAATTGTCACCGATAAAGCTAAATGTACTTTGTGACCGTTATCGACTGTCAACTTAATTTAGATTCGACTGTCATTAGCTTTCTGTCGCATCGCGTTTAATTGGCCTTTCACCCAAATGCGCCCACCATGTTGCGCTAACCAAGTTGCGGCGATCCTTCTCGGGCAAATGTTTGCGAGCACGATCAACACAAAGCCTTGCGGTGAATTTGTGCTCGACCAATGATTTCCTATAATCGCAATTCTTACATTGCGTTAATGCATATTCTGCACAAAAATACAAAAATAAACTGTTCTAATGCGTTGAACGCATGCGACCGCAATATTATGAAAACGATGCTTAATGGACGCAAGTTAACATATTTCATCAACGTAATCCAACATTGTTTAAGAACTTAGCACTATGATAACGTGCATTTCTGCCCGTTATCACTAAGCAACTGAGCTCCCTCGCAATGTTGGGAGTAACAGGAAGGAACAATGCTTAGCAATCTCCTTGTTAAGCGACAACATGACTGTGGAAGTAGGGGAAAAGCAAATTGCGACCAACTTGAATGCGGCAACAACCGAAGACCCGTTGACCTATAGTTTGGAGAAGCCCGAGAAAATAGACCCTGAAGCTGCGTCCACCCTTAAGCCTCTAGATCTTGGAATAGAAGAAGTCTAACCACCAGCAACTCCGCAAAAACTGAAAGAGGAACAAAATGAGGAAGGAAAGATCGTAATAGTGGCTGCAGCATAAAATGCTATGATCCCACCTAAAATGTGCGACCCAGGAATCTTCATGATCCCATGCTCTATCGGAGGGACCTTCAGTGGCCAAGCACTATGCGATCTTGGGGCAAGTATAAACATAAACCTGTTATCAGTCTTCAAACAATTGAATGCCGGCACACTTACGCCCATAAAGGAAACTCTCCTGCTCGCGAACAGACCTTGAATACAATCTAAAGGAGAGTTGAAAAATGCCACAATTTCAATCGATAAATTCATCCTGCTGGCAGACTTACTCATTTTGGATTATAAAGTAGACAAAGATGCGGCCATCATATTGGGACAACCATTCCTTTCAACCAGTCGCGGTTAAATTGATGTGCGCAAGGGGAAAATTGTAATGAGCATTCATGGGGAGAAACTTCGGATTAAGGCAGTAAAGATTCCAAAAGACAAGGAAAAGAGAGAAAAGCCACCATAGACGTGAACAAACCAGCCTGGAATAAGTGATCCCTGAGTATTATATGATTCAACCTCATCAGGGACACATGTTTTTGGAAGCATCAACTCTTCAATTCTTTACCACTACTCGGAATTTTCACTATATCTCTTCAATCTTTATCTATCCTTATTTTATCTCTAAAAAAAAAATTGTTGTTTTGCTTTCAATCATTTGACCCTCTCTTTGTTTGTTTACAACCCTTAAGGCACAGGATTGCAGAGATATTACATGAAGACGTAAATTATCTCACTCCATCACCACAATCCACAGAAAATAGATCGCCCGCATTGTGTATTGACGCATCTATCCTTGCAGCGATCTATCTTCTGTGGATTGCAGTGATGGAGTGAGATAATTTGCGTCTTCATGTAACATCTTCGCAATCTTGTGCCTTAAGTGTTGTAAACAAACAAAGAGAGGGTCAAATGATTTAAAGCAAAACAACAATTTTTTTTTCAACTGATCACAATATAATGAACGTAATTCTCCGAGACCGCTACCCCCAAACTTAGAGGTTGGCAACGTTCTCACCGCAAAGCTAAAAACAGAATTACAAGAATGCGATAATAAATTTTTGAACAAAAGTTTGCGCAAAATAAAACTTAAGACTTTAAAAATTTTAAGAAGCTAATAAAAGTAAAGAGTGCCTTTCGTTGGTTAGTTAGTTAGAAAAGGCGGTGAACGATACGTACCATCATAGAAACATCGTAAAACAACGCAATCGAGAAAAAGAGAATTTCAAAAGGATAAGGCATACAAGATAACAAGAAAAGACCTTAGGCGGAACAACGCATGTGCTCATGCGTTGGAATCCACGTGATTGAAGCCATGCGTTGAAGGGTGAAGGGAATTCTTCCATTGAACTACAAACCGAGGAGACTTATTGTTGCACCTACAAGAGAAAATGTACCACAACCAAGGAAGCAGCCATATATCCAAAATAACAATGAAAATGAAATAAATAACCTATACTAAGAAAGAAAAGAAAAGATAAAGTAGAAGACGTCCCTGGAAAAATTGGAGTGTTGTCATCGCAAGGAGTCTTCCATGCAGAAGATGGTTCTCAACTGCTTGGGTCAAGTTGCCTTGACCATTGGAACTTTCGACAATTGTTGGGCGCATGCGGCCATTATGTGCTTAGAATTACCTTCAGTTCTTTTGCGACTGATTGTCCCTCTACCTTGGGGTCAACATTGGCTTTCAGCGCATCGCCTACACTTCAATATTGTTTGCAACCTGGTTGCACAAGCTGTAATACTTCTAAGATAAAAAGTTTGCTCGTAGAGACACAAAACTTAACAAACATTTAGTTGCCAAATCCCCGGCAACCAAAAACTTGATGCCGGAAAATTAGAAGTCAATTTTACTCGACAACCAAAATCTTGTGGATGCGGTATGTGATGCATGTTCCTAAGATATGCGTTGATAGTCATGCGTCAATGGTCATGCGTTCGACTAATATTACGTTAACGAATGTATGCGATGACCATGCGTTCTGCCACAAGTTTTCTTGCGCTCATGCCAAGTATAATGCGAACGCAAATTTCTCGGGTAATCCGAGGTCGAACACAGGAACTTGTAGCTATATGTATGCGGTGATGTGCATGCGGTGGTATAAATAATAGAATGGAGGGGATGTTGCTAAGTTAATCCTACTCCTACTTCTATCTAACAGACAACACAATGAGAATATGCATGAAAGGTAGAGATACGACAAACCTTGACATGAAATAAATGTGTGGGAAAATAGATAAAATGCGGAGATGTTTTCATTGCAACCCTTAAGAGTGACCGCAAGGGCAATCCTAGTCAACGCAAGCTAATGCGATCATGCTACACTCATGCACGGCAAATCATTTTTCAATGGAAATGCGGCACTTCTAAGTCTAGGATGCATGTGTTGAATGAAAAAGTGACCATTGAGCTTATTTCTAAGTCTCTACTCTTTTCCTATGCGATGATGCAAAATGCACACAACACTGCGGTGACCGCACACAATCGTATCCTATCTCTAGGATGCATATGATAGGTTAATAGCAAACAAGGCTTATTCCTAAGCTCCTATCTCTCGTATTATGTGTTCTAATCTGACTCTCCCGAGCCTAGATTCGGACCTAACCTTCCCAAGCCTATATCCTGTCCTTAGACTACCTTCCCGAGTATCCCTAATGGACGAATGAAGCATACATAATACAAGACAATCACATGAACTTAGTTGACGCAAGATTGTTACTATCCCTAGTGAACAATGCATACATTGCTTAATGCGTCCAACCAGTTACCCTCCCCGGTAGTTGATTGTTGCTGACTTCACAGACAAGCAATGCATTAGCCTATAGATAGACGTTACAGCAGCTTCACACTAAGAAAATAAGATTACTCACACACTCGCGCAATGCACACCTCTCGGTGGGTTGCTACATGCTTCATATCCCTAATCCACATGACTAAGTATGCAACACCCAAGGAATCTCATTAAGTGTTGCAATGAAAGTAAAGATGTTAAGCAAAGAAGGTGGAGATGGAGTCGAAGGAACAGAGAAATGTATTGAAAAAAAATTGTATTAATTTCTTAATTCCAAAATTTCATTCAATACAATATGAGAAAAGAAAGGAAAAGGAAATGACCGGCTGGAAGCAAAGATTTGTTCCCAGCGGATGTGCATCAAGGCTACCGGTGGTACCATGGATGGGTGGAGGAGCTGACTCTCTCAAGATCTAGCTCCGGTCGTCACTCGGAATGGATGAAGAAGGTGAAGAACTCTCAGCCATCTTCTCATGCATTTGTTTGGACCGCAAGGATCAACCCTAGGCGAACCTCAGGCGAAAACCATGGATTCAACCTTGGGCGAAAACCCTGGATTACTTGAATTTTTTCTTATCGGCTTCTATTTATAGAGCTTGGGTCACTGATAACATTAATTGGACTGCTTCGAGTCTAACGTTCAGTGCATTAGTTCTTTCTGAACCTCTGCCACTAAAAGCGTGGTAGGTGAAATGTCAGCATCAACTTTAGATTTTCTCGAGGTAGATGCATTGATGCATTCATTCCACCTACCTTGCGTTGATCCCATTAGAATGCATTGTTGTATAGCCGCAATCATTCAATGGCCGCATTCGCTTAATACCGCAACTCTACATGATGACCACAATCGCTTGATGAGCGCAACTCCCATGTGATGGACGTATACAGCTAATTACCGCAACATCCTTGCGTTGATCGATGTGTTTGCCTTTACGATGGAGTGTTTCTCCGCATGCGGTCGTCTATGTGGTGGTCCGATTTCTGCGTTTGCGTTCATTTCTTGCGTTAGCTACAAAAATAGAATATTGAACGCATAATAACGCAAAATAACGGGTTAGCTGAGATTCAACATGCTAATCGATGCAAACTTATTTTCTCGTGAATTCCTCATCATGATTGCCGCATATTCTGCCTAATAACCTTCATAATTCTAAGTAAAAGGCCTACGATGACATGTATTTCTGCATGTCATCAGTGAACTTTAGAGCTAACCGATTCTTTTGATTAGTCTCTACCACTTTCTAAGAAAATGAGAAATTAAGAGGAAATGAGTAATTGAAATGTAAGTAGACTAAAATAAACACAAAATTCACTAAAATAAACACAAAATTCTTACTTTCCATTCGATGGATTCAAACTTGGTGCATAAAAAGTGCCAATCTTCAATGGCAATTTTAAGTCGATTAGGTGGGAGTGCTCGTGCCTCTTCAGAACTTGCATATTTTTTATAGTGTTTTTGTATCTCCCCCTATACTCTTTAAACGGAAATTTCATCTGTTCATCAATGAAATCATTGACCAGTTGATTGGACCAGTCAAACACAAAATGGTTTTGAATTAAAAAGAAAAAAAAAACTTACTAGTATCCATGCAGACACATATATAATTTGTAAAATATCAAATAACCATCTTACCATTAGTCAACTTTTAACTAGCTTTCTAGTTTCTATTGGTACTTCTCTCCATGTTCCATAACGAACAGAAAAGGATACCCAAACATTGGTACCAATGATATTGCAAAACTTTGTTGCATGATTACAAATTAGTTTCTCCTATATAGGGTCGATCTCGATAAGACTTCTCCCAAATGCTTGGACATATTTATCCAAATCAACATTTCAAGAGTATCCAAGTCCTATCCTATTAGTCGTACAACTTATCTCTAAAGAAATTATACGTCGTTAGTTTAATTAAACATTAGTTTAAAGACAATTATACATTAGTTTAAAGACAATTATACATCTTTTATACAAATAAAATGTGTATGTAAAATTACCTGAATTATCTTCCATGGAGGATGATGTGCCGATATGCTCGGACTCTAAATACTCCATTAATGCCTCCTTCTTAGTATGACCTACCATTGTTCCCGTGCAAACAAAAATATATATGTTATACAACAATACGTAAGTTGTGAAATAAAAAAGAAGATACATATTTACATGATTATTCTGTATCATTAAGATGTTCATCAAGACTTAAACTCCTATTAGAAGATGATTGTACATCCTCTTTCTCGTCATTTATGAAGTCATCACCAACTCGCTGGATTATCTGTTCTTCTATAACTATAGGATTAACATCAACTTTACATAAACTGATATCGTCCATTTATTCATCGACTGTACAAGGAATACTATTCACAACTTCTAATAACTCAGGTTGGTCATTCCCACGTTCTTCTACTTCTGGCATGTCCCACATAAGCTTGTTTTGGACTACTTGCCCAAGAACGTTACATATACCATACTGCTATAGAAGACATGAATACCAATTAGACTATGGGACGCGTACACCCGAAATTGGTGAGCCACTTACTGCCCTTTAAGTCAAGAGCTAGTAGTACTATCAGCATCAGCAAAGGATATCATAATTATGGAAAATACGTTTTTCTTGCTTGCCACATACCCAGAATACGAACTAAGCTAGAACATGTGAACTAAGCCCACTTTCCAGTTATTACCATATTTGGGATCGTTAAGGTAAAACACTTGTTTAGCTTGACTGACAAATACAAAAGGCTCGTTAACAAACCAATGATGAGCTGTATTAATTGATATATACCCCAAAT
This sequence comes from Benincasa hispida, assembly GCF_027475165.1. NCBI lineage: Eukaryota > Viridiplantae > Streptophyta > Magnoliopsida > Cucurbitales > Cucurbitaceae > Benincasa > Benincasa hispida. The sequence continues at coordinate 31,837,893 of NC_143486.1, read as the reverse complement.
CCATGTGTACTCTATTAGTCATTTAGGATCTGTGTCGAATTAAGTACACTTAAACATAATTACAAATTTTCTCTTGGCATATAGAAGTCTAATACTTCACTAGTAACACCATAGAAATTATGGAGATCTCCTCCACCTTCACTTTCTGTAGGCACCATGATCTCACTATTTTGTGTACTGTGACAATTATCATGCTCAATACTATGATAGCGTACTCCATTAATAATATATCCACTATATGAGCGCACTTCTGAAGTTGGCCCCATTGCTAGTGAATATATATTATCAGACATATCTCCATTTTCACGCAATGAAAGAACCTGTTAATTTAGTATAACACATTAGATTTTAAAAACTAATGTCACTCACATTAATTCAATGAAATTGTTACTTATCTTTTAATATCATACTTACATGAGATTTGAACCAATCGAGAAAGCTTCGTTGGTGCCTTCCATATAAATCATCTTGACTTTAACCTTCATGTCGAATTAGTCTCAAATATTACCTATAAGAAAGAGACGTGTCTCAATTTTCTATTTCACACCTTGTATGAAAATCATCAATTACAATAGAATGTTCAAAACATACTTTCTATAAGATTTAATTTCCATGCAATTGTTTAACATGTACCAATGTGCATTGCATTTCTCTTCTTTCGATAATGTCCTATTTCTCTTCTTTTGATAATGTCCTTACTCTTGGTACTCTTAATGGTCGCTTATTTTGTCTAAACATTGAAATTTCACCACATATTTCATTCTTTGGAAGTCTATCATAATTTCTTTCATCTCTATTGAACATCGTCTCAATTTCAGTTATGTACACAGAACAAATACCAACAATTCATTCATTATATACGTTTCTACAATAGAACCCTCAAGACGTGCTTTTTTTTCTACGTATTGTTTCAATGTCCGTAAACTTATTTCGATAGGGTACATCTAACTATAACTAACTGGACCTGCAACTTTTGTTTCATAGGGTAAATGGACAAAGGTGCACCATTACATCAAAAAATGCCCGTGGGAATATTTTTTCTAACTTACAAAGTATGATTATAATGTCTCTTTGTAATCGATCTAAATCCCCTATAGATACTGTTTTTGCACATAGATCATAGAAAAATTTGTATAACTCAACGACAACAGTGGGCACATCTTTTTTTCTCAAACACCAATTGGAAGAAGTCTCTAAAGCAAAACATGAGAGTTGTGAGTTTTTAGCCCCCATAGGTTTCCATCTTTCTTACTCACACATCTTGATATATTTGATACAAACCCATCAGAAAAATTAACTGATTTCATCTACTCAGAATGCACCCTTATCACTAGTAGTCAATGTGTATGCAGCGTGTGGCTTTACAACTTTATCCCCTACCTTTTACAGGTGTAGTTATTTTCATATATTTAGATATTCTAATTCAAAACGGGCATTAGTTGTATCCTTATTCTTTCTCTCAATATTTAACAATGTGCCACCAAATCATCACAAATATTATTTTCGATATGCGTTATATCCAACTTATGTCTGAATAAAAGTTTCGACCAATATAGAAGTTGGAAAAATATACCTTTTTTATTCTAATTTAAATTTCGTTTCTGATTTTTATCACGTTTTGCTGGATGTTTGCTAAGCATGGAAAATTTTAACAAGTTCACCTCTCGTAAGATATCTTCTCCATTCATGAAAACTGGAAGAAGTCTACGTTCCACTTTTCCGTCATATTGTTTGATCTTACGCCAACTACAATTATCTGGAAGATAACGTCGATGCCCCATAAAACATTGATTTCTTCTTAGCCTTAATGATGATGTGTCCTCTTTACAAATAGGACATGCTTGGAAACCTTTGGTACTCTATCCAGATAGGTCACCATACGTAGGAAAGTCATTAATAATCCACAATAAGCTCGCACGTAGTTGAAAGTATTCGTTGCTAACACAATCATAAGTGTGCACACCATAATTCCATAACTTCTTTAACTCTTCAATCAATAGTTGTCAGTAAATATTTATTTATTTTCCAGGAGATTTCGGCCTGGGTATAAGAAGGGAGACAATGAAATTTGTCTCTTTCATGCATTTCCAAGGTGGCAAATTGTAAGGAATGATCACCACTGGCCACATACTATACGAAGTATTCATATTCCCGAATAGATTGAAGCCATCTGAAGCTAGTCCTAAATGAACATTTCATGGGTCTAAAGCAAACTGAGGAAGCTCATGATCAAAATGCTTCCACCCTTCAACATCAGCTAGATGTCGTAACACTCCATTAATTGCAACACGATTATCTTTATGCCACATCATTTTAGGTGCAATATGTTTAGATGAAAACTTCGCTTCAATCTTGGTATTAAAGGAAAATGTCGTAAAATTTTATATAGAATCTTTTTACTTTTTCCATCTTCAACTTTGTATCGAGACTCACCACATACTAAGCACTGTCACCAATCGACAAATTATTTCCAATATAGGATGGAATCGTATTAGCAAGCATGAATAAACTCATAACCTAGTCCTAAGTCACGTAAGTTTCTTTTAGCTTCATAAAATGAACTAGGTATAGATGCTCCAACAAGAAATGCTTCTTTTAACAATTCAAGTAACAAATCAAATGACTTGTTCATCCAACTGCTAAGAACCTTAATATGCATCAACTTCACAAAGAACAACAATGAAAAGAATTTTGTACAACTGATTGCATGCTTCATTTATTAAGTCTTCAAATAAGCTTGAATTGTTATCTCTTTCTTGGGCATTGGTGTGCATCTCATTCTCGTTATCTTCTTCATTTACATCGGCAATTGGACACTGTAGATCATTTATAATATTCAAAATTTCATTTCTTCATCTATAACATTCATCTCTGTCATACTTAATCCATCATCATGTGTCGATTGAGATGTGTGACTCTTGTATCCCCTAGACAAGTCGACTAGGTCTCTTTGATATATCCATTGATGATACGATAGAGAAATTCCATAAAAAAATGAATAAATATCGTTCAACTCCATCTATTGGTTCTCGGATTGCATTCATACATTTTCTGCATAGACATCTTGTTTTTCCTGAGTTATTAACATGAAATTTTATAACCTCAAGAAATTGGTATACTCCTTCTGTATACTCAGTTGATAACTTGTTCATAATCTTAATCCACTCTTATCCATTCTTAGTAAATATATGTGATAAGTTGAACCTGTATGATTTAGACAATTAGATATATTAGAACACATAGTTTCAATTTCTAAGTACTAATTTTTTGTTAGAAGAGTTGTTTTCTTTAAGAACAATATTCGACCACAAATAATAAACCCAAGTTAAAATATATATTAAGACTTTTAATTTAATTTAATTTCTTTCTTGTTTGTGTTTCTTTTTTGGGGTGAATTTCCCCAATCATCCTTCAAAATAAAGTTTTCCTTTAAGGGTCTCTTTCTTTTATTACAAGGGATTGACAATCCTTTGTAATCCAATCAAACAAAAAAGTCAAAATGAAATAAAAAAGAGGATGATACAAGAAGAAATAGCCAAAGTAACAAACTTTCAAGTATTTGGGCAATAAACAAGTTCGAAACTATCAATGAATTCAGACACAAAGATAACATAAAATACTCTATCGAAAAGCACTATCTCCCGACGCCTTAGTATTAGATTATCAAATCGAAAATAGTAATAACATCAAACAAACAAAACTTGAAAACAGAGAAAAATGTGATGATTAGTAGTCAAAGCATGCTTCAAAAGTACGGACCTAAATATGATTATGTTCTTTGCACAAATTGCTAAAATAAGCTACGATAATTGTCTCAACGTAATACAATGACCGACTCAAGTAGAACAACATCAAACTAAATAAAAAAATAATTCATTTAAAAAGTGTGAAAATTTTCATGTAATTTTTTACTGAAAAATTACAAGTGAAAATTCATGTATTTATGGAGTTAGAATTAGAAATATTCATGAAGAGAATATTACTACTTCTCAAATGTACATGTATTTTTATATGCATGAGAATTTTCATGTATTTATTAATTAGGAAAACTCATAAATAGAACACTAGAATGCGACCAAAGTCCCACATTGATTGGACTGTTAGATAAGAGGAGGATCATGGGTATATAAATGAGGATGACTATCTCCATTGGTATGAGGCCTTTTCGGGTGAAACAAAAAACAAACCCATGAGGGTTTATGCCCAAAGTGGACAATATCATAATGGAGATAGTTTGAGAGTCTTGTCCCTATCAACTATTACTAATTCTCAAATTTAAATCCTACTTTATGGAAAAACATGAAATCAATTGTACTTGAGCATTTCATGTAGCAAAAAACCATAAAGAGAAGATTACTACAACTTGAAGAGCAATGACTCAATCATCTTTAAAATTTTAGAAATGGAACTTCGAAGTCATGAAATTTATTTTGTTATATAGTACATGTTAAAAATAATTAATTTATTTAACTAGTACAAATCTAGTTCAACAAATTTAAATGCAACAAAATATCTATCACATCAAAGTAATCTACTATAAACATGAAACTCATCTCCAACATTTAAAAGAGAACTATATAATGCAAATATTATAAGATTCAACAAAAAAATCCAATTCAACAAAATTAAATGCAATAAAAAATTTATAAAAAACATGCAATTCATCACAAAAGATTGACAATAAAATATTTTTGTATGTTGATTGTACAGTAACATAAACTCAACAACATATTTTCCTTCACTCTCAGCAAGGATAAGTTGAAGAAACTTAGCAGCCTAAGCCAATTCAGCCAACAAAAAATGAGAGGTTTTTTCCTTTGAACTTTGTTATTAATGTGAGAACCATATGATGTCTGCATCCAAAAGCCTTTACATTTCTTGGAATAAAAAGCTTTCTGCAACATTTTGCATTCCTCTTCCATATTTCATAACTCTTCCTCCACTCTGATCTTTAGACATTGCCATGCCTAATTATATTCTCTAATGAGACTTGCTCTATAAGAAGTCACAACTTCTTTTACAAACTTGTTAATCATCCCCATATTTATATATATAAGAATTTTAACATAATTTAATACAAGTAAGAATTATATAATTAATCATATTACACTACAAGAAATCGAAGTAAAAGACCTATTTATTACATGTACAATATTAAACAGAAATAAATATTTTGACATGTATACCAACATAATAATTACCTCAATAAATTAAATTGAAGTAAAAGTAACCAAAGTAACCAATCTGATCAAAATCAAACTAGAATCCATTCTACTCTAGTCAAAATAGAAATGATGGCGATGAAATGCAACAAACATGACAATCGTATAAATCAAATTATTATATCGACAATCGTTAATCCAACAAACATAACAATCGTATACAAACATGACAATCGTTAATCCAACAAACATAATAGATAATCATGTTGTAAATAAGTTAAAAGAAGCATATAAATCGACCCCAGTGGCGAATGGCTTACCTCGTGGTGAATGGTGACAACTGCACAAACGGTGGCGAACGGTGATCTGTAACGGTCGATTTTGCGAGGAGGAGAGAAATGGCCGTTTGTGGTTAGATAGAAAATGAGAAAGCTCACAGGCGACAGGGAAAATGAGGGGAAGAAGAGGATTATAATTGGATCTCTCCCGACGGTCGACAAACCTTCGGGATAAGTAGTTACTCCCGACGGTTCTTTGGGTTATTGTCAGGATAACTCTAAAAAAAATTCTTAATTTTTTTTTTTAAAATTAACCCTATCCCACCAGCCTAAAAACCATCAGACTAAGTATGTACTCCTAACGATTGTTTGGACAACCGTCAGGAGAACTCTACAAAACATTTTTTCCCATTTTTTTTAAATTGATCCTCTCCAAACGATGGTACAATCGTTGGGCTAAGTAGGAATTCTCAACGGTCATACGAATGATCGTGTGAGAACTTCAATAAAAATTCTAATATTTTTTTTTATCAAACTATTAGGCTAACCAGGGTATCTCGACGGTCCTATGGATCACCATCGGGAGAACTTCAATAACAAATCCTAATATTGTTTTAAAAATTTGACCCTCGCCTGAGGGTATAAAACCCGTCGGGCTAACTAGGTCTCCCAACGATCATTTGGACCATCATTGGGAGAACTCTAATAAAAAATTCTAATATCTTTTAAAAATTGACCCTCTCCCGACAGTCGTACAATCGTCGGGCAAGGTCTGTTCTCGCGACGATTGTTTGGGTTACTGTCGAGATAACTGATTTATCCCGACTCCAATCAAACGACCGTCGAGAGATTATTTATTCCCGACGTCACATTAAAAGCGTCAGGAAAAATGGGTTATGTTGACTGTTTTTCTTTCATCGAGAAAGGTTTTGTCGAAAATAACCAAATATCTTGTAGTGAATGCCCTTCGATGTCGAGCATTGAAGCGAAATTGAAAATTCTTCAGAGTGTTGTGATAGTTCCTCTCAAGTTTAGAGCGTTGAGACACTCAATGGAATAATCAAGATGCTCCTTCCATGGTTCTTACATACTTTTTCTTCTACTTTTTCATACTTTAGTCTCGATCTTTTTTACTCTTAGGGGTCATTTTTCTTAATCATAACACCGAAGTGTTTGATTTATGCTCATCAACTCAATTCATATAAAAACACAAGTAAAATGCGTCAAAGTGCACAAATATCGCACAAAACTAGCCAATTAAGAGTCCTCAAACAACATGTTTCAAGTGCTACCAGTAGCTCTTGTTTTAAGTTTCATTGATAGTACGATTATTATATATGAGAGTGAGGTTTCAGTCATTTTTGTGTTAATAATGCTGCTATTATTATAAGCAATGAAAAACAACTTCAAAGGTTGTTAAATTAGTTATACAAGGTTGTCTATAAATACTTTTGTAATCATACTTGTACATTAAGAGAGAAAATTACATCTAGAGATAGTTATTAGACAGAGACTTATCTTGTAAAAGCCTAGTAGCTCCCCGATCTGCATTAATCAGCTTCTCTCCGTGGATGTAGGCAATGTTTAGCCGAACCACATAAATCTTCTGTGTTCTTTCTTCTTCCCTTAATCTTCTTTATCTTCTTGTTCGTATTCTTCAGCTCTTCATCAGTCTTGGAGAAATTTCGGCAGCATTTCGTTTGTTCTTTCTCTTTTCTCTCTCGATTTCTTCTGAAAATATGTGTTAATCATTAAATTTCTCTATTTTCTCTGAGTGCTCGAAGTAAATCAGGGTCGTCAACATGTATGGTGAAGATTTTCCTTCACGAGGATTGGGCTTTTAGCACATAGAATAATTTTCAGCTCAAATCAAGTAAGTGGTATTGACAATTTGGGCCAGACTCTTTAATTGGCAAAGCCCAAATTGTTTTTCTTTCTATTTTCTTTTCCAAGCCCATTAAGTGGAACAAGTGGTATCAGAACCTGCAAGAAAACTTCAAGATTATTCAAAGATTCATAAAGAAAGTAAATCTTGGAGCTTTCAAAATTAAAAGGGAATGAAATAGCAGTAGAAAGATATGATATTGAAAATTTTGATGGGAAGGAGACTTTGGCTAATGAAAAGCCAAGATCAAAGTAATTTTAGGGCAACAAAAGGCTCATAAGGCCCTTGAAGATCCAACCAAGCTACCTACTACAACAACAGAAGAAGAGAAGGAGAATATGGAGCTAATTGCTCATGGCACACTTGTTTTTAATTTTTCAGACAGTGTATTAAGACAAGTAATTGACCAAGAAACCGCATTCAAGATGTAGACTAAGTTGAATGAGCTGTACGAGACAAAGAATCTACCTAACAAGCTTTTCCTGAGGGAAAGGTTTTTTTACCTTCAAAATGAGTTCTTCAAAATCCTTAACAGAAAACTTAGATGACTTCAAGAGGATTACTACTAAATTCAAGAATCAAGGTGAAGAGATTGGGGTTGATAATGAAGCTTTTGTGCTTCTTAACTCACTACCGAATTCTTATAAGGATGTCAAGACTGACCTAAAGTATGGAAGAGACTCTTTAACAATTGATATTATCATTTCAGCCTTTAAAATCAAAGAGATTGAGCTCTTAACTAGCAAAGAAGATAAATCTAGTGTTGAGGGTTTATTTGTTAAAGGGAAGTCTAAACAAAGTAATAAGGAAAAGGGGAAGCAAAACTCAATAGAAGAAGGCAAAGATAAGACCAAGGTTAGATGTAAATATTGCAAAAAGTTGGGACATCTAATCAAGGATTGTAGAACCTTGAAGTGGAGAAATGAACAGAAGAGTAAGCAATCACGGCCTCAATAGAAAAACCAGCAAAGTCAGTAAGGAAAAGCCTCAATTTTTTAGGATTCTTACTTCTATTCAGATGCCCTAGCTACATCAAATTTAAAGGCAGATGAAGGATCTAATAAGAACCTAGATTGGGTTCTAAACTCAGGGTGTTCCTTTCATATGACACCCCACAAGGACTGGTTCAGCACATATAGAGATTTGGATGGAGGCTCAGTTTACATGAGTAATAATAACTCATGTCCAGTGGTTGGTATTGGTTTTGTATCACTCAAGCTTGAAGATGGATCAGTCAAATTACTAAGAAATGTCAGATATGTGCCTAAGTTGAAGAGAAATTTGATTTCACTAGGCATACTTGACTTAATCGGCTGTGAATATAGAGGAAAGGAAGACTATTGTGAAGTTTTGAAGAATAGTAAGCCTATTTTCAGAGGGACCAGATAAACGGGGTCTATGTTGTTCAAGGAATTCAGAAACTGCATACAGCCTTGATTGTAACTCAGAAACGCCTACTGAATGAGATTTTTGGCACAAAAGATTCTTACATATTAGTGCCAAAGGTCTACAAGCTCTTACCAATCATGAAATTCTACCTAAAGGAATTCATCAAAGCCTATCCTTTTGTGAACATTGTGTGATAGGCAAAGCTACAAGGTAGATTTTTGTAAAGGCTCAGCATACAAACAAGGCCATCCTTGATTATGTGCATTCGGACCTATAGGGTCCTTCACCTTTCCAGTCTTTGAGTGGAGCCAGGTACTTCTTAACCTTTTTGGATGATTATTCTAGAAAATGTTGGATATTTTTCCTTAAATATAAGGACTTAGTGTTTGATAAGTTTAAAGAATGGAAGCTTGTGGTTGAAAAAATGTTTAACAGTCAAATAAAGTGTCTAAGAACTGATAATGGGCTCGAGTTCTGTGTAGAATATTTTAATGTTTTTTGTAGATAGCAGGGGATTATTAGACACAAGACTGTTAGGTATACACCTCAGCAAAATGGGGTGGCAGAGAGATTGAATAGAACAATTATGGAAAGAATTAGAAGCCTATTGTCAGATGCCATTCTTCCTCAGAAGTTTTGGGTTGAGGCAGCATCTTACACTATCTATACTCTTAATAGATGCCCTCATGCCTCACTTAATCTGCTAACTCCTGAAGAAAGGTGGACCAAACAACCTCCAAACCTAAATAATTTAAGAGTGTTTGGTTGCATAGGATTTGTTCATCAGAACAAGGGGAAATTGGCTGCCCGAGCTGTGAAATGTTTGTTTTTGGGTTTCACAAAAGGAGTGAAAGGTTTTAGAATGTGGCATCCTACAGATAAGAGGTGTATTACTAGTAGAGATGTTGTTTTCAGGGAGACTGAGATGTTTATGCAAGGATATACTTCAAATGTTATAACACCTCAAAGAAAGAATGATACAATTGAGTTGGAGCAAGTTCTTAACCCTAGCAATGATCCTTCAAGCTCAGAATCACATTTTGATCAACTACCTCATCATGAAGAAGAAGTAGAAGATGCTGTTTTTTATCCAGTGCAAGAAGAACCAGATCTAAGGGGGTATAGCCTAGTAAGAGATAGGCAAAAAAGAACTATTGTGCTACCTTTAAGATATGATGACTATATCAATTTAGCTGTAAATGCCTCAGATCTATATAATAAAGCAGAACCCTCAACCTTTGAAGAAGCAGTAAGCTATCCTAAAGCTAAATTGTGGATAGAAGCAATGAATGAAGAAGTTGATTCACTTGTCAGAAATGACACTTGGGAGTTGACACTTTTACCCAAAAGCTGCAAACCAATTGCATCCAAATGGGTGTATAAATATAAAGAGGGATTCCCTAATGGTTAATGACCTAGATATAAAGCTAGGTTGGTAGCTAAGGGATTTACTCAAAGACCAGGTGTTGACTTCAATGAGATATTTTCTCCAGTGTCAAGAAAACTTCTATCAGACTCTTACTGCGTATTGTGGCTCAGAATGATCTAGAGCTGGAACAACTTGATGTTAAAACAACTTTCTTACATGGTTTTCTAGATGAAGTTATCTACATGAGTCAACCTAAAGGGTATGAAGTCAGAAGGAAAGAAGACCGTGTTTGCTTACTTAAAAGGTCAATCTATGGCCTTAAACAATCCCCTAGGTGCTGAAACAGATGATTCAGTGACTTTGTGCAAAAGAATGGCTTTATCAAGAGTTCCTATGATAGTTGTGTTTATATAAACACGGACACCTACACTCATCTTATCTATTTGCTATTCTATGTGGATGATATGTTGTTATCAGGAACAACTATGCAAGATTTGAATAAATTCAAAGGTCTACTCAAGTCAGAATTTGGAATGAAAAACATGGGCAATGCAAAAAGAATATTAGGCATTGATATAATCAGAAACAGAAAATTATGTATACTTAGCATTGATCAGTCTCGATATTTTCAAAAGCTATTCAAGAAATATCATATGACAGAGGCTAAATCAGTTTGTACTCCTATTGCTAATCATTTCAAACTCTCAGCAGAAAATTCACCTAAAGAATCTGACATTGAACATTTGAAGGTAATGTCAACTATTCCCTATTCCCAAGTTGTGGGAAGTTTAATGTATCTAATAGTGTCTACAAGGTCGGATATTGCTTATGCTATAAGTCTAGTAAGTAGGTACATGGCTAATCCGGAAAAGAGATATTGGGAGGCAACCAAATGGATAATGAGGTATCTTAAAGGCACTACAAGTGCTAAACTACTATATCAACAGCTATCAGACAAAAAACCAGAATTAGTAGGGTATGTTGACTCTGACTATTCTGGAGACCAAGACAAAAGAAAATCCATATCAGGTTATATCTTCCTATATGGAAGATGTGTTCTAAGTTGGAAGGCTACATTACAGTCAGTAGTAGTCCTCTCTAAAAGATCTCATACCGAGAGTTCTATGAGTTCTTTCGGATCGCTCCAATCTCACCGTGATCGAAATATAACATTATACATTCAACACATACAGTTATGCAATCAAAACTTAATTAACGACATGCTAAGAACAAACAAAAACATAAGGGATAGAGTTCCATACCAGTTGAAGACTATCTTCACACTCCGGAACTCCAATGCAGCGGAAACCCTCCAAGAGATCTACCAACACCTCACGGTAACGTCGACTGCAACAATACCATCAACGCAAACATAAACGCCGCAACGGGGACGACACCACCACTAATGAGCCCCGGGTATTCTCGGAGTGAAAACCCAAAGGGTGGGCTTGGTGAATTTGGTAGAGGACGGAGGAAGCACGAATCGTGTAGTCGATAAGCAAGTGGGAGGGTGAAGGTCGCTATCGCATAGCAAAAATACTTATCGTCTAGAGAAGCTACACGATGTGTAGGAATTACTGAACGATCGTTTAGAAAAACGTATACGATCGTTTAGTTAAATCGGTACACTATACGATCGTTTAGAGAAGCTATCCAATCGTCTAGGCGATAGTGTGCGATCGTTTAGGTACGAGGTATACGATCGTCTAAGTGGAGAATGCTATCGTATAGGCTCTCAAGCGATCGTTTTGAATCACTAACGCACGCTTCACAATTCTTTTGGGCGATCTGACGGACTATCGATTGCACGATCCAAAATGAAAAAAAAAATTCATTTTTAACTCATCGGTTACCATAACCGATGCTGTACACTAACCCATGTCCAAACGTGATATTAGGATTAATTATCATATAATTAATCAATTAATTAATTAATAAATATAATCATATTATATTTATATCCTATAGTTTGATATCACATATCTACTATAGTATTTTCTCCTCTACTCGATATAAATCATATTTATATCTTATTTCCTCCAAAATAATGTATCTCATACATTTGCCAATTATATCATATATAATTAACCAGTCCAATTATACCACATATAATCGAACTTCCTCTTGTTAATTTGAACATTTCAAATTAATCCAAATACTGATTCTCCACTTTATCCAAGCTACCCAGGGGGCTAATGGACTTGTGGGTTGAAGCTCAAACGGTACGTGAATAGCTGACTAAACTCTTTAGCCACGAGATCCACCATCCGTTAACTGTCAGACATTCCACTAAAGACCAATAGTTGAAATCTTCTTACCACAGATATATCTCTGTGTCCATCGGATATAACCAATCATTAGTACGATGACCCTTCATAGATGCTCATAAGTACAGCTGGGCCAATTTATCGTTTTGCTCCTGTAGTTACATCTCACTCCTTAAGTACCACTTATTCCTCTAATGAATAATACAACATTGTCCAACTATGTGTGAACACCTCTCGGGCCAAGAGAAGGTGTGCGGCGCCACATCATTCAAGCCCCAGAATTAGCCCTTAAGGGAGCCATCTATCTACTTACCCCTGCCTCGGGGAATGAGTGAATTCCATCTTGTGCAGCTGAGTTCCAAGCTCCCAAATCAGACGAATCCCCAAAATAGTAGGTTTGAATCGGCGGCCTGGCCATTCGCACCCATACAAATCAAAGGACCGCCCTCAATGGCAGGAGTTCCCAAGTCACTCAAGATTGAGGTCATGTTACCTATGGTCATACTGTGAAGTGAAGTCTCTGCCATGAACGGTGTTATATAACGAGACGTTAACACTTCGTGGTCAAGTCTTATGCAAACTCTTTGTATAGGACGCCCCTACTCGCATGTCCCCAATACAAATGATCAAGATTAGACCATCTGTGACAAGTCACAACACTTGTGACTATTCCACAAAGTGGGCCGCGTCCGTAGCATTACCAAGATACGGTTTCCCTCCTTTATCCATATACTACAGACCATTTTGGTTATCACTCAAGACATGATCGACTTGTATGTCACCATATACATGCTTGAGTCACATACAGATAACCAGGGATTTTATGTTTATTAGTTTGTTGTAAAGCAAATAAAACAAATAAATGAGCAAAATTATAAGATGTAAAGTAAATATCATATATTAACAACACAAGCGTTCGTACATACTATTTACAAACTACAGGACATGAGACTTTAGGGCATAAACCCCAACAATCTCCCACTTATCCTAAAGCGAAGTGGGGTGTACAAAAACTAGTACAAAACAATAAACTAAGGCATAAAAGCCTACAAGAAAATCTCCCACTTGCCCTAGTCCAGCTGCGGGCGATCCTATAGACCCATGCTTTGTAGGTGACCCTCAAACACTGTAGCATTGAGAACCTTCTTAAACGGGTCAGCAACATTAAAATGGCCTGGATTAAACTGATCTGTTTCATCTTCTCAATGTCTTGAAGCGTCTTAGGACACATTTCGTTAGACAAAGTGACTCCATGCCTGAACGGCAATAGGCCCCTCCTGGAGTCCTGCATCGAGTAATTGAGCAACATCTTGTCAATATACGATGCCTGAGACAGTGCTAGCATTTTGTTCTTACGATCCTAAAAGATCTGTATACTTAGAACAAACTGAGCCTCTTCCAAATCTTTCATTTGGAATTAGGTCACTAGCCAGTTCTTAACTGCAGTCAGTAGACCTACATCATTCCCAATGAGTAGGATATCATCTACATACAACACTAAGAAGACTATTGAAGCGTTGATGATCTTCTTGTAGACACAAGGTTCATCAATGTTTTGGTCAAAGCCATACGACTTGATCGCAATATCAAATTGTATGTTCTAAGATCGAGACACCTGTTTCAGTCCATAAAGGGACCGATTCAGTTTGCAAACCTTTTGCTCTTGACCTTGGGCTATGAATCCCTCGAGCTGCACCATATAAATGGTCTCCTCAAGATTGCCATTCAGAAAGGTCGTCTTCACGTCCATTTGCCAGATCTCATAATTATAATAAGTTGCAATGGACAGGAGGATACAGATCGATTTTAACATGGCAACAGGCAAGAAAGTCTCCTCATAGTCGACTCCTTTTACCTAGGTATAACCTTTTGCCACAAGTCGAGCCTTGAAGGTCTGTACCATCCCATCAGCACCCCGTTTGCACTTGTAGATCCATTTACAACCTATAGGGAAAACCCCATCAGGCTGATCTACAAGATCCCATACTGAGTTGAAGTACATCGACTCCATCTCGAGATCCATGGCCTGGACCCATTCATCCTGATGAACATCCTCCATTGCCTTCTTATAAGACAACGGATCCTCAACGTTGCCATCTGCTACCATAGCAAGGATTTTCGTGAAACCCAGATAGCGAACTAATAGGTTCGCAACACTCTCATTACGTCGAGGTTCCCTAAACTCTTGAGGTTGAACCGACCTACTAGATGAACTCCCATCAACAACTCTTGTTGATGTAGCAGGCTCTTCAACAACTCTTGTTGAAGTTTCAGTATTTTCATTGGAAAGTTCACGTAACACGACTTTGCTTCGTGGACTGTGCTTCTTTATATGATTCTTAAGGAAAGTAACGTTTGTTGAAACAAACACCCTATTTTCCGTCGGATCATAAAAATAACCCCCTCGTATACCTTTGGGGTAGCCTACAAAGAGGCATAACCTCGACCATGGTTCCAACTTCTTGGGATTAGCCTCAAGCATATGTGCAGGGTAACCCCAAATGCGGAAGTGACGTAAACTCGCGTTACGCCCATTCTACAACTCCAGAGATGTTCTAGCAACACTCTTGGAGGGAACACAGAAGAGTATGTACACTGCAGTCTCCACTGCGAAACCCTAAAACGAGTCCGATAAGGAAGCATAACTCATCATCGAGCGAACCATGTCTAACAAGGTTCTATTTGTCCTCTTCGCTACACCATTCTGCTGAGGTGTACCTGGCGCTGAGAGTTGGGAAACGATTCCATGGTCTATCAAATAGTCCTGGAATGCCGAGTCCAAAAACTCTCCACCCCGATCCGATCGAAGTGTTTTAATCCGTCTATCCAATGCATTTTCAACTTTAGCTTTGAACTCTTTGAACTTTTCAAAGGATTCAGACTTCCGTTGCATAAGATAAACATACTCGTACCTGGAGTAATCATCAGTAAAACTGATAAATACTCATAGCCACCACGGGCTCGCACATTCATAGGACCACAAAGGTCAGAATGTACTAACTCAAGAGGCTCCTTGGCTCTATAACCTTTTCCAGTAAAAGGTCGTTTAGTCATCTTACCCTCAAGGCAAGATTCACACACATGTAAAGAATTTTCTTCTAACTCATTTAAAAGTCCATTATTCACCAATCTCTCAATCCTATTGATATTGATGTGCCCTAAACGTAGATGCCAAAGTTGGGCATTTTTTTTGGGAGAAATTTGTCGATGTTTTGATTGAGTTACGATAGTTCTGAACATTTCAATATTATGGCTAACGGCCTTAGCACATTTAAATTTGATTCCAGATTTGCTGTGTAAATAAAAACACCATCTTTATGAATAAACGCTTTATTCACATCAAAAGAGACAGTATATTTATATTACAATAAACACTTTATCGGAATAAGGTTCCTTTTTAGTTCAGGAACAATATATACATCATTTAAAATAAGAAACCTATTCTGTAAAGCTAACTGGAGTCCTCCCACTGTCAGAGCTGAGACGACGTGCTCGGTGCCTACTCACATCGTCATCTCACCAGCCTCCAGCTATCGCCAAGATCTAATCCCCTGAAAAGAAGAACAAACATGATTAGTGGTGCCTGAATCAATTATCCAGCCAGAATCATCATTCTCCACTAAACAAGTTTCAAGCACAAGTAAATCCCATTTACCTTTATCCGCCTTGGCCTTAGCCTTGGTTGCTTTCTTCTTTTTCAGATACCAAGGACAGTTCCTCTTCCAGTGTCCATCTTGGTTGCAGTGGAAACACTTTCCCTTAGCAACTTGTAGACGCCTCCTTGGGGCGACAGGCGGTAGGTTAGCAGGTGCCTTCCTTTTTCCCTTACTACCCTTATTTTCCTTTCCCTTTACAGAGTTAGAAGTAGAAGGTGCAGACTTCGTTCCTGAGGTCAGACCTCTATGGAACGTTCGAGAGAATGAAGTAACATTTGCCTCACCCTTCTGCCTTTTCTTACTTTTCAGTAAAGAATGGTATGTCTGCAACTCGTTGAGGAGAGTTGTAAGGTTGTATTTCACATTGTTAAGAATCACATTGCTAACAAAATGTAGGAAGCTTTCCGACAAAGAATGCAGGATTATGCTAACCTGGCTGCCCTCATCGATGGTAGACCCATTCAACTTTGCCACATTAAAGTGGACCATCATGTTTAGCACATGTTCACGAACAAAGGTGCCTTCTTACATTTTCGAGTTGAATATGTATTTAAGAGCCTCATGCATAAGCTGTTCAGCAGGTTGTCCAAACATCCCCCGTAGGAACTCCATGATCTCACGTGCTGAGACCATAGGCTCATGTTTCTTGGCCAAGACTTCAGAAAGACTTGCCAAGATGTAGATTGAGGCCTTCTCATTCACTCTTGTCCATCGCTCGTATGCCTCCCAAACATTTTGAGTGGCATTTGGAGCGAGAATAGGAGGACAAGCCTCCGTGAGAGCGAACATGAGATCCTCGATGATTAGGATCGTCGTGATCATGTGTTTTCATATTGAGAAATTATCGCTAGTAAGTTTTTCGGCGCTTAACAAAGATAACGTGGCTGTTGTAATATGAAAATGTTGCTGAAATACGAACAAAACTTTATTAGATTTTTCTAAACCACTTTTATACCAATCAATTTTGCAAAAAAGTTTCAAGTACCCTAAGGTATAGACTTCTATTTTGCAATGATGCCTCAGTAAGGCAGAACAAACGCCACCGGTGGGATGATCAGTTGCCCCTTCGCTGGGATGAGATATTCTCAACCATTAGGCAAAACCAACTCTTGGAACTGAACCTAACAGCCACCATTTTTCGGTCCAGAATCGTTAACCTTTAACTATTCCATATAAGTGTAACCCTTCGCTTTCGGTGCCAGAGTCCTGCCCTAATGTGCTTACCGTAGGGAAAAGAAAGATTAGGACAAGAGACTAAGTTACCTTATCCTCTTACAGGAGATCAAATAAAGAAACGCGCAAAATTGTCATCCTTTAGGGGGACACTCCTAAGGTGCCTCGAGGCGATGCGCAGTAACTTTATTCAACCTAATGAGGGAGACGAGGGATATGCTGTTGCACTTCTTGCTCCCACTTACCATGAACATTCTCTCCATCCACCTTGATATTGACCTACCCAAACACCATCAGTTGGGGGGATACGCAAAAGGTGTCGCGAGGCTGAGGATAGATCTCACGGTGTTGACTATTTAGGAGAAAAGTGAAAGGTTTAAATGAAACATCTTATGCCCCAAGTACCTCCCACTGAATGTTCTACCTAAGGATTCATTAACCTAGACAATCCAGTTACTAATTTTAGTCTAAGTCATCTTTTTAAACTCTGCTCATAAACAACGTTTGTCTATGAAATATGAACAAGTTCAAGTAGTCACATTTAAACACTTTAATGGACTGTCCTTAACTTGCATGCATGCATCAAATCTATCTAATTCACCTTTCTAGGTAAGTTCCTAGGTACGGGTGTTAATTTCCGTCAACTTATATACCCCAACCTAGACAGAACCCACCTTAGACAAAAGGTCCCTTATAGATAGATTTGCTACACTTTAACATTTTATTAGCCAATTTAATCCTATTAAACTGATTAAAAGATTAAAGCCTTAGGGTTACTAATCGTATTAAAACCGTGATCTTAGATCTATGTGATCTAAGTTTTAAACACTTTAAAACCATGAATTAAACCTAAGTGAGCATGCATGTCTTTCTTATTTCTTTTAGTTCTAATTTCTCTTTAACTTTTAAAAAGAAACAACTAAAACCATTACGCACAACGAGGTGTTTATAACATTTATAAAGTAACCTATGTGTCATGCTTCATGCAATGTCCGGTCATTACTATATATAACTTTTATATAACGCGTAACAACCAAGCAAACATGCTATCATTCACCCTTATACTATAACAATTATAATATAAAGATGATGCATGTCAATGCTTTTTATGCATGCATAAATATAACTCTTATATTATATGATGCATGAGCATGCTCTTACATAATTAAATCATGCTTCTCTAAATTATAACAATTACAATAAAGAGATGATGCATGACCATTGCATAACCTAAGGTGGGATTTACTATATGTGCATACCATATGACATATAATAACATACATTGCATGTAATAAACAAAGGATTAATGGACCAGGATGAGCCTTTACAAAAAAAAAGAGGAATGAAAAACCTATCTATTACATGTTTCATCGAGCAAATCGGTTCACAGGCGAACCGGATCTTGAACTGCCAGGAGGTCTTCATCGTGTAGCAAACTCTAGTATGTAGATGATCGTTCAGCATGCACTAGACAATAGGAACATAAGTGAACGATCACGTAGACGATGACGAGTCTGTGAAGCCTAACCATCCATGTGATCGTGTAGCGCGACAACAGGTAAACGATTTACCTTGAGTTACTAAGCAATCGTTTAGTCAGTTACTAAGCGATGAAACTTGCTGACCTAAAGGATCGTCTAACGCGTGCGCTTTAAATGATACGCGAGCATCACATCGTCTACACGATGCATGTAACCAGGTAAACAATTTACTTTGCGTTATTAAGCGATGAATCTTGCTGACTTAAACGATCGTCTAATGCGCGTGCTTTAAACGATACGCGAGCGTCTCATCGTCTATACGATGCATGCAACCAGGTAAACGATTTACCTTGCGATTCTAAGAGATCGTTTAGTCAGTTACTAAGCGATGAAGCTTACTGACCTGAACGACATCTAGCGCGCGCGCTTTATACAATACGTGAGTGTCTCATCGTCTACACGATGCGTGTAACCAGATAAACGGTCTACCTTACAATACTAAGCGATCGTTTAGTCAGTTACTAAGCGATGAAGCTTACTGACCTAAACAATCGTCTAGCGCACCCGCGCGTTAAGCGATCTGCAAGCATCTCATCGTCTACACGACGCGATACTCAGCGATCGCGTACTCGATCATCAACTCGATACGACCAACTCTTGATCGCATTCCCCATCGTTTAACCGATGCATTCATCAGCAATCGCGTACTCCTACATCTTTACGATGTTATGGACGGTGATCATGTAGAACTTCTTCTGCAAAATGCGATTAACCCTAGATCGCCTCCTTCCTCGAAGAGCCGGAACGCTTGCCCAGAACTTCGACGAACGACTCAAAACTTCAAACAAACTTTGAATACAGACTCGATAACGATTATTAATGCCCAAAAACGCAGGTGCCTTTTCAAAAAATTGCAATTGTAAAAGGATTTAAAACAAACCGAGGCTAAACATCCTAAAAACATCCATTAATCCGGCACATCCACAATAGATTTAACAATTAAAACAGCGTAGAAATGCATCCACCATGAATGTAAAAGTTATTTCATTGCAACAGATGAAATCGGAGTATCAGAACCTGACTCTAATACCAATGGAAGGATCTCATACCGAGAGTTCCATGAGCGCTTTCGGATTGCTCCGATCTCACCATGATCGAAATATAACAATATACATTCAACAAATACAGTTATGCAATCAAAACTTAATTAACAACATGCTAAGAACAAACAAAAACATAAGGGATAGAGTTCCATACCAGTTATAGACTATCTTCACACTTCGGAACTCAATTGCAGTGGAAACCCTCCAAGAGATCTACCAACGCCCGGTGGGAATGTCGACTGCAAGAACACGATCAACGCGAACACGAATGCCGCAACGGAGACAACACCACCACTAATGAGCCACGGGTATTCTCAGCATGAAAACCAAAAGTGTGGGCTTTGGTGAATTTGATAGAGGATGGAGGAAGCACGAGTCGTTTAGTCGATAAGCAAGTGGGAGGGTGAAGGTCGCTATCGCATAGCAGAATTTCTTATCGTCTAGAGGAGCTACACGATCGTATAGGATTTACTGAACGATCGTTTAGAAAAACGTATATGATCATTTAGTTAAATCGGTACACTATACGATCGTTTAGAGAAGCTATCCAATAGTCTAGGCGACAGTGTGTGATCGTTTAGGTGCGAGGTATACGATCGTTTAGGTGGAGAATGCTATCGTATAGGCTTTCAAGCGATCGTTTTGAATCACCAACGCACACTTCACAATTCTTTTGGGCGATCTGATGGACTATCGATTGCACGATCCAAAATGAAAAAATGTTTCATTTTTAACTCATCGGTTACCAGAACCGATGCTGTCCACTAACCCACGTCCAAACGTGATATTAGGATTAATTATCATATAATTAATCAATTAATTAATTAATTAATATAATCATATTATATTTATATCCTATAGTTTGATATCACATATCTACTATAGTATTTTCTTCTCTACGCAATATAAATCATATTTATATCTTATTTCCTCCAAAATAATGTATCTCATACATTTGCCAATTATATCATATATAATTAACCAGTCCAATTATACCATATATAATCGAACTTCCTCTTGTCAATTTGAACATTTCAAATTAACCAAAATACTGGTTCTCGACTTTATCCAAGCTACCCAGGGGGCTAATGGACTTGTGGCTCGAAGCTCCAACGGTACGTGAATAGCTGACTAAACTCTTTAGCCATGAGATCCACCATCCGTTAACTGTCAGACATTTCACTAAAGACCAACAGTTGAACTCTTCTTACCACAGATATATTTCTTTGTCCATCGAATATAACCAATCATTAGTACGATGATCCTTCATAGATGCTCGTAAGTACAGCTGGGCCAATTTATCGTTTTGTCCCTGAGTTATATCTCACTTCTTAAGTACCACTTATTCCTCTAATGAATAATACAACATAGTCCAACTATGTGTGAACACCTCTCGAGCCAAGAGAAGGTGTGTGGCGCCACATCGTTCAAGCCCCGGAATCAGCCCTTAAGGGAGCCATTTCAGCCCTTAAGGAAGCCATCTATCTACTTACCCCTACCTCGGGGAATGAGTGAATTCCATCTTGTGCAGTTGAGTTCTGAGCTCCCAAATCAGACGAATCCCCAAAATGGTAGGTTTGAATTGGCGGCCTGGCCATTCGCACCCATACAAATCAAAGGACCTCCCTCAATGATAGGAGTTCCCAACTCACTCATGATTGAGGTCATGTTACATATGGACATCCTAGTGAAGTGAAGTCTCTGTCATGAACGGTGTTATATAACGAGACGTTAACACTTCGTGGTCAAGTCTTATACAAACTCTTTGTATAGAACACCCCCGCTCGCATGTTCTGAACATAAATGATCAGGATTAGACCATCTGTGACAAGTCACAACACTTGTGACCATTCCACAAAGTGGGCCGCGTCCGTAGCGTTACTAGTATAAGGTTTTCCTCCTTTATCCATATACTACAGACCATTTTGGTTATCACTCAAGACATGATCCACTTGTATGTCACCACATATATGCTTGAGTCACATACAGATAACCAGGGATTTTATGTTTATTGGTTTGTGGTAAAACAAATAAAACAAATAAAACAAATAAATGAGTAAAATTACAAGATGTGAAGTAAATATCATATATTAACAACACAAGCATTCGTACATACTCTTTACAAACTACAGAACATGAGACTTTAGGGCATCAACCCCAACACTCTCTACTACTGAAGTAGAGTTTATTGCACTTTCAGAAGCCGTAAATGAGGGATTATGGCTAAAGGGTCTCCTACGTGATTTTGGGATCAAACAATATACAGTAAAGATATTTTGTGATAATCAGAGTACTATACACTTATCTAAGCATCCACAATATTACAATAGAACAAAGCACATAGACGTAAAATATCATTTCATACGTGAACAGATTGAAAGTAAGCAGATCGAAGTGTTGAAAGTACATACCTTAGAGAAAACTTTCGATATGTTAACCAAGACTGTCACTTAGCTCAAAATTCAAAAATGTCTCGATATTATAGGGTTTGAGCTGAGAGACACAGGTTAAAGTAGAAGAGAGTCAGTAAAGAGAAGTTGAAGAAACAACTTGAAATTTTCTTTCAAGGTGGAGATTGTTATTACAAGCAGTGAAAAACAACTTCAAAGATTGTTAAATTAGTTATACAAGGCTGTCTATAAATACTTTTATAATCATACTTGTACATCAAGAGAGAAAATTACATCTAGAGATAGATAACTAGATAGAGACTTATCTTATATAACCCTAGTAGCTCCCCGATCTGCAATAATCAGCTTCTCTCCGTGGATGTAGGCAAATTTTGGCCGAACCACGTGAATCTTCTGTGTTCTTTCTTCTTCCCTTCATCTTCTTTATTTTCTTATTCGTATTCTTCAGCTCTTCATCAGTCTTGGAGAAATTTTGGTAGCATTTCATTTATTCTTCCTCTTTTCTCTCTCGATTTCTTCTGCAAGAAAGAAAATAGGTGTTAGTCATTAGAGTTCTCTATTTTCTTTGAGTGCTTGAAGTAAATCAGGGTCGTCAATGTGTATGGTAAAGATTTTCCTTCATGAGGATTGTGCTTTTAGCACATAGAATAGTTTACAGCTCAAATCAAGTAAGTGGTATTGATAATTCGAGCCAGATTCTTTAATTGGAAAAGCCCAAATTGTTTTTCTTTATGTTTTGTTTTCCAAGCCCATCAAGTGCAATAGCTTCAATATTGAATTTATAAGAAAGGGTTATCATTTGTTCTTGGTCAATCTTAATACCACACTTTGTGAGCTATATTATTTTTGGCTAAAGCTGTTGTTTAATAAACTATTTTCATGCTTTGTAGAAATCAAACCATTGTAGCAAAATGCAATATTAGGTAATATCAAAGAAAATCAAGACGATTGGACAAAAGATCACAAGGATAGGAACAATTAGAAACAAAGCCAAATAACCGAGAAGGCAACGGCGAGACACTGACTAGCTAATACCATTATTTTTGGTATTTTTCGTAAGTAACATGTGATGCTACATAAAACGTTTTGATGCTAAACATACTAGCTTGAATGTGCCATGTTTTTTTCGGGGTGTTGAGATGATATAGGATGTGGAGAGTTCTGATGTCTAGAGAGTTTTGATGTCTGGGGAGTTCTGATCGAGTATGAATGATCAAGTATGATTGAGTATGTTCAAGCACTAAGATGATATACGATAAAATGACAGTGAGATACGAAACATGTTCCAAAAATAGGCCCACAAACAATTAAAATCGGTGAGATGGGATAATGGACCTCAAAACACTGAGATGATATAGGATGTGGGGATATACCATCTCATTTGGCCCCAAACGACTTTGTGCTGTTGAGATGTTACTCTTAGTCATGATGTTAGATTTATGTATCCATATTTAACATCAATTTTGAGAGTACCAACTAATATGAACTTAAGCTGAATTGACATTCTAACATCCAAGAGGTCTGGTGTAAGATAAAATAATTGAGGCCATTGATTTTTATTAATTTATTATTAATATTATTATTATTATGCTCATACTACAAATAAGCTGCCAGAAGAACTTTTAAAAAAGATTGATATATAGTGGTCCTATGAAATTGATGTGAAAAGTGAGACCACCTTCTTTCCCTTTCAAGGAAAAGAAAGAAAAAAAAAAAAGAAAAGAAAGGAAGGTTATTTTAGTTTATATTTTAGCTTTAGAATTTGAAGGAAATGGAGAAGATTCAATGTATAGCATTTGAGAATTTTAATTTGAGTTGTCCTCTCTTCTTCCACTCATTTGCCTCCACTTGATAAACCTCTAATTACGTCAATGGATAACAACACCACGACTAGAAAAGAAAAAATAGAAAAAAAGAAACCTTTTTCTTTTGAAAAATTTTCGTAAATTGAAAAAATATCAAATTATATATAGAAATAAAAAAAAATACTAATAGATATTGATAGATACTAATAGACTTCTATTAACATCTATAAAAAAGATGAAATTTTATCATTTTGTGTAAATAATTTTACTCATTTTTCTATTTTTCAAAATCTTCCACTGGAGAATGGATTTTTTTTTTTTTTTTTTAATTTGTTAAAATAAGATGTCAATTAGTGTGACAAGCTCATGTGTAGAAATAGGAAGGCATAATACATATTACATGCATGATATCATTATAACATCATTAGAAAGTAAATTGAGTTATGATTGATAAAAAATGATTATGTAAATGATTTTAGCAATATCTTTTGAGATATGAAATAAAGGGTAACAATGATTTAAACTTTTCATATAATTGTAAATAATATCACACACATGATATCATAAACCATACACCAAATTCTTTGCATTTTCATCTAAATTGAACTTTATGAAATCTCGCACTAGCTCATCACGATCAAGACATAAATCTACCATATAAAAATTGAAACATGTAAGCACATTAGAGTAAGAAATTGAAGTCGGAGACATAATTACATTCACAAAATCCAATTTCTTACCAACTATATGAAAATGATGTTCAATATTGCAAAAGTAAACAAACCCCGTTTGAGTGGCGAGGGATCAGTGCCGTTTGCGTGAGGAGTGACCAGAGTTTAGCGTTCGCGTGAGGGGTGGTCGGAGTTCAACGCTATTCACGTGAGGATTGGTCGGCGTTTAGCGCCGTTCGCGTGAGGAGTGGCCAGCGTTCAACGTCGTTCGCATGGGTGCAGAGTCATCTTCTTGTTCGAGTGGTTCGTGTGGAGGGCTTCATCAAAGGCAAAGGTAAAATCAAGGGGGGAAAGCAAAAACTAAAAAATTAAAATAAAAGGGGAATGTAAAATGGATGGGGGAGGGGAATAATTTGGCCATATATTTAGTAATATTTTAATATGTTACTAAAAGTATTTAATATTTAGTGGCGTTAATTGTCATATTGCAAAATCTTTTAGTGAAGTGGATTAAAAATGTGTTGCTAATAATGATATATCTTTAATGTGTTGCTATAATGATATATTTTGTGACATATCTTTAACGTGTTGCTATAATGATATATTTTGTGACATATCTTTAACGTGTTGCTATAAGTAGCCTTTTACCAACAAAAATTACTTGTACCACTAAAAATTTGTCGCTAAAATATTTTTTCTTGTAATGGCAATTTGAATTTTATTTTATGTTTTCAGATTCACTATGTTAGCGAATGTGCATTTGGTAGCCAATCTAGATTTTGTTTTGAGAAACTATTTTTGGATTCTGTAATTCAAACAATTCAAATTCTGAAAACATCTTTACGCTTTCAATGTATCTAATTTTGAATTTGAAATTTTAAAAGATAAAACAACCAAAAATATAAAATTTCATATAATGAACTCAATTATTTTTGTTAAGTTCAATTATGTATTATACGATATATTATATATTATATGAAATTATAAAATTATAATTGTACAAAATTTTTAACATAAAACAAGTTCATAAATTAATTAATAATAGTTTATGAACCTAATACATAGTAAGTAACTATAATTAGTTATATATATGGTTTATAAATATATTATCAAACACATTATGAAAAATTATTTAAATTGAAATTTAACTTTTGAATATAGCGCTATCAAATGCATCTAAAAAATTGAAATACAAATCTGTTTTCATTCAATTCCTTGTTTTCAAAATCTTGTTTTTAGATTGGCTATCAAACAAATAAAGGTTTTGAGTGATTAACCAAACACTTCAACTTTTTTTCAAAATGACTTATTTTTAAAATAAAAAATTTAAAAAATTAAATCAAACATACTATTATATTAAAGAGTTTCTAAACTCAAACTTTTCCTCTCAATTCTTGAATGTCACATGTAGAAAGGGGAAAAAAAAAACAAGCGCACGAAAGAGAGTAACCACGTAGGGGGACATTTGGGACAAGGAATTGGTTAATATAGTCCAATTCTTATAGTTGGGTTATAATAGTTTTTGTTTGGAGTGTAGATTATTTTAGTTTAAGTTATAATAGTATGTGTTTGAGGTGTAAATTAGTTTAGTTTGAGAAGAAAATCATAAACACTGTAGAAAATAATAAAAAAATTATGAAGGTAAAATAATAAAAACTGTATCAAATAATAAATATCATAACAAAGGAGCATTTTGAAATAGTATTGACTGTAGCTAATTGAGACAGTATTTATCGTAGCAAAAGGTGGTTATTATAGTCTTAGAATAATTCTTGCCCCAAACATACCTAAAGAAATAAGCTCCATACTCAATCTACGGAAACCTAATATAATTGAAATAGCTATAAAAACAACTCGTCGTTGAAGTCCAACGAGAATGGAAATAAAGAACCTACTGAGAGGTCATACACAACTCGGAATCCTCTCCACTCCTCCAAAAACTCTATTGTTCCTCTATCTCTTAAAACCACACAACCGCCCCTACATATGTTAATTGGAAAAAAGCAAAGAATAAATTTAAAGCCTAGGACAAAAAAAAAAAAAAAGAACAAAAAAACAAATTTGAAGAGCCAAAGGACGGAAATTGAAACCTAGTCAGTTTTTTAATTTTTTTTTTTGGTTTTTTGTTTTTTTTTTTTTTTTTTGGGCATAATTTAACACCGCGGGACAAATAGAAGAGATGTCAAATCTCAGCATCTTTTGTTCCGAAAACATCCAAAACCTTTTATGTCAAACTAAGAAAAGATCATTATTTCGGTGCTCTCTTATTATCAATTTTTTCTCTCTTAGCTTTTAATATTCTTTCACCTACTCTTCCTTTGTTTCTAAACAATGAACAATAAAAGCACAATGTTTTATGATATGTACAAAACACAAACAAAAGGATCTTTGGAAAAAGAAGCTCTAGTTTTTGTCTGGTGATAATGTCTTGTCTTTTGGTCTTAAAAGCCAAAGGAGAGCTTGGATTTGTGAGAGAGTTTCAATGCATGTCAAAAAGATTTAGCTCTTTGTATATACAATGAACATTTTCTTTTTGTCAAAGTTCAATCTTTTTCTTGTGGTGGACTGTGTGATTAGTTTCAATCCAAAAAGACGTTTTTTCTCAGATTTAGAATTCTTTTCATGTAGTTGTTTGTATTTTTAATATGGATATGGCATACCATATGATGTACTGTAATTATCATGCTTTACAAGTATGTAAAATAGGGTATGATTTGTGTTATGAGTAATTTGGACCTAACAAACAAATTTTAAAGTTTCATTTGAAAAAATGGCAAAAATGTTTCAAAGTTATAAAAATAGCAAAATAAATTTATATAATAGAAAATACTAATTAGTAAATGACAAAACTACCCTAAAACAACAAAAGTATGGATGAGAATACAATGACACACTGCTTCAAGAACAACTCGAATACCACAAATACACTCTACCTAAACATTCTCGAACCATAAATACACAATATCTAAACATTTCAGAAGCAAAAATTAAAAATCACCAAATATTGTCCTTAACGCTTCCAAATGCCTATAGAACGCGTGTATTGACGGAAGATGACGACCATGTGATGGGGGTCATTAGAAACTTATGGATCTCTACAACAATCGACTTTCTCCAAGGTGATAAAGAGCAAAGTTGATTATACTGGTGAAATTATTGTTGGCAAGTGTGTATTTGAAAGAATTGCAACTTTAGGATGATGTAACTATTGGAATATGATTGTGTTTGACACCAAACTAGTTGTAAGGAGTTTCATTGTATTCATTCCATATGGCCATTTTTCTCATAGAATCTTGAAAGCCAACTTTAAACACTATGAATCCTAGAAGGTCATTATTAAAAACGATGTTCAAAGTAGAAACAAAAGAAGAAAACATGTGTGTGAACGAAAAAGGTCAGCGACATGGCAAGGGTGGTCGTCAAAAGCTAGCTAAGACGATGGAATTCAAGAAATGGTTATTGAACCAACGATTGTCGACATGAAATTGAGAAGGAGAAAAAGAGATTTTGGGGGGCGACTAAGTGAAAATGATGAAGAAAATATGAGATTTAGGGAACACGAATGCCAATAAAATATAATATTAAAATAAATAAATATAATATATATAAATATATAAAATAAAATAAATAACAAAAGTAACTAAAATAACAAACTATCCATTTCTCCACTTTCTCCAAACTTTTTGGAATTTGTCCGATGTATTTGTCTTTCAAAATTCATCAAATACCACTATTTATAGGCAATTTGAAAAGTATGGGGTGGATTATATGGACACTAATAATGAATATTTACAAGACACGTGGACAACACTTTGAAAAAATGGGGACATGACACATGGTCAATGGATACTAAGCATGAGCATTTAATGAGCATCTATTTTCAATAATATTTATAATACTCCATCTTAGATGTCTATTATATATATATGAAATATGTCTCGTTAAAACCTTACTAGGAAAAAACCCATTGGGAAAAAATCGTAGTGAAGGAAAAAGAGTACATATTTCATATAATCTAATACTCTTAAAAAGAATACAGTATATTTACTCTTCCTCATGGAAACATCATTTGAGATCTCAGAGTCGTCACATTCTAATGTTACGTACCAATTTTTCAAAGGTTGTTGTAAGTAATGATTTTGTAAATAAGTCCGCAAGATTATCTTTTGAACAAATTTGTTGTATAGTGCTGTTACAATTTTCTTCAAGATCATGAGTGTAAAAAAAGCTTTGGTGAAGTATGATTTGTTTTATCTCCTTTAGTATATCCTTTTTGGCTTTGGGATATGCATGTTGTGTTGTCTTCATATAATATTGTTGGAGTATTTTTACTAGAAGATAAGCCACATGTTACACGAATGTACTGAGTCATTGATCTTAACCATACACATTCTCGATTAGCCTCGTGAATTGTAAGAATTTCAACACCATTTGAGGAAGTGGCTATTATGGTCTGTTTCACCAATCATCATGATATAATAGTCCTCCACATGTGAATAGATAACCATTTTGAGACCTAGCTTTGTGTGGATCAGATAAATATCCAAAATCTACATAACCAATCAAATCAAAATTCAATTTATTTGAATAAAACAAACCCATATCAATTGTTCCTCGGAGATAACGAAGTATATGCTTAATTTCATTCCTATGTCTTTTAGTTGGAGAAGAACTATATCTTGCTAATAAATTTATTGAAAATGCAATATATGATCTTGTATAATTAGCAAGATGCAAAATTGCACCAATTGCACTAAGATTTGGTACTTTAGGACTAAGAAGTTCTTCATTATCATCTCGAGGTCAAAATATAGCTTTCCACACATCTAATGAACAAACTTCCATTGAAATGCTCAATGGATGTACTTTATCCATATAAAATATTTTCAAAATTTTTCCTGTATAAGTTGACTGATGAACAAATATCCCATGTGCTAAATGCTCAATTTGCAAGCCAAGACAAAATTTTGTTTTTCTGAGATCTTTCATCTCAAATTCCTTCTTAAGATATTCTATTGTCTTTGAAAGCTCTTCAGGAGTTTCAATTATATTTAAGTCGTCAACATATACAATAATAGCAAATCCCGACTATAATTTCTTTATAAAAGCACATAGACATATTGGATTATTTTAATATTCTTCTTTCAATAAATATCCACTCAGGAAATTGTACCACATTCGTCCTAATTGTTTCAATTCATTTAGTGATCTCTTTAACTTTATTGAATACAATTCCCAGGAATTTGATTTATATGTTTCAAGTACCTTAAATCCTTCTAAGATTCTCATATAAATATAATTATCAAGAAATCTATATAAATATGTCATGACTAAATCCATAAGATGCATGTTTAGACATTCATAAACAGTCAGGACCATTAAATATCTTAATGTCATTGCATCCACCACTGGAGAATATGTCTCCTCATAATCAATACTAGGTCCTTGTGAAAAATCTTATGCAACTAGTCTTGCTTTATGTCTTATGACCACATTATTTTCATTTCTTTTTCTAACAAATACCCATTTGCATCCCACAAGTTTGACACCTTCTAGTGTTTGGACTACTGGTCCAAAGACCTGACATTTTGAAAGTGAGTTCAATTCTTCCTCGATTACTTCTTTCCACTGAAGTCATGTCGATATTCTTCAATAGATTTTGGTTCAGAATCTTATTTTCAGATATAATATTAAGAGCAACATTATATATAAAAATGTTGTCAATAACTACATGAGTTTTGTTCCATCTTTTTCCTGTCACGACATAGTTTATTGAAATCTCATTATTATCTTTAGGTATTTCACCTTCCTCATTAGTCATGTCAAGGATTTCTTTATTGGTATTTACATCCTCAACCAAGTCTTCTTGGCAATTAATTATTTTTCTTTTCCAAGGATTTTTATCTTTGGAACTCACTAGTCTACCATGCTTCTGGTGTATTCCACTCATTAATAACAACTTGCTGTGTTGGGATATCAATTTTTTATGGAACATTTGCAGCTGGTATATGTGAATTAATTACTTTCTTTGCTCTATAAATGCATTTGGTAACTGATTTTCTATATTTTGCAAATGAATTATCTTCTGAACATCAAGTTCACATTGATCTGTACGGGAATCTAAATGAGACAACAACGACATATTCCATGTAATTTCTTTTTCCAATTTCTTAATTCCTCCTCCTAATGGTGGAAAATTAGCCTCGTTAAAATGACAATTAACAAATCATATAGTAAATACATTACTGTCAGGGGTTCAAGATATTTGATAAATGAAGGAGAATCATATCCAATATATATTCCTAACCTCCTTTCAGAATCCATCTTAGTACGTTGTGGTGGAGCAATTGGAACATATACTGCACGTCCAAAACTTCTCAAATTGAAAATATTTGGCTCATAACCTAAGCTAATTGTAATAACGAGTACTTATGATAAGTGATGTTGTATGCAAAATAACATGTCCCCATACAAGTGTAAGAAACTTAGCTCTCATAATCAATGGTTTAGCAATTAACTGTAAACGTTTTATGAATAATTTTACTAAACCATTTTGTGTATGAACTGAGCTATAGGATGTTCAACACTTATCCCAATTGACATACAATAATTATCAAAAGCTTGGGATGTAAATTCACCAGCATTATCAAGACAAATGGTTTTTAATTGTATAATCAGAAAATTGTGCTCTTAATTTAATTATTTGAGCAAGTAATTTTGCAAATGCAAGATTTCGACTTGATAATAAGCACACATGTGATCATCTGCTGGATGCATCTATTAATACCATACAATATCTAAATGGTCCACTT
Organism: Benincasa hispida; assembly: GCF_027475165.1. Lineage (NCBI taxonomy): Eukaryota > Viridiplantae > Streptophyta > Magnoliopsida > Cucurbitales > Cucurbitaceae > Benincasa > Benincasa hispida. Next base: position 31,806,431 of record NC_143486.1, on the reverse strand, counting down.
GGTGGGTTAATAGGTCAACATATATCATCATGAATTCGTTCTAAAAATGCAAGTGATTCAAGGATGGTCTAATTATCAATTTTCCTTGAGAGCAAGTATCACATGATAATTCATTAGATTGAAGAATCTTCTGGCTCTTCAATGGATATCTATTTGAATTCTCAATAATTCTCATCATCATTATAGATCCTGGATGACCCAATCGATCATGCAAAATTGTAAATATGTCTGGATTTATGAACTTTAGGTTCATTGTTGCATATGTTTCAATTACTCGTATATGAATATAACATAATCCAAAAGATAAAGCAGGACACTCTTCCAGTATACGTTTTTCATTTAAGATAATAAATATGATATATAGATATTCCACATTATTGTTACTATCAATCTTAAAATGATAACCATTGTGATGTAAATCTCTAAAACTAAATAGATTTTTCTTTGATTAACTAGAGAACAATGCATTGTCAATTGTAAATTTTGTTCCTCTAGGAAAAATAATATTTGCTTTTCCAAAGCCTTCAATCAGGTTTGCAGAACCTGATATCGTATTGACTTTTGCTTTCAGCATTGTCAGTTTGAAAAAATATTTTCTACTTATAAGTATTGTATGTGTAGTTGCACTAGTTGCAATATTTTCTACTCTTTTTTAGTCATACAACATATGAAAATGATCCATATTTCTTCATTAAAAGAAAATAATTACATTAAGAAAAGCAAAATTTGGAATATATAAAGGTTAACATCTACTAAGAGAAGCAAAAAAGAAAAAAAAAATACATGAAGATGAAAAATATTATTAAATCTAGGTGTTTTCAAAGTCAAATTTTTGGGGTTTGTGCCCTAAAATCAGGTGTCCTGTAGTTTGTAAACAACTTTGTAAGAACATTTGTGATGTATAATATATATGATATTTACCTCACTTCTTGACTTTTCACATTTAGATATTTTTTATTTTACCACAAACCAATAAACTTAATATCTCTGGTTGTCTTTATGTAATTTAAGCATGTATGTAGTGACATACAAGTGGATCATGTCTTAAGTGACAACTAAAATAATCTGTAGTATATGGATATAGGAGAGAAACCTTATCCTGGTAACACTACGAACGCGACCCACTTTGTGAAATTGTTACAAGTGTTGTGACTTGTCACAGATGATCTGATCCTAATCATTCGTGTAGTGGACATGCGAGCGGGGGCATCCTATACAAAGAGTTTGTATAAGACCTGACCTCGAAGTGTTAATGTCTCGTCATATAACTCCGTTCATGATTGAGACTTCAGATCACTAGGATGACCATAAATAACATGACCTCAATCTTGAGTGAGTTGGGAAACTCCTGCCATTGAGGGCGTCGACTCAAACCTATCACTTTGGGGATTCGTCTGATTTGGGAGCTGGGAACTCAGCTTCACAAGATGAAGTTCACTCCTTCTCCAAAACAGGGGTAAGTATATAGATTGTTCTCTTAAGAGCTAATCCTGGGCCTTGAACGATATGGCGTCATGCACCTTCTCACGGCCGGAGAGGTGTTCACACATAGTAGGACTATGTTGTATTGTTCATTAGAGGGATCAATGGTACTTAAGGAGGAAGATGTAATTACAGGGGTAAAACGGTAAACTGGCTTGCTATAATTACGAGCATCTGTCAAGGGTCATCGTACAGATGATTGGTTATATCCAATAGACATAGAAATATATCTATGGCAAAAAGAGTTCAACTATCGGTCTTTAGTGGAATGCCTGGTAGTTAACAGATGGTGGATATCGTGACTAAAAAGTTTATTCAGCTATTTACGTACCGTTGGAGCTTCGAGCCTTAGGTTCATAAAGTCCCCTTGGTAGCTTGGATACAAGTTGAGAGTCAGTTTTTGGGTCAGTTTGAAATGTTCAAATTGACAACAGGAGTTTGATTATATATGATATAATTAACTTTATGTATGAGATACATTAATTTGGAGAAATTGGATATAAATATGATTTATATCTAGTGGAGGAAAATACTATAATTTATATATGATATTAATTTATATGTTATGAATATGATGAGATCACATTCCATTGCAAGAAATTTGGGCTTTAATGTCGGTTGGAAAAAGTGAAACCAGATGTATAATGTCGGTTTTTTAAAAAAAGAAAAAACAGATCTTTAATGTCGGTTTAAAACGGACATTAAATGTCTAAATTTATTTTTTTCTTACTTTATTAAAAAATATATCTTTCATTTTAACCAAACCTTCTCTCTCCTTTCACCCTCTCTTACCAAACCCTCTCTTTTCCTTGGCCATTCAAATCCCCAAAGTTTTCGTTGTTCTAATCGTTGTTGTCACGGGCATTGTTAGGGTCGCTATCGTCGCCGCTGGTTGGTCTCTGTCATCTGATCTTTGTTGTGGGCATTGTTCGATCGTTTTCATGGGCGTTGTCGTGGGTCTCTGTCGTCTTCAACAACATTGTGCAGTCGTTGTCGTGGTCTCTATCACCGACATTAGTTGGATCTGTAGATTTGGTTGGATCTGTAGATTTGGATTGTTAAGAAGTAAAACATATCGTCACCGACGTTCGTCATTGGTTGGATCTGTAGATTTGGAGTACGCCGGCGTTCGATCTACTCGTGGTCTTTCGATCCGGTTTTTCTTCTATTGTAACTTGGCTTTTCGTTAGGTTGCTATCATTCATTTTAAAAATTACATTGCTAAGAACTGGTCCCCCGTTGACCCAGGCAATAGATATATTTATTGAATTGTTATTGGAATCATTGGCTAGTTTTGGTGGCTTAATTGTTCTTGTTGAAATGATGTAGATGAACAACAAAAGATTTCTGAGAGTGATAAAGATGTAGTCCAGAAGAACATTCTTCCATTCTTGTCACAGGTTCCATCTTTGTTGAGGTAAGTGTCTGTTGTCTATTTATGTATGATGTAAAATAGCAGTTGAAGACTGCCTTTTTGAATATTTTGGGTATAATAGGAGTTTGGGAAACTCATTGTTCTATGAACAATCTTTTTAAATTTGGTAACTTCCAAAAATAATTGACTATGACATGTGTGGATCTGAATTCTTTTTGTTGCTTCAACATCGTGCATATGTAGGGTACAACTTAGGGAGTGTTTAAAGTCTATCATTCATGTTGATTATTCGGAGCAATGGTCGTGTCTTCTTGATTGAGTGAAAGAAAATTTACAAGCTCCAAACGTTTATGGGGCTTTATTTGTGTTGTGAATTCTCGCTAGAAAATATGAGTGAGTATATTATGTTTTTTAGTTGTTGACTTTTCCGATCCGGTCGTCTACTTATCTGATCTACTCATGGGTCTTTCGATCCAGTTTTTCTTCTGTGAAGTTTGAATTTTCTTTAGTTATGAAGTAGTAGCAATGTGAATAAGTTGAAATTTAAACAGTCAATAGGTTCATTACAGATAGAGAAATCTATCTTTCCATGTTCCTATGCTCTGTTGCTATCTTTAAAGTCATTCTTCTTTCTTTCAGGATAATTTCTCTTAAAGTGGCCTTCTTTATGACAGTGATAGCACTTAATCACCAGTTTTTGCCTATAAAATCTCTACCCCTTTATAAACTTTTCTTTTTGAAATTATTGTTCTTCCCCTTTGAAAATAAGGTTTCACCATTTCCAAAACTTTTAGATTCTGCCTTGAATTCCAGCTACTTACATCTAATGGCTGCACTTACTGCATCAGTGGAGATATTATCCCTTCCATACTTAAGTGCCATTTTTACATCTTTATAAGTATTTGGTAATTAATTAAGAAGTATGGTTGCTTCACTATCTTTGCCTAGTTTCTCCTCTATTTGATTTATTTCTGATGTTAATCTTCTACAGTCATTTAGGTTCTTATCCATTATTTTCCAGTATTCATCTTGAATGAGAACAACCTTTCCCTCAAGAAAAATTTATTTGACACATCCTTTTTCTCATATAAAGCTTCTAATTTATTCAGAACTTCATATGTTGTGCATTCATCAATTACTTGCCTTAGTATGTTGTCAGTTACATTCAATAACAGAGTTCTTATGTAGGCTACTTTTTCAATATTCTGTTTCTCTACTTGAGTTAGCGTTGTAGGCAATGTCTTAAGATCTTCTAATCCTTTTAAGGTCTTTTGATATGCCAATATCATTTTAATCTTCTTTGACCAAAGATTAAAATCATTATTTTCAGTGAACTTTTCAATTATGTACTTCTCTACTGCCATTGATAAGTTCTTTTTTAAGTTTTGATACCAAATTGTAAAGAGAAAATAACTACACATGTCTCACTGTAAAAGGTAATGAACATGCAAATTCTCTCTAAATTCTCTGATCTTTCTATTCACTCACAACAAATCAATGGAGACAAAATTTGAGTAAAGAACTAGATGAAGATTAAGGAAAGTAGAACAGAAACACCTGATTTATAGTGGTTCGGCTTATTTATTCCTACATTCACTCCAGAGAACAACCATTGACATCTTTATTCAAGATCAAAATCAAGAAGCAGACATTACAAAGCACAATCAGGTTCGATTCTTCAAAAAGACTTCTTCTCCCTCTTACAGCCCTAATTGCAAAGCTCAAATCTTTTGCATTGATTTAAATAGTCAATAGGTTCATTACAGAAGAAGTACTCAATAGGTTCTTTTGCATTGTTTATTGTTGAATTCTTGATTTGTTCTGATTGTAACATTATACGAGTTTATACGAGTGATTTTCATGCACTACCACCAGATCTTCGCTGTTAATCCTAATTCTTATATTATTTTCAAAAACATTATACGAGTGAAATTTCTTTATCACATGCAAATAAAGTAAAATGTGTGGTGGTAAATTTTTTTTTTTTTTTTTGGTTTGATTATCTGGATTCTTTGATTTTTATTTACTAGCGAGTATGGAAGGAAGACTGGATAAAAATAAGATAGAGCAAGGTTGATGATTTGATGAACCAGTGCAAATTAACCTGCTCAATTGTTCTACTCGTTGTGTCAAATTGTTTAATATTAATGTCTCAGCTTAGGTGAATAAAATTTTTGTTAATTTAAACTGTGTAATAACAGGAAGTACGGCGGCATGATACTGCATATGCGTGCTACAACTCCTTTGATTTCTTGGAATACTATTTAGTGAATAGTTGTGGGGATTGTGTGTGGCACATCTTACCATTGCTTTCTACTTGATGTCGACCTATCTTATTCCGTCAAATTTCATCCGATGTCTTACTAGACTATTGGTACATGGCTTCTTTAGCATTTTCCCTTTGAACTTTAGGGTAAATGAATTCGTTTAGTAATTAAACAATCTCATTTAGTATTGATCTTTGTTGATATTTATCTTTATTAAACCGGAGAAAGCTGAATGAATGAAGCCAAAGGTAATTTTTTTCCCGCTTTGGGTATGTTTTGCAGGTAAAGAAGGAAAGAGCAAAATGTGAGGCATTGGGATAAATTTAGAAAATGCTTCTGTTATATTGAAGAATGAGCTAGCCATGCCATTGTTACTTCAATAAGTTCTTTCTGTTTATCTATTTATGTGTTCAACAATGGACAAATGGATCTTACAAGACTTAAAGATCTTGTTCGCATTATTGGGAGACAGAGGCTTGTGTTGTATCTTAGTTGTAGAAAAAAGGTACTTCTTTTTGTGTTATTGTTGCTGAGTTTAGAAGCTGTCATGATTGATTAACATCCTATGTTATAGTTAACCCTTTAGATGTAAAAAGTCACCCAAAGTCATCTACATTGAAACGAACAAAACATCTTGCAGCTTGGGCTTCACTAACATTTGTCTATGCTCATGCATTAATTAACATTTAGTTTCGATTTAGGAAGGTAAAATGAAATTGTGACAGATAGATGGCAGAAGTTCAGTGATGTATTTATGTGTTGTATTTGCTTTTAGTTACATCAAATTTGAATCTAATTCGTCTTTGGAATCTTGTTTAGATAATCTAAGATTAACCCTCGATAGCATCTTTTAGTTGGAGATGTTTTTTGTGATTTCATTTGATTGAAGTCTTGTATCCATTGGTGTGCTTTTTAGATGCTTGAAGTTTTGGTGTTGCTTTAGGGGGCTTTTTACTTTTTAGTTATATGGATAATGTAAAACTTTTTAGTTGAATATGCTAGCCTCGTACGTAAATTATTTATTTTTTATATAGTACTAGCTTTAATTTAATAAATGGACGTAAACTTATGTTGAATTTATCTTTTTTTTTTGTTCCTTTTTGTAGTTCAATACAAAAGATGCATATATGCAAGGAGAGATTGACGTAATTCGGACCCAATGGGCAAGTTTTGTTGGCCGATTTGTGTAAGGATGTAATTCTTGTTTTTTGTCTCAATAGAATGTAAATGCTAGCTTAGAATGAATGTAAATATAATGGATTGGAAGGCAAATATTGATGGGCTCGCCATGTAAATATTCTGGTTTTGGTATTGTTTTGCAAATTTTGATGGATAAATTCATAGGTGGAAGACAAATATTGATGAGTATATGTAATGGATTGGAAATATTGATTCTTGTTTGTGGATAGATTCATAAATGGAAGACAAATATTGATGGGCTCGCCGTGCAAAATTTTCTATACTTTTTAATATAAAACATGAACATTTCCTGACCTAATACAAGATATATAATGTCGTTTTTAATTTATTTGACCAAAAAAATGGGTTCAGAAACTGAATGCAACCGACATAGAAGGTCTTTAATGTCGGTTGCAACCGACATTAAAGACCTTCAATGTTGAGACCTTTAATGTCGGTTGCAACCAATATTGAAAGGCTGTGTAATTTGGTGTTATTGAAACCCTTTAATGTCGATTTAAAACCGACATTAAAGGCAATCGACATTAAAGGGCTTTAATAACACTATCTTTAATGTCGGTTGCCAACTGACATTAAAGCCCGAATTTCTTCTAGTGTTCATTGGAAAGTTAAAAGGAAAATGGGATGGCGTCTCTTCTGTTTTAATAACGGATGAGTGAGTTGAAAGATCACTTTGAGACGCATAAATAGCTCACGGTGTGTTAAGCATGAGTGCGCGGACATTGTGTTAAAAAGTGTGTCATCGCTTAGAAAATCAATACCTATAGATAGTTCCTGCACGATCGCTTACCTATACGATATTGCTAAGCGACTGCTTACTGATTACACCCTCGCGCGCTATTTATGAAATGATTGTTGACATTTTCCTAAGCGTTCGTTTAGCTCCCGATATTTACTAAACGATCGTATAGACAATCATTTAGTTTTTCCTACACGATCGTTTACCTTTTTCCTACATGATCATATACTTCACCTAAACGATCAAACATCTTGTCTATACAATAGACGAGCTATCTTGTCTATACAATAGAACAAAGCCCACACTTTGGATTTTCACTCCAAGAATACTGAGGGCTCTGAGTGGTGGTGTCATCTCTATTTCCTTCTGTTAGTGTGAAGACTGTTGAGGTAGACAATTGGGTTTTAGATTTGCTGTGAAGAAGAAGTATTCAACTGGTATGATCTCTCGATCTCTTTAGCATTATGAATGCATTTTAGTATGTTTGAATATACATGTGGTAATCTGCCACAATGAATTGGAAAGATCTGCTTCCGCTCGTAGGTATTCTTCAAGAAGAGTTCCTTCAAAATGAAACACTTGATGTTCCATCAATTTTGCTGATTTTCTCTTCATGAGATTCAAAGAAATCTGCCACATCCAAATTTTTCATATGGGATGGGTCAAATATGTCACTATCCTGGTATGCAAAATTTACTTCCACATTTTTCTCTTTTTCCTTAAGGGAGGCTTGATAGAGATCAACTAAGAGTTTTGTCATACAATAGGTACGTGGGCAATGTCTAGTCATTCAGTATCAAAAGCATTTATTTTCAAAACTTTTTGAACTCTATTATCTTGTGGGGTTTTCCTTAGTGGTCATCATTTTGTGTGGTTCTTTTGAAATTTAAATGATTAGAACAACCATTACGAAAATAATACTTATTTCTTCCTCGGTCGCAACCTCAACTACGACCATGACCTCGACCACGTTATTATGAAAATTCAAAGCATTCACTTCAGGGAATGGTATTGTTTCCGTTGGTCGAGATTCATGATTTTTCATCAATAACTCATTACTTTGTTCGACCACGAGAAGACATGAAATTAATTCAGAATACTGTTGAAAACATTTCTCTCGATATTGCGGCTGCAGAAGCATATTCGAGACATGAAATGTAAAAAGTATCTTCTCTAACATATCAACATCAATAATTTCTCTCTACATAATAACAATTTAGAATTGATTTTAAATAATGCGGAGTTGTAATCACTTACTGATTTGAAATCCTATAGCCTCAAGTGCATCCACTCATATCGAGCTTTAGGAAGAATAACTATTTTTTCATGATCATACCTCTCTTTCAAATTTTTCTACAAGATACGGGGATCTTTTATTATAAGATACTCCTTTTTCAATCCCTCGTGGAGATGATGAAGAAGGAAAATCATTGCTTTTGTTTTGCCCTAACTAGATGTTGTATTTCTTTCTTTAATAGTTTCTCCAAGGTTCATAACATCTAGGTGAATTTCGGCATCAAGCACCCAGGACAAATAATTATTGTTGTTAGTATCAAGGACAACAAATTCTAATTTTGTAAGATTTATCATGACAACACTATCATAAAATATTGTATTTATGTTTGAAATTTAATAGATATTAAATATGCAAAATAACATTAAATTGATTAATTGTAATGAAGAGAAAAAAATCGACATACCTTTAGGACCTACCTTTAGCGGGAAAAACGACAAGAGCTCGCGCGGATAATATTTGTGAATTTGAGGAGCACAATGGGAACTCGAATGCCAATAAAATATAATATTAAAATAAATAAATATAATATATATAAATATATAAAATAAAATAAACAACAAAAGTAAATAAAATAACAAATTAAGGATTTCTCCACTTTCTCCCAACTTTTTGGAATTTGCTCAATATTTGTGTTTTTCAAAACCCACCAAATGTCGTGGTAAATAGGAGGTGGATTATATGGACACTAATAAGGAGTATTTACAAGACACATGGACAATACTTTGAAAAAATGGGGACATGACACATAGTCAATGGACACTAAGCATGAGCATAGGCGATATATATATATATATATATGCACGCATATATTTCAAACATTTAAAGTTTAATTCCCATTTATATGTTTCTTTTTAAGTACAACAAACCATTTTTACGTGTTTCTATATGAACTATTAAAAACATCGAAAATATGAAAAAAAAAAATCAAATTAATTTGATAACAATATGTATAAAATAATGAAAAATATTTAGATATAATTGAATTTGTAACAAACATTTAAACAAATTGAAAGTTAGTTATATAAAATAAAATTTGATAATATAATATAAATTGGAGAGAAAATCAGGAAGTGTTTGTTTATTGTAATTAATTCGATAAGTAGTTGATAAAATCTAATTTGATAATAAAATATAAATTTAAATATAATTCGGGAGAGAAAAATCAGGAAGGGAGCTTGTTTACTTACAATTACATTGTATTCAAATTCCATTTTCATTTAAGCTTCAATAATTACACTGTTTTTATAACTCAATCAACATAAAACCTACGAAAGAAGCCTAACTCGTTGTAGAGGCATAGCGAAAAAAACAAAATTGCAAAAGTTAATTATTTTTTTGTCAAAAAGATAAATTAATGGTATAATAATATAATAAGATGATAACGAATAAAAGATGATTAAAAAAATACAAAAAATGGTAAATTTTAAATGAAATATACAGTTTGTTAGATGATAATATGTATAAAATATTGACTACAATCCTAATCAGGATAAAAAAATTTAATCCAAATTTAAAATAATAAAAAATGAATAAAATAATGTAAAATCTAAAGATTATAAATTAAAATTAAAATAGTGATAAACAATTAAAGATTGATTAATTCTGAATATCTTCGAAAAATTGTTAAACAAGATCAAAACAGATATGAAACCGCCAATTCAAATTTTAAAATGGGAGAAAAATCTGACACCTTTATTTTTTGAATCCATTAGGTTGAATTCTCATAACCGACGATTCCATTTAACTGTATTTCTATTGAGAATTGATGCACGATCTCATAACAGACAATTCCATTTACATCGTATTTCTATTGAGAATTTATACACGTTATAGCATTTATACAGTACTAAAAAAAGTTGTTAATCGACCATACCAGGGGTAATTTGGAAATTAAAAAATTTATGTCATGTGCGCGGCACACTTTTGCCAAAAGTCTTATTATTTCTATTTTCTAACAAAAATCAAAAGGCACTCCCCAATTTTGCTATTTCCTTCAATTTCCCTACATTGAAAAGGGAAAAATAGCAACAAATAGTAAAACTGAGATAGGGTGAGCCTAACACCACCTAAACTCAGAACGGACAGGAATCATACCTCAATAGCCCAAACAAGGATCCAACCAAACTAGTGGAATAAGGCAATTGGGCCAAATAGGCTTAATTCCCACCTTTGCCAAGATCTCCGAGTTTGAGGTGGGCCTATTCCTCCAACAGAATAGGCTCTTTGTAGGCCCCATCTAGTTTAGCTCTTCGATTGATCCAATTGTGCCTTTTTGAATTGGGGTTTCTACATAGAAGACCTAAAAATAAGAGCTATATTATATTAATGTCTTGAACATTTCATTTTTTACAAGAAAGGCCTATTGAACTTTGTTTTTTCACTAATGTCAGTGACTACTCATAATTTAGGCCTTGGCCCTACACACACAGATATATATAATCTCTCTCCTCTATATATATTCTCTCTCCTCATGCATATATTCTCTTCCCCATGCATATTCCCTCTCCCCAATAATATATTACATATATTCTCTCCCCCATGATTCACGCCCATTTATTCTTCCTTCCTCTCTTTTCTTCTTCCCCCTCCCTCTATTTTCTCCTTCTGGCGGTGTGAGTTACAGGTGGGAGATGATGGCATGGGGTGAGCAGATCCAACGATGAGAGACAACCATGTTGGGGTTGATGCTTTAAATCTCGTAGGGTCCTATAGTTTGTAAATGTTTTAAGCAAACTCATTGTCTATTTAATAAAACATACCATTTTTTTTTTTGTTGCATTAACCACAAACCAATAAACTAACATCCCAGGTTATTTTGTAACTTAAACATGTATGTAGAGACATAAAGTTGGATCATGTTTAAGTGTTAACCTAAGTGGTCTGTAGTAGATGGATAAGGCTAGGTACGTTATCCTGGTGACACTACGAGTAGGACCCACTTTTTATGTGTTACAATTGTTGTAAAGTGCTACAAATGATCTGATCTTGATAATTCATGTATAAACATGTGAGTGAGGATATTCTATAACAAGGAGTTTGTATAAGACTGAACCACGAAATGTTTAGTCTCATTATATAACACCGTTCATAATAGAGACCTACATTTCACTAGGATGACCATAGGTAACATGACCAGAATCCTGAGTGAGTTGTGAACTCCTGCCTATGAGGGCAGTCCTTTGATTTGTATAGGTGAGAGTGGCCAGATTTTCGACTCAACAAGTCTGCCATTTTGGGGATTCGTCTAATTAGAGAGCTGGGAACACAGCTACACAAGAAGGAATTCACTTCTTCCCGGAGGTCGAGGTAAGTAGATAAATTGCTCCCTTCAGGGTTGATTCCAGAGCTTCAAAAATGTGGCGCCACACCTTCTCCTGGTCCGAGAGGGGTTTAGTCATAGTTGAACTATGATTTATTGATCATTAGAGAGATCAGTGGTACTTAACGAGTTAGATGTAACTATAGGGACAAAACGGTAATTTTGGCCTAGCAGTACTTACAAGCAATTTGTAAAGGGTCATCGTACTGTTGATTGGTTATATCGAATGGACACAAAAATATATCTGTAGGCGAAGAGTACAGCTGTCGATCTTTAGTAGAGTGCTCGACAGTTAACGAATGGTGAATAATTTAATTAAAAAGTTTGATTAATTATGTATGTACTGTTGCAGCTTCAAGCTACAGGTCCATGAGGTCCCCTTGGTAGCTCAGCAGGATTAAATGAGAATCAATTTTTGGATTAATTTGAATTGTTCAAATTAATAGAGGGATTTAACTATATGATATAATTGAGTTATTTTAATGATATGTGATATAATTATTTTAATGTATTTGATATATTATAGCTTTAGTGAGAGGAAATAAATATTTGAATATGATTCAAATATTATTAACATGAATTGGATTCATAAATTCTAAATTTAATATAAATGTGATTTATATTAAATGTCATATAAAAGAGAAAAGAAACTATAGGTTATATTGTATGTGATACAATATTAAATCTATAGGTTATATGTTATATTTGATATAACATATATTTTAATATATATATATATATATATATATGATAAGTTAGTTATCATATTTTTATTTATATATATTAAATATCATTTTTATTTTATTTTTAAATAAAAATGAGGGAGGGCTCCCCCTCTTTTCTTATGTGGGTGGTTGTGGTATTTGGTTTTTTGAAAGACAAGAGAGAGTCTTTCTTCAACAATCTGTTCTTCAATTTTGGCGCATTGTGAGAAAGGCAGAAGAGTTCTGTGTGTGAGTTTGAGTTGTTGGTGAACAATTTCAAACCTTCCTCCTTACTACTAAAATTCCCTCATTCCAAAATAGCTAGAGCCCACCACTCTTGCGTTCCCTACCTGAGAATACCAAGGAAACCTTTGTGGTAGTGTTCGTGCTCTTGATTGAAGTTTTCTTGAAGTGAGTCTTCAAGACGTTCATGTGCTATTCAAGGGATTATTGAAGAAAAGTCTTTAATGGTAAGGTTTCTAAAAATTTTTGAATAACATGTTGTAATTTATATAAATGCATATCTAGTTTTTTATTTACTGTAAAATTTACATTCAATGAAAAATGGAATTTGGGACAATCTTTCTTCCACTCATGGTTCCCTTCAATTTCAGATCCTTCAGACCGATATGGGGCGAATGGATGGCATAACACGACATGACATGAACAACTTGGAACAAATTGAAGGTACAGACAGCGTGGGATTAATCGACGGCGATGGGGCGAGCAGATTTGGTTGACTGCATGGTGGGGCGTGCAACTTCAATCGATAGTGACGGGGCAAGTAGATATAGTCTACAACATGGGAAGAAAGATCCGTGGCAACCATGGCTAAAGAAGAAGAAGAGATGAAAATGGAGGATTATGTGTTATAAAACCCCATATGAAGATGGAGAGACGAAGATAGACTTTGTTCGTGCCACCTATATAGATCCGCTGCACCAAGATTGAGGAGAACTTTTCTTCTTCTTTTAAACCCTAAATATATATACTATAAACCTTCAAGTCAATATGCATTTTTTTGTTTGATATGAATTATATATTGTGATATATGTTGGGATTTGTGTCCTAAATCTCCTTGTAATCTCGTAGTTTGTAAACTCTGTATAAAAATTTTGTTGTTAATAAAATAAGTGTTATTTTATCAGCATAGACTCAATCCAATAAACTTATATCTGAGGGTATTTCATGTAATTTAAACAAGTATGTAGAGACATACAAATGAATCTTGTTTAAATAATAACCTAGACGGTCTGTAGTAGATAGATAAGGTTGGATACCTTATCCTGGTGGCACTACGGATACGGCCTGCTTTGTAGGTGTTACAAGTGTTGTAAAGTGCTACAAATGATCTAATCCTGATCATTCATATGGAGACATGTGAGTGGGGGTATCCTATACTAAGAGTTTATATAATATCGGACCACGAAATCATTAGTCTCTTTATATAACGCTATTAATAATAGAGACTTACATTTTACTAGGATGACCATAGGTGAGATGACCTAAATCTTGAGTGAATTATGAACTCCAGCTCATGAAGGCGATCCATTGATTATATGGGTGAGAGTGGTCAGATTGTTAACTCAACAAGCCTACCATTTTTGGGATTTGTTTGACTGGGGAGTTGGGAACACAGCTACATAAGAAAAAATTCACTCCTTCCCTATATAGGGGTAAGTAGATAAATTGCTCCCTTACGAACTGATTCTGAGTCTTGAACATAGTGGCCAGACCCTCTCTTGGCCTGAGAGAGACTTGGGCATAGTAGAACTATGAATTATTATTCATTAAAGGAATCAGTGGTATTTAAGGAGTTAGATGTAACTACAGGGACAAAACGGTATTTTAGCCCAGCTGTACTTTCGAGCAATTTATGAAGGGTCATTGCACTATTGATTGTTTATATCCAATGGACACAAAAATTTATCTGTAGTGCGAAGAGTGCAGCTATCGGTCTTAGTGGAGTGACCTGTAGTTAAGGAATGTTGGGTAATTTAACTAAAGGGATTAATTAATTATGTGGGTATTGTTGGAGTCTCAATCTACAGGTCCATAAAGTCCCCTCTATAGCTGAACAGGGATTTAATTGAGAATTAATTTTGGATTAATCTGAAGTGTTCAAATTAATTGAGGGAAATTAATTATATATGATACAATTAATTATATTGATTATATATATGATATAATTAATATAATGTATTTGATACATTATAATATGAGCGGAATTTGAATATGATTCAAATACCAATTATATGAATGAGATTTATATAATTAAATATAAATATGATTTATATTGAAAAGAATTAAATATTTGGATATGATCCAAATATCAATTATATGGATGAGATTCATATAAGTGAATTTAATATAAATGTGATTTATATTAAATACCATGTATTGTAAAGAGAATAAGATCTATCAGTTATGTTGTATTTGATGCAATATAAAACTATAGGCTATATGTTATATTTGATATAACATATAGTGTGTATATATATAATATAGTTGTTATTATATATATATATATATATATATATATATATTTATTTACTTATTTATTATTAATATTAATTTATTTGAAATTAATTGGGAAGAAGTTACAACTTCCTCCTCTTATTCTCTCATTTTATTACGTGGGTTGAAAAAGAGTTTGTTAGAGATTTTTCATCTTCTTCCTCAATTCACTCTGAGAGAAGAATTCTTTCGAAGAAAAAGTTTACAGAGAATAAAAGTTATTCTCTTCCCTGTCCCCATCTCCATCTCTTTCCCTCTTCCGAGGATTCTAGCAAAGCCCACAACTCTTGCTTGAATCCTTTATCCCAAGAGAATACAGAGGTTTCGTGAGTGGTGGTGTTTGTTCTTGAAGAGGGAGATCGGCGTGGAAAAGTAGTTCCGTTCGTGGCTTCTACGAGGGAGTTCTTCAAGAAAGGGTTCTTCAAAGGTAATGGTTTCTGAAACCCTATGTATTTTATTTAAAGCATGCTGTAATTTAAGAAAATGCATATCTTGTTCTTATTTACTGTAAAACTTATATTCAATGAAAAATGGAATTTGTGTCGATCTTTACTTCTACTCAAAGGATATTTTTCAAAAATTTCCTTCAATTGGTATCGGAGCCAAGTTGTAGGTTTCTGATTCCAAATTCCATTCTTTTATTGAATCGTTTTTCAGTAATGGTGGGTTTTATAGTCTGCATTCTATTTCATGCGATGAATGGTTGTGGATTTAATTTGTTGATGGATGTTTCGGGATAGAACTCTCAATTTTAAGGCTTTCTTTTATTTACAATTTTCGGTATGTAAAGGCCCCTGCGTTTATGGACTTCAATCTTGCGATCGAGTCTGTAATTTATAAGTTTGAGTCACTCGTGCTATTCCGGAAAGCTTCAAAGAAAGGTTGCAGAGAAAAGTTTCAGTAGAGAAGTCGAAGCTACAAGATCGCATAGCAAAAGCTACAAGATCGCATAGCAAGAGCTACACGATCGTGTAGCATTAGCTACAAGATCACATAGCAAGAGCTACATTATCGTGTAGCATTTCCTGAAAGATCGCATAGATTCTTGTTACACGATCGTGCGGTCTTTCCTACAAGATTGCATAGATGCTTACTACGCGATCATGTAGTCTTTCCTACAAGAACGCATAGTTGCTTGCTACACGATCATGCAGTCGTTCCTACTTGATTGCATAGTTCATTTGCTACACGATCAGCTACAAGGTGGTTCATTGAAGGGTGGTTCGGTTCGAGCGGTTCAAGGTCCGATTCAACCTGTTTCGAACCGGTTGACTCATTTTTATGTAATAGTTAGCCTTTTAAGTTCATTTTTAGCGGGCATATCCCGATCCATCATCTGTTAGTGTAAATATACATGCGATGTATGTTTAATATTATATGTCATGATGTATGTCATATAGTTTTAAAATCCACCATTGGTTATGCATTTTTATTCATGCATCATTTATATTATAAGTGTTATAATATATGTATATGCATAATTTAAATTACATAAAGCATGCTCATGCATCATATAGTATAAATGTTATAGTATACGTATGCATGCATTATAGCATATCCATGCATAATTTATATTATAATGGTTATAATATATGGTTGATGATTGTATAGAAAGTATGCTATAGCATATTTCATTACTTTGATATATATAAGTGTTATGTATATGTAGTAATGAAATGAACATTGTATGATGCATGACATTACTTTAGGTAATCTTATAAATGTTATAATTTTATAAAGTATGTCAATCGATGCAATGTAGGTTTTAATGTGTTTCATTTACTTTATAAGAGTTATAAATAAATGAAATTAGAAATAAAAATCAATAACTAAGAGTTGCATGTAAACTTAGGTGAGATCATTTTTAAAAATAGTTTTAAAATATGATTGAGATATACCTAAGTTCACAAATTTCTAATGAGATTAGAAATTAAATTAATCTTTTTTAATCGGTTTAATAGGATTAAATTGATTTCAATAAAAGATTAAACTTGTAAAATATATCTATAAGGGACTTTTTGTCTAAGACGAGTTTCAACTAGGTTGGAGTACTTAAAATGACGGAAACAAAACACCCCTACCTAGGAACTTACCTGGAAAGGTGAATAAAATAGATTTGCTACAAGCATGTAATTGTTGATTAAAATTTGTTAAAGTTTTTAACGAATGTTAATCAAAATTGTTTAACTTTCTAAAGTAAGTATTACTTTTGGGAAAACTTAAACAATCACTTAATAAAAATAATTTGCCATATTTTTTCTAAGTAAATTAAACCCTAGGTTGTTAAAATACTCGGTGGGAAGAAAAGATGTATACGATACGTCATTTTTCCACTCACGTTTTTCCCTTCATATTCACACCGTGAGACTCATGTTTGGCCTTGAGGCGTCCTGGGAGCACCCCCCTTCGGATGGTGTTTGTATGGGTCAATATCAAGGTGAATGGAGAGAGTATTTATAGTAAGTGAGAGAGGGATGCGTGTCAATATGTCCTACGGTCTCTTTCATTGGTTTGCATCGTAAGCCCTTCTTGCACGGCCTCGGGGCGCCTTGGGAGTGTTCCCTTTCGAATGGTTTGTGTAATTGGTCAATATCAAGGCGAACTTCAGAAATGGATTGGATAGCTTTAGTTTTTACCCCAATCGTTTTTTCCTTCGGTTGGCTCATTGGGGTAGAATTCTAGGATCCAAAATGAAGGGTCACACTTACAGGAAATTATTAAGTAAGTTAATGATTTCTTAACCGAATAAATGATGACTGATCGTTATAGGAATAAGAGTTATTCTGGTGTAATGATTGGTTGAGAGTGTCAATTCAGTGAAGGGATAACTGACTACCCTTCAGTGGCTTTTGTCCTAAATCACTGAAGCATCATTGCAAATTTAGATATTAAATGGGGTTCATTTATATTTTTCTAAAACTGATTTGATTTTTTAAGAGTTATGCTAAAATCTAATATAGATCAATATGTTTGTTTTTTCAGTAATATGTCAAATAGCAATTTTCCGTTAGTTGCCTTTTCTACTTTGACTGATTTTAATTACATGACGTGGAAAGAATCCATTAAAACGTTTTTCGTGGTAAACGACCTCGAAATTGTCATGATTAATTGTCCTCAAGTCCCAACCCCTGATGCAACACGAAATGTTCGTAATGCATATGAGGTGTGGATGAAGGCTAATTCGAAGGCTCGATTTCACATTTTGGCAAGCATACCTGATGCATTGGCCAAAAAGTTTGAGAACATGGTCATTGCACATGAGATCATGGAATCAATGCAAGAATTGTTTGATCAAAAGTTCTCACTATTCAAGCAAGACGAGATTGATGTCAATGAAACCAGTAATGTCAGTTTCCAAGATAATCTCCAGTCCATATTGAATGTCAAGGGACTAACAGAGAAAGCAATTGTTGCCAACTCTAATGAAGTTCATTGATGAGGATTGTCCTCTGAAATGAAACGTGAAGTTTATGATTTGGGTTATGGAGTTGATCCCACTACTCTCCATAAAAGGAAGAACTCCAAAGAAAATAAATATGATTTATTTGTTTAGGAGACGTGCTTAGTAGAGAATGATGATTTTGCCTGGATAGTTGATTAGGAGCTACTAACTACATATGTTCTTCCCATCAAGGATTTAATTCCTAAAAATAGTTGGAAGCTAGAAAGATGACTCTTAGAGTCGGTACTAGTGAGGTCGTTTCAGCTGTTGTTGTAGGCAGGCTTAAGTTACATATTATTAGATAACGTATATGTAGTTCCTCATATCAAGAGGAACCTAATTTCTATTTCCTTTCTGATTGAACAAAAATATTTCATATCCTTCTCTGAGAATAAAGTATTTATTTTTAAGAATGGAATGGAGTTAGGTTTTGGTTCAATGGAAAATAACTTGTATGTAATAAGGCCGTTAGTCATAAAGTTGTGCTCAATACTGAAATGTCCAAAACAGCGAAAACTGTAAAAAGGCTGAGAATTTCTCATAAAGAAAATGCTTATTTTTTGCATCTAAGGTTAGGTCACATCAATCTCAATAGGATTGAGAGGTTAGTGAAAAGTGGACTTCTAAATGGTTTAGAAGAATACTCTTTACCAGTATGTGAGTCATGCCTTGAAGGCAAAATGACCAAACGACCTTTTACTAGAAAAGGTTATAGAGCCAAAGAAACCTTGGAGCTTATACATTCAAACATTTGTGGTCCTATGAATGTAAGAGCACTAGGTGGATATGAATATTTCATCTCTTTCATAGATGATTATTCTAGATTTGGGTATCTATACCTAATGCAACATAAGTTTCAAGCTCTTGAAAAGTTCAAGGAGTACAAGGCTGAAGTTGAAAACTTGTTAGGTAAAAAGATAAAAACACTACGATCTGATCGTGGTGGAGAGTATATGGACTTAAGATTCCAAAACTATATGATAAAACATGGAATCACATCCCAACTCTCAGCCCCAAGTACACCTCAACAGAATGGTGTATCAGAAAGGAGAAATAGAACCCTTTTGGACATGGTTCGGTCTATGATGAGTTATGCTTATCTTCCTAACTCGTTTTAAGGATATGCAGTAGAGATTGCAATTTATATTTTTAATAATGTTCCCTCAAAGAGTGTTTCGAAACACCTTTTGAGTTATAGAGAGGTCGTAAGGGTAGTTTATGCCACTTCAGTATTTGGGGATGTCCAACCCACATGCTAATGGAAAATCCCAAAAAAATGGAACTTCGTTCAAAAGTGTGCCTATTTGTAGGTTACCCCAAGGAAACGAAGGGTGGATACTTCTATAATCCAAGTGCGAATAAAGTATTTGTATCGATAAATACTACCTTCTTGGAAGAAGACCACATAAGGGATCATAAACCACAAAGTAAACTTATTTTAAGTGAGATTTCTAATGAGACTGCTGAAACTTCAACAATAGTTGTTGAACAGGCTGATAGATCAACAAAGGTTGTTCATGTCAGTTTATCTAGTCATCCATCTCAAGAGTTAAGATTGCCTTTACGCTACATGGGTTTAACAGAATCCCAAAGCATCATAAATGATGATGGAGTTGAGGATCCATTGTCTTATAAACAAGCAATAGAAGATGTTGACAAGGATGGATGGATTAAAGCCATGAATCAAGAAATGGAATCCATGTACTTCAATTCAATCTGGGAGCTTGTAGATCAACCTGATGGGGTAAAACCTATAGGTTGTAAATGGATCTACAAGAAGAAAAGAGGTGTAGATAGAAAGATATAGATCTTTAAAGCTAGACTTGTGGCAAAGGCTTATACCTAGGTTGAGGTAGTGGACTATGAAGAAACTTTCTCACCTGTTATCATGTTAAAGTCTATCAAGATTTTCTTGTCCATAGCCACATATTATGACTATGAGATATGGCAAATGGATGTCAAGACTGCCTTTTTGAATGGTAATCTTGAAGAGACCATCTACATGAATCAACCAGAAGGGTTTATTGAACAAGATCAAGAGCAAAAGGTTTGCAAGCTTAATTGGTCCATTTATGGACTGAAAAAAGCATCTTATCTTGGAATATAAGATTTGATACTGGGATCAAATATTATGGCTTTGATCAGAATGTTGTTGAGCCTTGTATTTACAAGAAAATCATCAATAACTTAGTAGCTTTTCTCATACAGTATGTGGATGATATCCTCTAATTGGGAATGACGTAGGTTTTCTGGCTGATGTAAAGACATGGTTAGCCGCCCAATTCCAAATGAAAGATTTGGGAGAGGTGCAGTTTCTTCTAGGGATCCAGATTATAAAGGAGCGTAAAAACAAAATGTTGGCCTTGTCTCAGGCATCGTATATTGACAAGATGTTTGTCAGATATTCGATGCACAATTTCAAGTAGGGTTTATTACCTTTTAGTCATGAAATTTTATTGTCTAAGGAACAGTGTCCTAAGACTCCTCAAGAGGTTGAGGAAATGAGACGAATTCTCTACGCATTGTCTATTGGCAGCCTTATGTATGCAATGTTATGTACTAGACCAGACATTTGCTATGCAATGGGGATTTCCAGTCGATATCAATCCAATCCAAGATTTAACCACTGGACGGTGGTCAAAAAGATCCTCAAGTATCTTCAGAGAACGATGGACTATATGCTCTTGTATGGAGATAAAGGTTTGATCCTTATAAGATACACAGACTCTAACTTTCAGACTGATAGGATTCTCGGAAATCCACATCAAGGTCAGTGTTTACTCTGAATGGAGGAGTTATAGTATGACAAAGCAAAGATACATCACAGACTCTACTATGCAAGCCGAATACATAGCTGCTTGTGAAGCTGCTAAAGAGGCTATTTGGCTTAAGAAATTCCCTACTTATTTGGAAGTTGTTCCAAATATGTCTTTGTCCATCATACTTTATTGTGATAATAGTGGTGCTGTGGTAAATTCTAAGGAACCTAGGAGTCACCGAAGAGGCAAGCACATAGAACGGAAATATCATTTCATTCAGAAGATTGTGCATCAAGGTGACATGATTGTCAAGAAGATTTCTTCGAAGCACAACGTTGCTGATTCGTTTACGAAGGCTCTCAAGGCTAAAGTGTTCGAGGGTCATCTAGAAAGTATGGGTCTACGGGATATGCAGTATGTTGTCTAGGGCAAGTGGGAGATATTGATGGGGTATAAGGTAGGCCCTAGTTTACTGTATTTTTGTACTTTATTTGTATTGTACATTAGTCTCCCTAAGCTTTAGGACAAGTAGGAGATTGTTGGGATTGGTGTCCTAAATCTCCTTGTAATCTCGTAGTTTGTAAACTTTGTACAAACATATTGTTGTTAATAAAATAAGTGTTATTTGATCAGCATATACTCAATCCAATAAACTAATATTCGATGTTATTTTATGTAATTTAAACAAGTACGTAGAGGCATACAAGTGGATCTTGTTTTAATAATAACCTAAACGGTCTGTAGTAGATGGATAAGGCTAGGTACTTTATCCTGGTGACACTATGGATACGACCCGCTTTGTAGGTGTTACAAGTGTTGTAAAGTACTATAAATGATCAAATCCTAATCATTCATGTGGAGACATATGAGCGGAGGTATCCTATACAAAGAGTTTGTATAAGACTGGACCATGAAATGATTAGTCTCTTTATATAACACCGTTAATAATAGAGACTTACATTTCACTAGGATGACAATAGGTGACATAACCTGAATCTTGATTGAGTTGTGAACTCCTGCTCATGAAGGCGGACTTTTGATTTGTATGAGTGAGAGTGGCCAGATTGCCAACTCAACAAGCCTACCATTTTGGGGATTCATCTGATTGGAAAACTGGGAACACAACTACACAAGACGGAATTCACTCATTTCCCGATGCAGGGCAAGTAGATAAATTGCTCCTTTAAGGACTAATTTCGGGTCTTGAACATAGTGGCCACACCCTCTCCTGACCCGAGAGGGACTTTTTCATAGTAGGACTATGACTTATTGTTCATTAGAGGAATCAGTGGTACTTAAAAAGTTAGATGTAACTACAAGGGTAAAATGATATCTTGGCCCAATTGTACTTACAAGCAATTTGTAAAGGGTCATGGCACTGTTGATTCATTATATCCAATGGACACAAAAATTTATCTGTAGTGTGAAGAGTGCAGTTGTAGGTCTTTACTGGAGTAACCTGCAATTAACGGATGTTGGGGTAATTTAATTAAAGAATTTAAATAATCATTCGAGTACCGTTGGAGTTTCAATCTATAGGTCCATAAGGTCCCCTTTGTAGCTCAATATGGATTTAATTGAGAATTAATTTTGGATTAATTTGAAGTGGTCAAATCAATTGAGAAAAATTAATTATATAAGATATAATTAATTAAATTGATTATATATGTGATATAATTAATATATTGTATTTGATACATTATAATATGAGAGGAATTTGAATATGATTCAAATATCAATTATATGAATGAGATTCATGTAATTAAATATAAATATGATTTATATCGAGAATAATTAAATATTTGGATATGATCCAAATATCAATTATATGGATGGGATTCATATAAGTGAATTTAATATAAATGTGATTTATATTAAATACCATGTGTTGTTGAGAGAATAAAATCTATAGGTTATGTTGTATTTGATGCAATATAAAACTATAGATTATATGTTATATTTGATATAACATATATATACATATATACATATATACATATATACTATATATATATATATATATATATATATTATTATTATTATTATTATTATTATGTATTTTGGGTTTTGGGTTGATCTTTGCTTTCGCTCAAAGGATCTTTTTCGAAAATTTCCATCAATATATACCTTTTTTTTTATATATAGGTACTATGATTTATGTTGAACATTAAGTCAATATGTGATTTGTATACTATAGGATGACTAATAAAGAAATTCAGTTAAAGAGTATGTACTCTTAGTTGTAATATCTACATAATCTTATATATTGTAATATCTACATTTAATTTTGTATATACTCTAAGGTAAATTGACAATGTTCCAAGGTAAATTGACAATGTTCCAAGGTATATTGACAATGTTTCAAGGTATATTGACATACATATCAAAACATGAGGGGAATATACTACCCTCACAAGTGATACCAAAGTGTATACATAAATAACTAGTATATAAATCAAATAAACAATAGAATTACATTAAAAAAATAATACTCAAAACAAACTATATTAATTGCATTTTCTCTCTCCAATTGAAAATGAAAAAAAAAATTATATTAAATGGGTTTTCTCTCTTCAAATAAAAATGAAAAAAAATCATATTAAATTCATTTTTCCCTCCATAATAAATGTATTTCTCTCTCATCGTTAAGGAAACTTTGAAAATAGAGAAATAAATGTGACTCATTAATAAAAAAAACATAATTACACAATTAAATAAGATGAAAAGTGAAAGCAGAAAATAATAGAAAAAGGAAAATTTTGTCAAAAAATAATACTAAAAGCCTTTATTAAAAGAATTCAAAATTAAAATTTTTTAAAATATATGGCCAAATATGGTTTTTTATGTAAAAACCTTCTGAATTCAATTCCAAAAGAAATAATGGAATTCCAGGTTTACTCTTCAAAAATACGTTATTTATAGGTTCATGAAAGGTAAGTTCATTTTTATCCTAAAATGTTTGGTACCTTCTACACATGTAAATAACTTAATTAATTAAGTGGCACGTAAAAGTCAAAGTGAGTTTTCAGAAAACAATTTGTATTTTGATTGTATGGGATATATCTCTTTTTTTTTTTTTTTAATAATATAACCATTTTATCAATTTAACTATACTCATTTTAGCAGATTAATCCCACTATCACGACATAAGATCATTCATTAATTTATTTACGCATGCCTTTAGTTTGATGTAAGTGATCAAATCACTATAATAAAATTCGATGGCAAAATTTATTATCAATGGAGGAAAGTTATTGAAATTACTTTGATATGACAGATGACTATTCATTTATAAGCCACGCTAGTTACATCTAATTTCATGCTTTCCTTTTTTTTTTTTATATATAAAAAAATAATAATAATCTTTTTTAGAAAAAGTCACTTGGGAATCTTTTATTCAACAACTACCCAGTACAGTCCAAGCAACACCTAAGTTCTTGTTATCTTCATTTATTATAATTGACATTAAGCTTCCTCTAGTAAGTTATCTATTAGGAAAAAAAAAGTATGAATACAATTTATTTTGATAAAGTATATTAGCATTGATGTAACAAATCTGAGTGTATGACTATCGTTTTAATTGATTTGATATAATAATCAGTCAAATAGGATATCAATATCATGATATCTCATAGAACCGATTAGGGTTTATATATATATATATATATAATATAGAATTGATCATATTTTTTATATCAATATTCCCGATATGGCATAATCAAATTAGATTGTGATTAGTATTTTATATTTCATAGTGGTTCACGGTGAGTATGAAGGATGAAACCTCTGATTTTAAGGAAGAAATTATTAGTTAATTACAATTGAACTCAACTCACTTTGACAATTAACTTGATATTACGAGTGAATTATGAGAATGGGGGTGGTGATGATTATTGGAAGATAAATTCTTATTATAATTACGTTTTTAAGTTGATATATATATTTTTTATAATATGTGGAGTGGGAAAATCTCTCTAACTTCGAAGTTGATAGTACAAAAATTATACGAATTAAGTTATGCTCATTTTGACTTAAGTTGACATAATTGATAGAGAGTTTCAAGATTATGATATCATTGAATAATTATTTTAATCATGATTATGATTTGATTTGACATAATGGATCATATTAGACATCACCATCATAACATCTTTAATAAATTGAGTTATGATTTATGCTTATATTGGCTAGTAGTGGGTTGATGCGAGTGAAGTTGGTGATTCTTTTTTTTAGTTCAACACAATTATTGAGAATGATGCCATCATCAAATAAGAAAACTAATTAATTATAATATATTCAATATAACTTATATTAATATTATAAATGATATAAAAAAAAAAAAAGATTAAAGAGACCATTTCCTCGGTGACAGAATTTCATAATAAACTCGTCTTTTTATTCATTTTTGAAATATAGCATTGCAATATTATAGGATTAGGATAAACTCTTTGTTCTATACCAAAGTATGTTTATATGATATTGTAACTATGTTAATGTATATCCTTTGTATCTAAAAAATTTATGTTGATCAAAATATAAATGACAATCATATGATATTTTATATTTTCATGTATACTGATGGGTCTGACAAGGATGACATATCAGCTCCATCGTTAAATGAAGAAGATCAGCTTAGAGCTACCTCAGCAACCACTGTGGCGCCTCTCTCTCCCTAACCGTTTCTGGTGCAATCGACTGCTATTCGTTCACCTACACACCAAATGGACAGAAATTGTTAATTGATTTTTTCCATTTTGTCGTTTCTCATATTCAATTGATGTATATATATAATTCTTATTCTTTCTGTAAATTCCATCCAGAAAAAAGAAGAAAAGATACATATCAATATATAGAGAAAAGAAAGACGAAATTACCTTCCTCAGCTAAATTTGTTTCTCTGCTTTCTTCTGTCTTACTTCTACCTTTTTTCATAGCTAATCTGACTTGGTATCAGAGCTCTCAACTTTTTTTTATAAGTAAAACGATCCAAAAATGGAAAACCCACCAGCTAGCTCCCTGCCTACTTTTCCTGGAATCATTAACAATGGAAACATCATAAATCCACCCCTCAATCAGCTACTAAACCAGGTGACATCCATTAAGATGGATAGGTCTAACTTTCTCCTCTGACAAAACTTAGCATGGCTGATACTTAGAAGCTACCGTCTGGAAGGCTTCCTAACTAGAGAAAATCCCTGCCCCAGTCGATTCATTGTCAAACAAGCAAATGAACATCAGGTGAAAGTTCAAATGCTGATCTAAGCCCTGCAACTTCAGCAGGAGCTAAATTACAACCCAATCCAGCTTATGAAGCCTGGATAGCCGTCGACCAACTACTCCTAGGTTGGCTCTACAACTCTGTGAACCAAGACATTGCAACGCAAGTAATGGGACACCAAACAGCAAAGGAGCTATGGGAAGATGTTAAAGAACTTGTTGGAGATCAGTCGAGGGCTGAAACTGATTACCTAAAGAGGATGTTCCAACAAATATTTATGGATGACTTCAGCAGGTTCACTTGGCTTTACCCTCTTAAACAAAAGAGTGATACAATAGTTGCTTTCCAAAACTTTCAAGCTCTTGCTCGCACACAGTTTAGTAGAACTATTGGAACCTTACAAATGGATGGAGGAGGAGAATACCAACCTGTAGCTCAAATGTGCACTCAGCTGGGAATTTACATACAATTGTCTTGTCTTCAAACATCAGCTCAAAATGGTCGTGCTGAGCGCAAACGTCGGCATATTGTTTAGACCGGCTTAACCCTCCTTGCTCAAGTTAGGATGCCCCTGCATCTATGGTGATATGCTTTTTAAACTTTTGTGCTCCTTATTAATGGTTTTCCTTCTTTTGTTCTTCAGGACATCAACCCAATGGAAGCACTACTTGGGAGGAAACTGGACCTGACATCCTTCAGAGTGTTTGGATGTGCCTGCTACCCATATCTCCGACCCTATCAGTTCCGCAAATTTGACTTCCACAAAAAGTGTGTGTATCTTGGTCTCTCACCTATGCACAAAGGCTACCATTGCCTCACTGATGATGGGAAGATCATCATCTCACGTCATGTGATATTTAATGAAGAGGACTTCCCCTTTCAAACTGGCTTTGCAAATTACCAATCCTTAAGCCCACTCAACTCAGCTCCTCCAATCACTACTTGGTTCCCTCAACCATTAATAAACTTGCACCCACCCTGTCAATCACCTGTTATCTACCCTCCACATCCATCTCAGATCCAACATCACTATCTTGATCCCTTGTTTATTCTTACCACCCCACATTCAAGTCCTTGTTTACCTTCTCCAAGCTCTCCACTCATATCACCACCTCAGGCCTTACACCATTCACCTAGTCCTCCTACAGCCTCACCTCCACCAAATTCTCCTCCACAGTCCGCCTTACAACATCAACAAATCTCTACCCAGCCTTTACTAGGCACTCATCCTATGATCACTAGAGGAAAGGCTGGCGTTTCAAGCCCAAGGTCTGGTCTACTGAGCTTGTCACTGATCTTACTCAAGCTAAACCACACACTATTTCGCAAGCCCTGTCACTTCCACAATGGAAACTAGCAATGGTTGAAGAACTTACAGCACTGCAGCGCACAAACACTTGGACCCTAGTCCCTTCTACCTCTGCCACCACTGTAGTTGGCTGCAAATGGATTTACCAATTAAAACGTGATGCACAAGGATCTATTCAGTGGTATAAAGCACGCCTTGTTGCCAAAGAATTTCATCAGCATCCTGATTTTGATTACTTCGACACCTTCAGCCCTGTTGTCAAGCCTCTACCATCAGAATTATCCTAACACTGGCAGTTTCACATCGCTATCCACTTCGTCAAATAGACTTCAACAATGCCTTCCTCAATGGCACACTCAAAGAGACTATCTACATGTCTCAACCTCCTGGTTTTGAAAGCACAACTCACTCTCACTATGTCTGTAAGCTCAATCGAGCTATCTACGACCTTAAACAAGCCCCTCGATCTTGGAATGATGAACTGAAAGGTTTCCTCTGTCGCACTGGCTTTAAAGTAAGTTCCCTTGACACCTCCCTATACTATATGCGCACCTCATCATCCATTACCATGCTTTTTGTCTATGTGGATGATCTAATCCTTACAGGCAGTGATCCAACTCATATTGATCATCTTGTATCCATCTTCTATAAACAATTCTCCCTTAAAGACCTCGGCACACTTAGTAAATTCCTTGGTATTCAAATATGCTATACATCAACTGGTCTTCACCTCCATCAAGCTCAGTATATCACTTATTTGTTAGCCAAGCTAAATCTCCAGCATGTAAAGCCTTGTCCAACCCCTGCTGCCCCTAGCACTCTGTTATCAATCAATATAGGCAAACCTCTCTCTGATCTTTTTCTCTATCGAAGCACAGTTGGTGCTCTTTAGTATCTAACTAATATCCGACTAGACATAGCCTTCATTGTCAACAAGTTAAGCCAATTTCTCCAAGCCCCTACTGATGTACATTGGTCAGCTGTCAAAAGAATGCTTTGCTACCTAGCTGGAACAACTCAGCTTGGTCTAACCATCAACTCTGATCCACACCTTACCATCTCAGCCTATTTTGATGCTGATTGGGCTTCAAGCCTTAATGACAGAAAGTCCACTGCTGCCTACTGTCTTTACCTTGGCTCCACCCTTATATCTTGGTCCTCTAAGAAACAAGCAACTGTGGCACACTCTAGCATAGAATCCGAGTACAGAGCCCTTGCTCATGGTGCCATTAAGGTTATATGGGTGCGCAACCATCTCACTGAAATTGGCTTCTCTCCAACTGGCATTCCCGTTCTCTGGTGTGATAATATGGGAGCAGGTCCATTGGCCGCCAATCCTGTTTTCCATGCTCGAACTAAACACATCGACATTGATGTGCATTTCATTCGAGATCTCGTCCTCAGCGACCAACTCCACGTGTGGTATGTTCCTACTATAGAGCAACTTACGGATTACCACACCAAAGCACTTCCAATTCAAACCTTTTCTTCTCTGCGAAGCAAGCTCGGCCTAACTCAGTTAAGCTCTTGCTTGAGGGGGGATGACAAGGATGATACATCAGCTCCATCGACAAATGAAGAAGGCCAGCTTGGAGCTACCTCAGCAACCACCGTGGCGCCTCTCTCTCCCCAACCGTTTCTGGTGCAACCGACTACTGCTCGTTCACCTACACACCAAAAGGACAGAAATTGTTAATTGATTCTTTCCATTTTGTCGTTTCTCATATTCAATTGATGTATATATATACCTCCTATTCTTTCTGTAAATTGCATCCAGAAAAGAGAAGAAAAGATACATATCAATATATAGAGAAAAGGAAGACGAAATTACCTTCCTCAACTGAATTCATTTCTCTGCTTTCTTCTATATTACTTCTACCCTTTTTCATAGCTAATCTGACTGAGTCGATATTTTTCCATCCATTCACTTAGGATATTTACAATTCGGATCTATTTGGTTTGAGAGTCGAACCAAAATCGAAGAGAAAAACCTAATTAGTAAAACCAAATCGATAACCAGTGTCCAATCAATACAAAACTTCTAACCTATGCTTTTCCCAGAGATTAAAAAGATAAGATTGGCAAAGCTTCAGATAAGATGCCTATAATTAATTTATGCACATTTTGAGATACATTGACTCAATCATATAAAGACATGTCTATATATATATATATATATATATATATTTAAAATCAACATGTAAAATGGAGATATTCGAATTTATGAACTAAACCAAAGTTACATGTCTTAACGAAGTTGAGCATCGCAGCTTTAGATTCACATCCCTACAAAATCTATATTACTTGACATTTTAGAAACATCGAGTAACCTAATTTTTATAATCTTAAAATAAATCAAGGGGCTCAACTTGGTAATGACGACCGTCCTCCTTTAACGCTCGCGTAAAGAATCTAATAACTCATTAATCCAAATGTCTAAATTTATTTGTTTATATACTTTTGATAACTATTTGGAACCAAATTTTTTATTTTGTGAGCTAATCATGAGTTGATGGTGATAAACAAATGACACTTTTTAAATTAATGCACAGTCGACCATCCATCCATTTTCGTTAAAGATTGTGATCTTTCTGTCCCTTCAATAAGACATTTCATCTTGTAATGATTATTAATACAAGAGATTAATAAAAACTACTAATTGATTAAATAGAGATTTGTTGTGAATTTGAGGAGTACATCGAAAATACGGATATCAATAAAATAAATAAATTATGGATTTCTCCACTTTCTCTGAACTTTTTGGAATTTGCCCAATATGTATGTATTTAAAAACCCATCAAATGCCACTATTTATAGATAATTTGGCAAGTAGAAGATGGATTACATGAACACTAATAATGAATATTTATAAGACACATGGACAACAATTTGAAAAAATGGGGACATGACACATGGTCAATGGACACTAAGATTGAGCATCTAATGAGCATCTATTTTCTATAATATTTATAATACTCCCATTTAGATACCCATTATACATATATAAAATATGCCTCGTTAAAATCTTACTGAGAAAAAAAACCATTGGGAAAAAAATTCTAATGAAGGAAAAAGAGTACATATTTCATATAATCTAATACTCTTAAAAAGAATACAGTATATTTACTCCCCCTCATGGAAACATCACTTAAGATCTCCGAGTCCCTGCATTCGAATGTTGTGCACCAATTTTTCAAAGGTTGTTGTAGGTAATGACTTTGTAAATAAGTCCACTAGGTTATTCTTTGAACAAATTTTTTGTATAATGATGTCACCATTTTTTCAAGATCATGAGTGTAGAAAAGCTTTGGTGAAATATGCTTGCTTTGGTGAAATATGCTTTGTTCTATCTCCTTTAATATATCCTCCTTTGCTTTGGGATATACATGTTGTGTTGTCTTCGTATAATATTGTTGGAAGAATTTTACTAGAAAACAAACCACATGTTCCACGAATTTATTCAGTCATTGATCTTAGCCATACACATTCTCAATTAGCCTTATGAATTACAAGAATTTTAGCATGATTTGAGGAAGTGGTTGTTATGGTCTGTTTCATCGATCGCCATGATATAATAGTTCCTCCACATGTGAATATATAACTTGTTTGAGATCTAGCTTTGTGTGAATCGGATAAATATCCAGAATCTGCATAACCAACCAGATCAAAATTCGATTTATTTTAATAAAACAAATCCATATCAATCGTTCTTCGAAGATAACGGAGTATATGCTTAATTCCTTTCTAATGCCTTTTAGTTGCAGAAGAATTATATCTTGCTAAAAAATTTACTGAAAATGCAATATCTGGTCTTGTATTATTAGCAAGATACATAAGTGCACCAATTGCACTAAGATTTGGTACTTCATGGCCAAGAAGTTCTTCATGATTATATTAAGGTCAAAATATATCTTTCCAGACATCTAATGAACGAACTTCCATTGGAATGCTCAAAGAATGTGCTTCATATAAAATCTTTTCAAAAAATTTCCTGTATAAGTTGACTGATGAACAAATATACTATTTGTTAAATGCTCAAGCAAGCCAAGGCAAAATTTTGTTTTTCCGAGATCTTTCCTCTCAAATTCTTTCTTAACATATTCTATTGCCTTTGAAATCTTTTCAGGAGTTTCAATTATATTTAAGTCATCAACATATACAATTGTAATAGCAAATCCTAACGGTGAGTTCTTTATAAAAACACATGGACATATGGGATTGTTTTGATATCCTTCTGTCAATAAATATCCACTCAAGCAATTGTACCACATTCGTTTTGATTGTTTCAATTCATATAGCAATCTCTGTAACTTTATTGAATACAATTCTCGGTAATTTGATTTATATGTTTCAAGTACCTTAAATCCTTTTGGAAATCTCATATAAATACATTATCAAGTGATCCATATACACATGTTGTGACTACATCCATAAGATGCATGTCCAGACTTTCATACACAGCTAGGTCAATTAAATATCTTAATGTAATTGCATCCACCACCGGAGAATATGTCTCCTCATAATTAATACCAGGTCTTTGTGAAAAACTTTGTGCAACTAGTCTGGCTTTATATCTTGTAACCACATTATTTTCATTTATTTTTCATACAAATACTCATTTGTACCCCATAGGTTTGATACCTTCTAATGTTTGGACTACTGGTAAAAAAATTTGACGTTTTGAAATTGAGTTTAATTCTACCTCGATTGTTTCTTTCAACTGAAGTCAATCTTTTCTATGTCGACATTCTTCAATAGATTTTGGTTCAGAATCCTTATTTTCAGATATAATATCAAGAGCAACATTATACACAAAAATGTTGTCAATAACTACATGAGTTAGGTATTTCACCTTCCTCAATATTCATGTCAAAGATTTCTTTATTGGTATTTATATCATCAACCAAGTCTTCTTGACTATTAATTATTTTTCTTTTCCAAGGATTTTTGTCTTTGGTCTACCACACTTCTGGCATGTTGCAGACTCATTACTGACAACTTGCTATGTTGGGATATCAGTTTTTTATGGAACATTTGCAGCTAGTATATGTGATTTAGTTACTTTCTTTACTTTATAAATGCATATGGTAACTTATTTGCTATATTTTGTAAATGAATTATAATCTGAACTTTAAGTTCATATTGATCTGTACAAAAACCTAAATGAGACAATAACGATGCATTCCATGTAATTTCTTTTTCCAACTTGTTAATTCCTTCCCCCAATGTTGGAAAATTAGTCTCATTAAAATGATAATCAACAAATCGTGCAATAAATACATCACCCATCAGGGGTTCAAGATATTTGATAATTGATGGGAAATTATATCCAATATATATTCCTAACTTCCTTTGAAGATCCATCTTAGTACGTTGTGATGGAGCAATTGGAACATATACTGCACGTCCAAAAATTCTCAGATGGAAAATATTTGGCTCATGGCCATAAGCTAATTGTAACAGCGAGTACTTATGATAAGCTACTGGCCTAATGCATACAAGTGATGTTGCATGCAAAATAACATGTCCCCGTACAGATGTAGGAAGCTTAGCTCTCATAATCAATGGTCTAGCAATTAACTGCAAACGTTTTATTGAATGATTCTAAATCATTTTGTGTATGAACATAAGCTACAAGATGTTCAACACTTATCCCAATTGACATACAATAATTATCAAAAGCTTGGGATGTAAATTTACCAGCATTATCAAGACAAATAGTCTTAATTGTATAATCAGGAAATTGTGCTCTTAATTTAATTATTTGAGCAAGTAATCTTGCAAATGCAAGATTTTGACTTGATGATTAGCACACATGTGACTATCTGCTGGATGTATCTATTAATACCATAAAATATCTAAATGGTCCACTTGATGGGTTAATAGGTCCACATATATCACCATGATTTCGTTCTAAAAATACAAGTGATTCAATCCCAACTTTAGTTGATGATGATATAATTATCAATTTTCCTTGAGAGAAAGTATCACATGATAATTCATTAGATTGAAGAAACTTCTGGCTCTTTAATGGATATCCATTTGAATTCTCAATAATTCTCCTCATCATTATAGATCCTGGATGACCCAATCGTTCATGTCAAATTGTACATATGTTTGGATTCATGAATTTCAGGTTCATTGTTGTATATGTTTCAATTACTCGTATATGAGTATAATATAATCTAGAAGATAAAGCAGACAACTTTTCCAGTATATGTTTTTTCATTTAATGTAGGAGATATGATATATAAATATTTCACATTTTCTTACTATCAATCTCAATATGATAACCATTATAACGTATATCTTTAAAACTAAGTAGATTTTTCTTTGATTGACTAAAGAACAATGCATTACCAATTGTAGATTTTGTTCATCTAGGCAAAATAATATTTGCTTTTCCAAAGCATTCAATCAGGTTTGCAAAACCTGATATTGTATTGATTTTTGCTTCCAGTATTGTCAGTTTGGAAAATTATTTTATACTTGTAAGTATTGTATGTGGAGTTGCATTGTCACGACCACGACCTCGACCATGATTATTATTAAAATTCACAGTATTCTCTCTAGGGAATGGTGTCGTTCCGGTCCGTCGAGATTCATGATTTTTCATCAATAACTCATTATTTTGTTTGACCACGAGAAGACATGAAATTAATTTAGATTACCGTTTAAAATATTTCTATCGATATTGCTGCTACAGGAGCATATTCGAGACATGAAATGTAAAAAATATCTTCTCTAACATATCAACATCAATAATGTCTCTCCGCATAATAACAATTTGGAATTGATTTTAAATAATACGGAGTTATAATCACTTACTGATTTGAAATCCTGTAGCCTCAAGTGCATCCACTCATAACAGGTTTTAGGAAGAATAACTGTTTTTTATGATCATACCTCTCTTTCAAAATTTTTTACAAGATACGGGGATCTCTTATTGTAAGATACTCTATTTTCAATTCCCCGTGGAGATGATGATGAAGAAAAATCATAACTTTTACTTTGTTCTGACTAAATGTTGTGTTTCATTCTTTAATAGTCTATCAAAGATTCATAGCATCTAGGCAGATTTCAGTATCAAGCACCCATGACAAATAATTATTGTTGTTAATATTAAAGGTGAAAAATTCTAATTTGGTGAGATTTATCACGACAACACTATCATAAAATATTATATTTATATTAGAAATTTAATAGATATTAAATATGCAAAATAACATTTAATTTATTAATTATAATGAAGAGGGAAAAATCGATGTATCTTTAGGAGAAAAAAATGATAGGAGCTCGTGTTGATAATATGTTATGAATTTGAAGAGTGCAACGGGAACGCGAATGCCAATAAAATATATTGTTAAAATAAATAAATATATTATAAATATATGAAATAAATAAATATTAAAATAAATTAAACATAATATATATAAATATATAAAATAAAATAAATAACAAAGGTAAATAAAATAACAAATTATGGATTTCTCCATTTTCTCCAAACTGGAATATGTCCAATGTGTATCTTTCAAAACCCACAAAATGCTACTATTTATGGGCAATTTGGCAAGTAGGAGATAGATTACATGGACACTAATAATGAGTATTTACAAGACACATGGACAATACTTTGAAAAAATGGGGACATGATACATGATCAATGGACACTAACCATGAGTATCTAATGGATATTTATTTTCTTTAATATTTATAATAAGACTTGTATTATTTTGTATATATTATGTTATGTGTGCATCACACGTGTGAAAGCAATAATATAGATAAAAATAAATAAATAAAGCGATCCAAAATCCTTGACAATGTCAATATGAATACATTTAAATAAAATGTCAAGGGAGTTTAATACGTGGATTTGAGAAATATTTTTTTTTTTTAGTAACAAGTTACAATATAGAGATTTGAGCTCTTTTGAGGTAGTAGATACACTAATTATTGCTAATTAAGTTATGATTTTTATCACCATTATCATTTTAATAGTTGAATTAGGTATTATCACATGCAATGCACAAAGATAGTTTTATTTATTTTATAATAGATTAATGAGTTTATCAGATTCAACACCGTCTAAATTGAGGGAAAAATCATTTACCATTAAACATCAGGGTTTTAACGTATCGATTTCGACTTTTCTCTCTCTTAAAAGAACGATAACTATGTTTAATTGATTTCATTTAAAATCAATTCAACATCACTAAGTAAAATTGTTCTTCAACCAAAATTTTATCAAATTCAAAAGAAAATTAACACATATCTATTTTTTAAAAGATAGAAAAAAATAGAAGATGAAAAGATAAAAACCCCAATCATGTTAACAATAATATGCTACTATCTATTTGATTTTCATACAATTAAAAAAAATCCTATACATAGGTATAAACAATGCAGTAAGGTTTCATTAACATAATTATCCTCCTTAGAGGTATAAATTGAGTTATTCTCTGAAAAAAAATCTGTACATGATTTTATTGGACTACTAACCAATTAAACTATTATTTGTAATTTTTTAAAAAATAATTATGCATAATTTTTAACATATTAAATTTAGGTTTCACAAAATTTTGATCTTAGAATAAATAACAACGCCATTTTGCTTTTTTCTTCCTTTTTTGTTAATTTAAAAAATGTTATTCTAATTAACACATATTTATATATATATGTTTTCTTCTTAAAATTATATTATTTTGGAAATAATTTTTAAATATAGGATCTAAGACTTAAAAAGCCTAAAGATTCTTTTTGTGAAAATTAATATAAAAGATCACCCACATGATTGGAATTATTTTTTTAATATTAAGATATCTCACTAAATAATGTTTTTTCCCCTCTAATTTGGAGGAAAATGATCTAACTAAACATAGTTTGAAAAACATAAATTAGAAGATTAATCAAGGAATAATTTATTGTAATTTGGAACTACCCATTTAAAAAATAGAATAGTTTATCATATGATTCATATTATATCTAAGAGAAATCAATCTCTCTCCCTCCCTAAAGCCAGATTATTGGAGAAGACACCCTAGATTAAGGGCACTCATTCTATTCATATCAATGGGATTGAGGACTTGACTTTGGTAACTTTGGCTCTTTCTCAATCTCAACCACCAACTATAAAATCATGCACAAAGGATTATTGGGTTGACCTTGTTCTTAATGATAACAACAAATATTGCATTTGATTGTTTTTTTTTTTATATATCCTCGGTGGTAGGGCTAGTTTACGCACACTTCGGTTAATCTCACAGGACAACCTGCAGAGTATTACATCCTAGTTTGATGGCCACTATAGATTGAACCCATGACCCCTTAGCCCTTTGGCCTTTGATGGCTACTATGGATTGAACCCATGACTCCTTTGTCCTTTGGCCAACCCTTATATTGCAATTGATTGTTAACCATTTTTTTGGGATGAAATATCATTTTGGTTTTTATACTTTGAAGTTTGTTCAGCTTTAGTCCCTATATGTTTAAATATTCGATTTTAGTCCTTATAATTTCAAAAAATCTTAAATTTAGTCCTCCTTGCTTGGTTCTTGTTGATTTTTTTAAATTTTGTTTTTGTTATTTATTAGCACTTTTACTCTAATTTTTTTTTTTAAAAAAAAACGTATTTACATATTATATTTTGTTACCTAAAAATTATTGTTATTATTTAGTCAATTTTGATAATAATTAACTTTGAGGAACTAAATTTGAAACCTCTTAAAAGTAAAGAGACTAAAATTAAATATTTGAAAGTACAAGGATAAAAACTGAATAAACCTTAAAATGTAGGAACCAAATGGTATATTAACTTTTTTTTAATTAATTTATTTATTTTTGCAATGAAAAGAATTCATAATTATGTAAATAAAAAATTTTAAAATTGTTTTAAACATTTGAAAAGTCATACGGTAAGGCCCCTAGTTAAGAATATTAGATGGATTATTAATAGGGTGATTAGAAGGGGCATATGAATAATTAGAAATAAAGTTTGTTAGAGATTTTAGTTATAAATAGAAAGAGAGGGGTTGGAAGGAAGTATGAAGAATTTGGTGGGAATTTTTTATGGGGAATTGAAGGAGAGAGTAGCCCTCTCAAAAGACATTGGTATATAGTAGTTTCGTTATTGATATTGCATTATAAATCTATCTTTTACCGTTCTTATTTCTTTTTATGTGGTATCCCAACAAATTGGTATCAAAGTTGTTCTTTCTTGGGTATTGTTTTTGTTGGGCAATGGGAGAAGAAGAGCCATGGACATGGGAGCGAGTGCGTACATGGACTGTTGATCGCAAACGTGGGGCAGCGGAGAGAGGAGAAACTCTATGGACATGGGAGAAAATGTAGAAATGGATTGTAGATTGCAAGTGGGGAAGAATTGAAAGAGAAATCCGGGAGGAGAATTTGCAAGAAAATCGAAGAAAATAAAATAAAATGGTTAAAAAAAACAATGAAAAGTAGGTTGGATGATCTTGACAGAGGCAAAGTTGAGATTAGAGAAATGTTGTAGTTTCTAACTTCAATGTATGAAAAAATTGAATGTTGAAATTCAGAGGAGCATACCAAACCTCCAATGAGTTTACAAAAGAAATTTCAACTAAGGAAGATCCTTCACAGACATTTACAAAAATTGAGGAGGGAGAAAAAAAGATTGTACCAAAGAGCTCCAATGAAGGTAAATTGCAACAAAATATGAAAGAAGAGCAAAAAGAGGAAAAGAACGTCGATTTTTTTAGCGAAATCGAGACCAACAGCTATTTGAAGATTGACGATGTATCCGTCCCGAAGAAGTCGTGGGCGCAGGGTAGTGGTTCAATTAGAGATGGAAACCAAACGAGGGAGATGAAGAGGAAATCAGAGAGGGAACGAGGACAGAGAAATATATCCATGAGAATGGATCGAAGAAAGCAAAGAAAGAACTCATCGAAGGTGGAAAAGTTGGAGAGGTGAAAGGAGAGGATGAGAAAAATACCGGCGGGAAAACATGGAGACAAGCAGAAGAAGAAACAATGAACAACAAGTGGTTGGAGATGGAGTCGTGGGGAAGGCGCCGAGGCAAGTTTCATGAAAAAGTGATGAGAAAATTGGAGATCGATAGCTCTGAAACCATTAAGAAGGGTCAGCAAAAATCGTTTGTATGGCCGGAGATGAAGACTCGGGTAAAGAAGTGGTTGTCGCTTAAAGAAGCGAAAAATGGCTGGCCGAAAGAGAGAAAGAACACGTTGATGGCTCATGTGCTGGAATGGCAAAGAATACGGCAGACTGAATCGTTGTTGTTAACGTCGGAAAAAGAGAATAGGAGGACGATGAGGTTAGAAGTGTTGTAGCATATGAGACTATGCTAGGATGGTCGAAGGCGCTGGTCAAGGCAGACAAGGTCGAGCTACGGTGGCTGGAGAGGAAAACTAAAGGAATATGGAGATTGAGTAGAGGCCCTTGCCGGCGGCAATCGAAGGCACGATCAGAATGAAGTTGAGGGGAGAAAACACATGCCATTTTCGTGAAGAGGGAATCGGGGGAAGGGAATGTGTTAGTCACGTGCGCGATCTTTGGAAGGAAAAGTTGAACTCTAATTATTTGAATGGAGCTTGTCTTCTTAGGCTACTCGCTGGGCTGAAGTTGAGGGAACTAATTGGAGCCGAGAGATTTCTAAAGCTGAAGAGAAGATTTGTTTTTTTGTTTCAAAATTTAAGCGCATAATACTGTTGGGTTATGTTTTGTTAAATATAAAAATAATAATAATAAGAGAGAGAACATAAAGAGTACAATCTTTTGTGATCGTATTTTGTAAAGCACACCTTGAGGACAAGGTGTCTTTAAAGCGCGGAGTATTGTAAGGCCCCTAGTTCGGAATATATAAGATGAAATATTAGGAGGGCGATTAGAAGGGGCATATGAATAATTAGATATGAAGTTTGTTAGGGATTTTAGTTATAAATAGAAGGAGAGAGGTTGGAGGGAAGTATGAATAATTTGGTGAGAATTTCCTTTGGAGAATTGAATGAGAGAGTAGCCCTCTCGAAAGGCTATGGTATATTGTAGTTTCATTATTGATATTGAAATATAGATCTATCTTTTACAGTTCTTATTTCATTTTGTACTCTTGAGAATTTCCTTGTTAGGTGGTATCCTAACACATTCCAAATAAATTCGGAATCCGAAAAAACAAGCCATTGAGAATCAAACACTCTACGAAACACAAACACAACCAAAGAAAAGGCAAACACAACTCAAGGAAATAAGTTCAGAGGAAGAAAATATGCTTGAGTCCCCTCAATCGAGACACCAAGTAAATAAGAACAACAAAGAAAAATCTTAGACGACATAACTTGACTAACCATCTGGAGACAACGTAAGGTAGCTCTATAAACACAAAGATTGTGTTCACACCAAGTATGATAGATAACAGCACACCAAGCGACTATCTGCAGATCGTAAGTCTCAATCGAATACTCGCATTAAAGTGATAAATCTAATTAAGCTCTAACTCTCAATGAACGATCCATTTAGAAGATTCGTTCCATTAGAGAATGTCCCCCGGACAGCTTGGTTAAAAGGGTGATAAATGCATAAAATGCATGATTTTGAAATATGTTTTGGTGTCTTTTCCTAGTAAAAGTCACACTTTTCATCTTATTTACCCCTTTAATAGGCCTAATTCGGATAAATTCTTAAATATAGGCCTTTTACTGTCTAACATATGCTTTTACAATTTTGGGCTGTTTTTATATGAGCTTTTGCTGAGGAGTTTGACTGTTTTATAGAGATTGACTATGCACGGTGTCCGCATCAAATCCTAATTTTTTCAGATTCGAGCCAAATCCATGATTTCTTTTTTCTCAGTCTACAGTCGTTATTCAACACCAAAAATGCCTAGTAAATACTCAGAGCAGCATTTTTTGCCACCCTTCAACAACTTTGAACCTACATAAAGGATTGGAAGCCTCTACTATAGAAGTTCATGTATTGTAGCAGTGATTTAGGCCATTTGCAGAGTTTGAAACTGCTGCAATGGATACTGCAATAGTTTTACGAATGCTTGGAAAGGCGATGTTTAGAGATCAATTGCGACGATTTTTCAAATTGATGAAATCAGGATGTAAAAATCGCTGCAATATCTTCTTCAATAACAACATTTGAAAGGTTATTATTGCAACAATATCATTATTGTTGCAAGATCAATGACAACATTATTTTGAATTGCATCAATTGAAATAATTATCGCTTAAATATCGTCTTTATAAAAACTTTTATTGGATTCTTATTGCAACGATTTTTCAAGATGTTGCACTATATTGCAACATTTGTTTGTTTTGTATTGCAACAATTTGATACTGCTACGAAATCAATAGCAACAATCTTTTTATATGTGGCAATTGAAAAAATGTTGTAGTATTTTCCTTTCATAGGATCGATAATATGATTACTATAACAACAATTTCTTTACCTATTGCAACAGTTTAACTGTTGCAACACTAACAATAGCAATATCTTGAATCGCAGCAATTGAAAGCAAATTGCTTCAATATCATCTTAAAATAGCATTAATAAGCTTATTATTACAACGTTTTAATATATTTTTTGCAACCATTATTGTTATTGCTTTTATGATTATTTTAATTTATTGAAAATATTATTTATATTATTTTGCAACAATTTTAACAAATGTACTTTCGTATGAAGTGATAGTTTACATCAATATGCTTGGTTTTGCTGTGATATTGTGGGTTTTTGGAGAGGTGAATAGTATTCCGATTATCACAGTAGATGCTAACTATGTTTGACTTAATCAGAGATCATTTACCAGTCTTTTAAGCCATAAACCTTCCTTTACTACCGCTGTTAATGTGATGTATTTTGTCTCTATTGTTGATAAAGCTACTATAGATTGTAGGGTTGCTTTTCAACAAATTAGGTTTCCAACCAGTAGGAATAGGTACCTAGATAGGGACCTCCTTTTGTCATTATCTCCAACAAAGTCTGAGTTAACATAGCCAACTAGGTGGAAATTTGATTCAGTTGATCTCTAATAGGATATCTTAGCATTCTTTGACCATATGAGATACCTTAGTATCCATTTGGTAGTCTTCCAGTGTCTTCTTCTAGGGTTAGACATATATCTACTCACAAGGCTACCTGCATAGGATAAGTCAGGTATTGTTGAAACCATTAGGTACATCAAGCTACCCACAACTTGACTATAAGGAATTTTCTCCATATCTTTCTTGTGTTCAAGGTCACTTTCATTATAAGAATTAGCTGATGAAGCTTGAAATCCTGAGCTATAGGCACATTGATAGTTCCCGCTTCACTTAGGTTGAACTTTTTGATTAACTCCTCATAATAGGCTAATTGATTAATGTTTAGGATGGATTGACCCTTGTCTCTAGTAATGTCAATCCCTAGT
Source organism: Benincasa hispida (assembly GCF_027475165.1). Taxonomy (NCBI): domain Eukaryota; kingdom Viridiplantae; phylum Streptophyta; class Magnoliopsida; order Cucurbitales; family Cucurbitaceae; genus Benincasa; species Benincasa hispida. The sequence continues at coordinate 31,764,393 of NC_143486.1, read as the reverse complement.
ATCCTCCTTGATTCTCTCAAGTCCTTCATGTCAAACTCTTTACTTAGAAGGATTTTGACATGAATTAGATATGCCTTAGAGTTCCCTGTAAGAACCATATCATCAACATACAAGAGTAAGTATACTATTCTGTTATAAGTAGTGGAGTTAACAAAAGCATACATGTCATGAGAGCTTCCTTGGAAACCCAAGTTTTTTATATATTCGATAAACCTTCTGTACCAGGACCTTCGTGACTGCTTAAGGCCATAAATTGACTTATTCAGTAGGCAGTACAAGTCTTGTTTCCTCTTTTTTCATACCTTGAGGATGCTTCATATAAATTATTTCTTCTAGATGGCCATGTAGGAAATCAGTTTTCACATCTAGTTGGTTCAATTCCAGTTCATTTTGCACCACTAATGATAGGAAAAGTTTGATGGTAGTGTGCTTTACAACAGAGGAGAAGATTTCTGAGTAGTCAATACCCTTTCTCTATGTGAAACCTTTAGCAACAAGTCTTGCCTTGTGTCTAGTCTTCTGACCTTTAGATATATCCTCCTTTAGCTTGAAGATCCACTTAGAGGCAATTGGTTTGCACCCTTTTGGTAGAGGAGCTAGAGTCTAAGTGTCATTAATCTTTAGAGAATCAATTTTCTCATTCATAGACTCAATCTACTGCCTGGCATCAGACACACTCACAGTCTTTTCAAAAGTAGTTGGTTCTTGATCATTTGAAGCCACAATGGCATTCACACAAGATTTATATAATTTGTTTCAGAATATTTGGCTAGAGGTACAATATTTCTTCTCTGTCTATCCCTTGCAAGAAAATATTGATTCAAATCAGGTTAACTTTCTACACGTTCAACATGTTCACCTTATGTGCCCTCTGTCTCATCTATATCACTGATAGGATATTCTAGAATAGGGGTGTTTCTAGCATTCTCCACCTCAAATCTAGATGTATAGGTTGTTGTCTCTTCCTTTGAACTCTCCCTCTTTTGCATAAATATTTCACTTTCACTAAAGGTCACATCCTTACTGATTATAAATTTCTTCTCAATAAGGTGCCAAAGTTTAAAACTCTTCACCTCTTTAAAAAGCCAACAAACATGCAACTAATGGCTCTGGCCTTGAATTTCCCCTAACTTTGATGAGCATACACAACACAGCTAAACACCCTAAGTTCATTTAGACTAGGGGATGTTTGGACCATTTTTCTTTAAGTGTTCGGAAATCAAGGGAGGTATGAGGACTTCTATTCATAATGTACACTGAATAGGCAGCTGCTTCAGCCCAAAACTTCTCTTCAAGGATAACATCTGACAGAAGGCACCTAACTCTCTCCATGATAGTCCTATTTAGTCTTTCAACTACTCATTCTATTGGGGAGTCTATCTGACTGTCATGTACCTTGTTATGCCATGTTCTCTGCAAAAAGAGTTGAAATCCTCTCCATAAAACTCCAAGCCATTATCAATTCTAAGATATTTTATTTATTTAGCTATATGTTTTTCTATCATTAGTTTTCATTCTTTAAATTTTCCAAAAACCTGGTCCTTAGTTTTAAGAAAATACAACCAACTTTTCCTAGAAAAATCATCAGTGAAAGACAGAATGTACCTTAAGCCACTTAGGCATGGAGTTGAGGTTGGTCCCCATACATCTAAGTGGATATAGTCTAGGATACCCTTAGTTGTATGTTGGGCTTTAATGAAAGAATGTCTCTTTGCTTTTTCCACAATGCTCACAGAATGTTAGCTTGCTATTGATCTCTTTAGGTAAAATACTGTTATATGAGACAACCTCTTGTGCCATACTGTCAATTCAGAAGTGATTACGGCATTGCCTTCATTTAACATTTCCACACCTCTAACAATAAATAGATCATTCATCTTTTCTCCCACTATAACTACCTTAAAGTCCTTTAGAACTTCTAAACAGCCACCTTTACCCCTATATCATAGCCTAGGGTGTAATGACCCGACTCCCTAGGACTTAAACTAGGTCGTTACTATGGACATGCATTCATACAATTTAAATTGACATTTTTTCATGATTTGATAAAACCAAATATATAACATAAATTAATTATCTTTATTAAAACTAAATAAGTGAAATCCACTTAGCAGAGTACCCTTAAAACTATAAAACAGACTAGAAAATTCTTTTTTAAAAAAAAAAGTTTAAAAGCAAAAACACTTAAAACTTCAAGTTCAAACATCAAGACTACAAAAATTTAAAACATAAAATCCAGAAAACATGAACAGAAGCAGATGACTAGTCACAGTGGCTCGATCAAGAATTTCTCTTGTCATTCACTGGCATGTTCTTACCCTTACTTGAAAAGTAAACATAAGAAAGAATGAGTATAAAATACTCAGTAAGTAACCCCAATACTGAGGTCAGGCTAAGCATCTATGTCCTCTAGATGCCACTCTCTAGTGGGACGTTCATAACCTCTAATTTTCATAGGATGTTCATCTAGTGGATAGTTAAACTCGCCCTTCCACAAGTGAGATATACCCACAACCTCAGGTAAATCTCGAAGGACACACAAACCTCTGGTGAAGTTCCAAAGGAGATCACCACCTCCAGTGAATCCCGAAGGAAATACAAACCTCTAATGATTCCCAAAGGATGCCCAAACCTCTGATAAAAGCCCGAAGGAAATCACCACTTCTAGTGAATCCCAAAGGAAACACAAACCTCTGGTGAAATCCTGAAGAAGATAACCATCTCTAGTGGGTATCTAATTACGGGTAAGGATAATTATCATTATCATAAACATAATATACATCATAAATCATAGTCCCACATGAAGGAAATCTCGACATGAGAAGATCTTTGAGGGGAAGCGGATCGTTCAAATTCCATTTCGATTGAAAATATAAATTTATAGTAAACGTAGATAGATTATGCAATTTAAGTAAATTACAACATGCTTTTCAAATAAGATACATAGTTATGAGATTATACTTTTGAAGAACACTTCTTCGCATAAATCCCCTCGAACTATCACGAACTCATCGAACAAACAACAAGAACATCTTGAAGACCCTCTTCAAGAAACTCATGAACCAAAAGGAAGAAGACACTACCACTTGGATTCCTCGGTATACTCGGGGTGAGAACCCAGGAGTGATGTGCTCTGACTATTTTGGTTAAGAGGGAGTTTGTAAGTTTGGGGAGGAAGACAATCGAAGAAGATGACTAACACATAACAAGCTTCTCGATCGTGAAGACTGTCGCATAGCTAAGACTTCCTATTGCATAGACAAAGAGCCTATTGTATATGCTCGCTGTTTGTCGTGTAGACTATCGCATAGCCTACACCTGGCATTCTCATTGTATATAGAACTTGTGTTCTCTCTTGGAACAAAAGGAAAAACTCTTTTTGATTTTATTCCAATTGTCATAAAATTGCATAACCACCTACTAAGGTGATTTGGGAGAAAAAAAATGGATTATTATTCAAATAATAAATATGATAACCAACTTATCATATTACATTTATAACCTATAGTTTTAATATTGCATCACATACAATATAAACTATAGTTCCTTTTCTCTTTTTTTTTTAATGACATTTAATATAAATCATGTTTATATTAAATTAACAACTATTTGAATCTCATTCAAATATTTATTCCTCCAATTAATGTATCAAATACATTATATCAATTATATCATATATAATTGAATTAATTGAATTATATCATATATAATTAAATTCCCTCTTATTAATTTGAACAATTTCAAATTAACCCAAAAACTTATTCTCAACAAAATCCTTTTGAGTTACCAATGGGACCTTATGAACCTGTAGCTTAAAGCTCCAATGGTACGTGAATAATTAATTAAACTCTTTTATTACATTATCTACCATCTGTTAACTGTTGGACACTCCACTAAACACTGACAGTTGCACTCTTTGCACTACAGATATATTTCTGTGTCCATTGGATATAACCAATCAACAGTACAACGACCCTTCACAAATTATTTGTAAGTTACATCTAACTCCTTAAGTACCACTGATTCCTCTAATGAACAATAAGTCATAGTCCCACTATGACTAAGTTCTCTCGGGCCAGGAGAAGGTGTGACCATTATGTTCAAGATCTGGAATGAACCCTTAAGGGAGCAATTTATCTACTTACCCCTACATCAGGGAATAAGTGAATTCCATCTTGTGTAGCTAAGTTCCCACCTCCCCAATCAGACGAATTCCCAAAATGGTAGGCTTGTTGAGTTGGCAACCTGGCCACTCTCACCCATAAAATCAAAGAACCACCTTCATGAGCTGGAGTTCACAACTCACTCAGGATTCAGGTCATGTCACCTATGGTCATCCTAGTGAAATGTAAGTCACTATTATTAACGGTGTTATATAAAGACACTAACCATTTCGTGGTTCGGTATTATATAAATTCTTTGTATAGGATACACCCGCTCGAATGTCTCCACATGAATCATCAGGATCAGATCATTTGTAAGACTTTACAACATTTGTAATACCTACAAAGCGGGTCGTATCCGTAGTATCACCAGGATAAGGTACCCAACCTTATCCATCTACTACAGACCATTTAGGTTATCATTTAAACAAGATCCATCTTTATGTCTCTACATACTTGTTTAAATTTACATAAAATAACCTCGAATCTTAGTTTATTGGATTGAGTATATGCTTATAAAATAACACTTATTTTATTAACAATATGTTTATACGGAGTTTACAAACTACGAGATTACAAGGAGATTTAGGTCACTATTCTCAAAACCACAAACATGTAAAGTCATAACATCATGCTCAATGTTCATTTAGAAAATCATATAAACAAAATAACTTAATTCATGCCTGCACTCAAACAATGCTTCAAAATACAGTTAAGATAAGCTTATTTATCCTGCATCTCAATGCAAACGGTCTTAGAATCCTCAATTATCATTAAGAGACATTGAAAAGGTGTTTGATACAATAAACCAGAGCTTTCTCTTGTCAATTTTGATATTTAAAGGCTTCAATGAAAAGTGGATCAATTGGATTTATGCTTGCATTTCAATAGTCAATTACTCCATCCTTATTAATGGCAAACCAAGGGGATTTATTAAAGCCTCTAGAGGCAGTTATAACCATGGACTATCTATCTAGCTTGATTGAAGATGCACAAGATAAAAATCTGATCAAGGGCTTTAAGATGGAATCCAATGAGCTGCATATCTCCCATCTTCTCTTTGCGGATGACATTCTTCTCTTCTTGGAGTCTAACGTTGAATGTCTTTGAAATTTGCACAAAGTTGTCTAAGTCTTTGAACTTGCTTCGGGCCTCAAATTGAACTCATAAAAATTTGTTATTACCAGTATCAATGTTGATTCTGATATGAATATACAAACTGAACAAATCTAGGGATACAGATCTACAAATCTTCCTTTTAAGTATTTAGGCATGCCTTTGGGAGGTAATATGAAAAAAAAACCACTTTTTGGGAGCCTATCATTGAAAATATTGAAAGAAAATTTGAATATTGGAAATACTCCTATATCTCTAAAGGAGGTAAACTCACTTTGATTCATCCAGTTCTAACAAATTTTCCTAGGCATTACTTGTCAATTTTCAAAGCTCCAAGTCTTATATGTAAATCCATTAAGAAGCTTATATAGGATTTTCTATGGGATAAGACTGCTAAACAAGGTGGATCTCATCTTGCTAGATGAGACTTGAAAGTACTGTGAGGTCCGATGTGGAAACGAGGATCAATCCTAATTTACAATTTCACAGTGACTTAAAATTCAAAAACATAAATTATACATTCTAACAAAATTTTAAAACAAGCTTAAAACAAACCAGAGAAGAAAAGATAGGATTTAGATTTACTGACCCTTGAAGTCAAAAAACCTTCACGTAATCTTTTCCAATGGTCAGGAACTCTTCTTTACTCGATCTCAACAAACAAGAACACAATAGTACCTAGTGTGGACACCACCACAAAAGAGCCTTCTATATTCTCCTTAGTGTTAAGAATCACAAGAGTATGTGGGCTCTCTGTATTAATTTGGTAGTGAGAGAGAGGAAGATTCTTTTAGAGAAAATTATTCTAGAGATCGTTCTTGGAAGAGCCAAAACCTTACAGTCACTCAGTGTATTTTTGGGAGGAAGAAGACGATCATCATTGTAACCACTCAATCTCCCACATCTCTGATAAGAGAAAAACAAGGGAAGGGAGTTATAACTCCCTCCTTAATTAAATTCAAAATTGATGTAATAAATTCTAATATAAATATGATAACCACCTTATCATATAGTATATATTAAATTATATGTTATATCGAATATAACACATAACCTATAGTTTTTATATTGTATCAAATACAATATAACTTATAGTTTGAATTCTCTTAATCATTTACGAAATTTAATATAAATAACAATTATATTAAATTTAATTATATGAATCTAATTCATACAATTACTATTAGCATCATATTCAAATATTTATTTCCTCCCAAAAGAAACTTTATTTTATAATATATCAAATACATACATTACACTAACTATATATATATATATATATATTAAATTAATTATATCATATATTATTAATTTCCTCATTAATTTGAACAATTCAAATTAATCCAAAATAAAATTGATTCTCAATTATCCCAGTTGAGCTATAGAGGGGACCTTATGGACCTATAGTTTGAAGCTCCAATGGTACTTGATCAACTAATTAAACCTTTTTAATTGAATTAATCAACTTTCATTAACTGTCGGTCACTTCACTAAAGACCGGCAGCTACACTTTTCATACTACAGATATATTTTTGTGTCCATTGGATATAACCAGTCAACAATGCGATGATCCTTCATAAGTTGCTTGTAAGTATAGCTGGGCCAAATTACCATTTTTTCCCTGTAGTTATATTTAACTCCTTAAGTACCACCGATCTCTCTAATGAAAAATGAGTCGTAGTCCAACTATGACCAAACCTCTCTTGGGCAAATAGAAGTGTGGCACCACATTGTTGAAGCCTCACGCCCTTAATGGAGTAATTTATCTACTTATCTCGACATTAGGGAATGAGTAAATTTCATCTTGTGTAGCTGTGTTCCTAGCTCCCCAATCAACATTAGGAAATGAGTAAATCCAAAATGGTAGGCATTGAGTCGACGAACTGGCCACTCTCACCCATGCAAATCAAAGGACGACCTTCATAAACAGGAGTTCACAACTCGCTTAGGATTTAGGTCATGTCACCTATGGTCATCTTGGTGAAATGGAAATCTCTACTATTAACGGTGTTATATAATGAGACTATTCATTTCATGGTCCGGTCTTATACAAACCCTTTTGCATAGAACACCTTTGCTCACATGTCTCTATATAAATAATCAGGATCATATCATTTGTAGAACTTTACAACAATTATAACATCTACAAAGTGGGTCGTATTCGTAATGTCACCAGGGTAAGGTACCTAGCCTTATCCATCTACTACAGACCGTTCAGGTTATCACTTAAACATAATCCACCTGTATGTCTATATATACATGTTTAAGCTTCAGAAAATAACCTTGGATGTTTGTTTATTGGTTTTGTGAGTTAATGTTACTAAGTGTGGATAAAATACCTCAGATTTTATTAAATAAATAAAATATTTGTACATTACAATTACAAACTATAGAACCCACGAGATTTAGGGCATCAACCCCAACAATTTCTAACTTGCCCTAAAGCTAGTGGGGTGTATATCATAAAAGTCATACTAATATAAAAGTACATAAAATAGGAAAATAGGGCATAAAATGTGCCCAATACAAAATCTCCTACTTTCCCTAGACTAGATATGGCATGTCCTATAGACCTATACTCTGTAGGTGACCCTCAAACACCTTAGCCGTGAGGGCCTTCGTAAATGGATCAGCAAGGTTGTGCATTGAAGCTATCTACATGACGATCACATCCTCTCAATGCACAATCTCTCGAATAAGATGATACTTTTGCTTTATGTGCTTCCCACGTTTGTGACTCCTAGGCTCTCGGGAATTAGATACAACACCACTATTATCACAATAAAGAGTGATGGGCTTTGACATATTTGGAACCACTTCCAAATGAGTCAGGAATTTCCTGAGTCACATAGCTTTCTTGGCATCTTCACAAGGTTCTACATACTCAGCCTCCATAATGGAGTCAGCAATGCACCTCTTCTTAGTGCTCCTTCAGACTACTGCCCCTCCGTTAAGAGTAAACATTGATCCTAAAGTGGATTTCCTAGAATCCTTATCAGTACGAAAATCAGAGTTTGTGTATCCTATAAGGATCAAATCCTTTGAACCATACACGAGCATGTAGTCTCTCATTCTCCGAAGATACTTGAGGATGTTCTTAACGGTGGTCCAGTGATCAAATCCAGAATTAGATTGATATCCACTAACTATCCCCACTGCATAGTAGATGTTAGGTCTAGTACAAAACATCGCATACATCAGGCTATCAACAGCTGATGCATAACAGATCTGTCTTATTTCTTCAACGTCTTGAGGTGTCTTAAGACATTGTTCCTTAGTCAAATAACTTCATGTTTGAAAGGGCACAAACCTCTCTTGGAGTTCTACATCATAAGCATCTTGTCAATGTATGACGCCTAAGATAGGGCTAGGGTTCTGTTCTTTCGATCTCTAAAGTTCTGAATGGCATAACAAACTTTTTCTCTCCCAAATATTTCATTTGGAATTGGGTCGCTAACCAATTTTTAGTTTCAGTCAATAGATGTGTTGGGCTTTATGTCTTAAAACTCATGGTTTGTAAACAATAAACTTATTTTGTTAATTAATATAGATGTTGAAGTTTTATTCAATAAAGTTGTTATTTGATGTATGAATTGCTCATTTCGCTTTAGAAAGAACCTAAATCCAATAAACTAAGATTCGTGGCTATTACATGAATACTTGGACTTTATGTAGAGATATAAGAGTGGATTAAGTTCGAGTAGATAGCCAAAATGGTCTATAGTATACTGATAAAGATGGGTACCTTATTCTGGGGACACTATCGGATGCAGCCCACTTTATAGATGTTACAATTGTTGTAAAGTGCTACAAATAATGTGATCTTGATTTGTACATATAGAGACATGCACGTAGGGGCATCCTATGCAAAGAGTTTATATAAGACTGACTATTTCAAAGTGATGACCTAGGTAAATTACCTTAATCCTGAGCTTAACATCAACTTCTATTTATTTGGGATTATCCTTAGATTTGCATAGGTGAGGGTTGGCTCAAAACTACAAGCTCAATAAGCTTTCCATTTCAGGGGCAAGATAGGGTAGATAGCTGAGAACATAGGGTAAAAGACAGAATTCACTCCTATTCGCTTTTTAGGGATAATAGAGAGGTTGTTCCCTTAAGTGTTGACCCCGAGACTTGAATAATGGGCGCCTCACACTTTCATTGGCTCAAGAGGGACTCAGTTTGGTAATTGAATGGCAAACCAAATGTTCACTAGATGTTCAGTAGGACTTAAGGAACAAGATGTAATCTTAGGGATAAAACAGCTTTTATCCAGTCGTTATTACGAGCAACCTGTGAAGGGTTAACTTACTGATTATTATTATATTGAGTTGACAGAAATATATCTACAGTGAGGATAATGCAACTATTGGGCTTTAGTGGAGTGGTCTGGTAGTTAACAAATGTTGGTTAATTCGGTTTAAAGAGTTTAGCTAATTAATATTGGATCGTTGGAGCCGATGATCTATAGGTCCATTAGGTCCCTCTACTAGCTCACAAACGGATTAAAACTTAGAATAGAATAATTGACAGAAGTATCCGGATAGACTTCAACATAGCAAAAGGTGAGAAAGTCTCCTCATAGCCGACTTCTTCAACTCTAGTATAACCCTTTGCCACAAGTCTAACCTTAAAGGTTTGCACCTTCCCATCAGCACCCCGTTTTCTCTTGTAGATCCATTTGCAACCTATAGGTTTTACCCTATCAGGTTGATCTACAAAATCCCAAACTAAATTGAAGTACATTGACTTCATTTCCAGATCCATAGCTTTTATCCATTAATTTTTGTCAACATCCTCCATTGCCTTCTTGTAAGACAATGAATCCTCAACATCGACGTCAGCTACAATAGCTAGGGTTTTTGTTAAACCCATATAACGAATAGGTGGGTTCATAACCCTTCCACTATTCGAGGCTCCCTCAACGTTTGAGGTGGATGTGACCTAATAGATAAACTAACTTTAACAATTCTTATTGAGGTATTGGGCTATTCAACAACTTTTGTTGAAGGTTCAGTAGTTTCATTGGAAATTTCATTTAACACTATCTTACTGCGAGGTTTATGCTCCCTTATGTGGTTCTCTTCTAAAAAATATAGCGTTTGTCGACACAAACACTTTATTATCATTAGGATCATAAAAGTAACCACCTCTCCTTCCTTTAGAGTAACCTACAAATACACACAATTTGGAACGATGTTATGTGAGAGATGTTTCATTTAAATATGATTTAAATGAAATCATTAATTAAATTAGATTTAATTCATTATTAATTATTTTAATTAATTAATTAAATTAATTAAATCAATTAAATAAAATAACTCCTACGTATGGGAGTTTTTGAAACGTGGGATATCCCACGTTTCCACTCTCTTTCACTTTCTCCATTGGTTGAAAAATCTGCAAAAATTGGAGAACGAAATAGTTTGTGCCTTGGTTTTACAGAAACGTTCTGTAGGGAAAAAAAAACTCTGAAAAATTCTCCCCTTTTTCTTCCCATTATTCATTGGTTCCTATAAACCAATACCCAAGAATTCTCAGAGAATAGGAAGGTAGCCCAATAGTGGTGTTCAAGAAATTCCAAAGAAGAATTGGCGATAATCATTCGAGTTCTCTATGAAAGTAAGTAGATTTCTTTTCGCAGTAGCACTAAGTTTTTTTTTTTTTTTTTGTCTCTGTGATATTCTATGTTATCCAGTGTATTGGTATTTCTCTTTTTCTAAAATAATTTCGAGTAAGGTTCTGATTGTTGGGATTGGTGTCCTAATTCTCCTGAAGTCTCGTTGTTTTGTAAAGATACACATTGTGTAATGAATAAAATAAGTGTTATTTAATTCTGGAATTTACTCATATCCAATAAACAAAGCTCCTTGGTAATCTTATGTGGACTTAAGCATGTATATGTGATATACAAGTGGATCATGCCTTAAGTTAAAACCTAAATAGGTCTATAGTATAAGGATTAAGGTGGGGTACCTGATCCTGGTGACACTACGGATACGGCTCGCTTTGTAGAGATTTGCAAGTGTTGTAAACTACTACAGATGGTAGATCCTG